>NC_041392.1:636755986-636886947 GCF_002162155.2 Triticum dicoccoides | reverse complement strand
GGGCCTCCCTGGCTTTTAAAGCCGGACGGGCCTTAGTGTCCGGGTCGGACACGGCCCGTAGGTCGGTTGCACGTTTTTTTTAAAATAGTTACGCTCAGAAAAAAAACAAAAGGACTGCTAAACGGACTCCAAAAATCCCGAAATAAGTTTTCCCTGGCTTCTAAAATCAAGCCGCATAGGATGAACATTTATTTGGGGCCTAAATGCAATTTTGAAAAAACACGCATTTTTCCTAAATTTAAATAAAATAGCAAATAAAACCAAATAAAATCTTGTTTGATTTTTTATTAAATCCTCAATATTTCTTTATTTTTTGGGAAAGTCATTTTATTCCCTCTCTCATATTTTTATATTAGAAATAATTGAAGATAAAATAAATAAAATCAAATGATCCTATTCTCACCATTTGAGACAACTCAAACATGAAAATAACGAAATCCCCAACTCTCTCCGAGGGTCCTTGAGTTGCGAAAATTTCTAGGATCAACCAAAATGCAATAAATATGATATGCAATGATGATCTAGTGTATAACATTCCAAATTGAAAATTTGGGATGTTACAAACCTACCCCTCTTAAGATGAATCTCGCCCTCGAGATTCGGGTTGGCTAGAAAATAGGTGAGGGTGGTCTTTCAGCAATCCTTCCTCTCGTTCCCAGGTGGCTTCATCCTCCGTGTGGTGGCTCCACTGAACCTTGCAAAATTTGATAACCTTGTTGCGGGTGACTCGACTGGCATATTCTAGAATCTTAACTGGTTTCTCCTCATAGGTCAAATCACTATCCAACTGAATTGCTTCCAGTGGTACCGTATCTCTCAGCGGTATGTCAGCCATTTCTGCGTGGCACTTCTTCAACTGGGATACATGAAACACGTCGTGAACTCCTGACAGTCCTTCGGGTAATTCCAACTTGTAGGCTACTTCTCCCATAGGCTCCAAAACTTTGTATGGGCCTACAAAACGTGGCGCTAGTTTTCCCTTAACTCCAAAGCGCTTAACTCCTCAAAGTGGAGATACTCGAAGATAAACTCGGTCTCCGACTTCGTAAACTGTCTCCTTGCACTTAGAATCTGCATAACTCTTCTGACTGGACTGAGCTACCTTGAGCCTATCGCGAATCAATTTCACTTTCTGTTCAGACTCCTTTATCGGATCCGGTCCAAACAACTGGCGGTCTCCAACTTCATCCCAAGACAATGGGGTCCTGCACCTCCTTCCATACAAGGCTTCGAAAGGGGCCATCTTCAAACTGGATTGATAGCTGTTGTTGTAAGAGAACTCTGCATATGGCAAATTCTCATCCCAACTAGATCCATAATCTAGCGCACAAGCTCTTAGCATATCCTCCAAAATCTGATTGACTCTCTCGGTCTGTCCATCTGTCTGCGAGTGAAAAGTTGTGCTAAACTCCAGTCTGGTTCCCAAAGTCTCATGCAACTGATTCCAGAACTTTGAAGTAAATTGGGTTCCTCTATCTGATACAATGCTCCTTGGAACTCCATGCAGACATACGATCCTGGTCATGTATATCTTTGCCAACTTTGCACTGGTATAGGTAGTCTTTACTGGAATGAAATGAGCTACCTTTGTCAAGCGATCGACTACAACCCATATCGAGTCATAGCCTGAACGTGTTCTGGGCTATCCTGTAATAAAATCCATGCCTAGCTTATCCCACTTCCATTCAGGTATCAGCAATGGTTGTAGCAATCCTGCTGGTTTCTGATGCTCTGTCTTCACTCTCTGACATACATCACAAACTACTACAGACTTCGCAATATCCTTCTTCATTCCGGTCCACCAAAAAATATCCTTCAAATCCAAATACATCTTGATATTTCCTGGGTGAATCGAGTATGGTGAGTCATGGGCCCCTTACAAAATTAGCTTCCTGATCTCCGAATCATTTGGCACATAAACACGGTCTTCAAACCGTATGGTATCGTGCTCATCCTCACGAAATCCCTTAGCGTTTCCTTTGCTAATTTTCTCCTTAATAGAAGCAATCTCCTTGTCAGTCTTTTGGGCTTCTCTGATTTTATCCATCAATGTAGACTGAATCTCCAATGCTGCTACATAGCCTCTTGGAACCATTTCCACGCATAGCTCTCGAAGATTTTCGGCTAACTCACTTGGTAAATCTCCCGTCATTAGGGTGTTGACATGGCTCTTACGGCTCAACGTGTCAGCTACTACGTTAGCCTTTCCGGGGTGATAATGCAATTTCATATCATAATGTTTGATGAGCTCCAACCATCTCCTTTGTCTGAGGTTCAACTCCTTCTGTGTGAAAATATACTTCAAACTCTTGTGATCCGTGTACACCTCGCAATGGTTTCCAATCAGAAAAATGTCTCCAAGTCTTCAATGCATGCACTACGGCTGCTAACTCCAAATCATGTGTAGCATAATTCAACTCATGAGGCTTAAGCTGTCGTGAGGCATATGAAACAACTCTCCCTTCCTGCATCAGCACTGCTCCAAGTCCTAGACGTGAAGCATCGCAATACACCTCATAATCCTTGGTCTGATCCGGTAAAATCAACACTGATGAGGTAACCAAACGTTTCTTCAACTCCTGAAAACTAGCCTCACATTCCTCCGTCCATATGAACTTGGTATCCTTCTTCAACAACTCCATCATAGGTTTCGCAATCTTTGAGAAATTCTCAATAAACCTCCGGTAGTATCCTGCGAGTCCAAGAAAACTCCGGATCTCTCCCACGGTGGTTGGTGCTTCCCACTTGGTCACGGTATCAACTTTAGTGGGATACTGCTATACCTTCTCCGGATATAACGTGTCCGAGAAATCCAGCTTCCTTCAACCAAAACTCACATTTTCTAAACTTGGCATATAATTGATGTTCTCTAAGCTTTCCAAGAGCCAAACGCAAATGTTCCTTATGCTCCTCTTCATTCTTCGAGTAAACCAGGATATCATCAATGAACACTACGACGAACTTATCCAAGAACTCCATAAACACTTTGTTCATCATGTTCATAAAATATGCAGGTGCGTTAGTCAGACCAAATGACATAACGGTATACTCGTACAGCCCATACCTGGTGGTAAAAGCCGTCTTGGGTATATCCTATTCCCGAATCTTCAACTGGTGGTATCCTGATCGCAGATCGATCTTGGAAAATACCTTAGCTCCTTGCAATCGATCTAACAGATCATTAATCATCGGTAGGGGGTACTTGTTCTTGATGGTTACTTCATTCAATCCTCGATAATCGACAACCATCCTTAATGATCCATCCTTCTTTTCTACTAGAAGTACTGGCGATCCCCAAGGTGAAGAACTTGGGCGAATATATCCTTTATCCAGTAACTCCTTAATTTGTTTCTTAATTTCCACCAAATCCTTTGCAGGCATCCTATATGGTCTCTTTGATATTGGCCCTGTGCCTGGCAAAAGCTCAATCAAAAACTCAATATCTCTATCCGGTGGCATGCCTGGCAACTCTTCTGGAAATACATCAGGGAAATCCTTCACTACTGGTACTTCCTCCTGCACAACTCCTGTTAAGCAATTTACTTGAGTCCTCTTTGGCACATGTTGGGATACATACTTGATCCTTCTCCCTTCTGGGGTGGTAAGCAAAATTGACTTACTGGCACATTCAATATTCCCTTCATAGTTTGACAACCAATCCATGCCTAATATCACATCCAATCCTTGGGATTCCAACACTATTAGGTCTGAGGGAAAAACATAGTTACCAATTCTTAACGGTAACTGATCACACCATAGACTAGTCATATATTCTGCTCCAGGCGAGGTTACTAACATGGGTGACCTAAGGGCTTGGGTTGGCAGTTTATACTTATCCACAAATCCCCTTGGTATGTATGAATGCGATGCACCAGTATCGAAAAGAACGAGTGCAATAAATGACTTAACCAAAAACTTATAGATTACTGCATCCGGCTGCTCTTCAACCTCCTCCATGTTAACATGGTTCACCTGTCCCCTGTTGAAAGGGTTCGGCTTCTTCCCAGAGCTTCCATTTCCATTTCCATTCTGGGATTCAGGACATTCATTGGCATAATGTCCGGTCTTCTGGCACTTAAAGCAAGTGACTTGGCTCATGTCTTTCTTGGCTGGGGTTGATGGGTTGGTACAGTTTTGGCCGTTGCTTCCTCCATTCCCATTACCATTCCTGGGGCCACTGTGATTGTGCGAGCTACCTCCTCCATGGGTATGCTAAAAATGTCCTCCCGGCCTAGGGGTAAATCGTGGCTTCTGCTGAGCTCTTGAATTGTACTTTCCTTGTGCATACTTCCTCTTGCGATTCTCAATTTGCTGTTGCTTCCCTTCAATCATGAGAGCACGATCTACCAACTCCTGGTAGTTGTTGAAGGTTGCTATCATCAACTGCATGCTCAACTCATCATTCAGTCCTTCCAGAAATTTCTCCTGCTTTGCTGCATCCGTAGCAACGTCATCTGGGGCATAACGTGCTAATTTACTAAAGTCTTCCACATACTGGCCAACTGCCCGTCCTCCTTGGTGCAAGTTGCGAAACTCTCGCTTCTTCATGGCCATAGCTCCTTGAAACATGGGCAGTACGAAAAGCCTGCTGAAACTGGTCCCATGTGATAGTATCGACAGGGAAAGTGGCTGTGAAATTCTCCCACCATGATGTTGCGGGTCCTTCAAGCTGATGCGCGGCAAACTTCACCTTCTCCGCATCCGTGCATCCTGCTGTGGTCAACTCTCTAGCTGTCTTGCGGAGCCAATCATCTGCTACTATCAGCTCGGTGCTACTGGAAAACACCAGTGGATTTAGCCTAAGAAAACGGGCTAAGTGATCAATAGGTGGTGGTGGTGGTGGTGGGTTGTTGTTGTTGTTGTTGTTGTTGTTCCCCTGGTTCTGATTCTGGACTAGCAACTGCATCAATGTGTTCTGCTGCTGGATCAACTGAGTGAGCTCCGGTGGAAAGGTAAATCCGGGGTCACGTCTCGGAGGCATCTGAGGGTTTAGAAAAGATGAGATTTAAGAATAGAGAGGGTCTAAAGAGAAAACACTACCCATATCCACATGAGGCAAAAGCAAACAATTCACTTCATTCATTCAATCAAACAAGGTCTTACAAAAGATCTAACTATCGCAAAAGTTCTCGGACTATAATATTTACATGGTGGACTACTACTACTGATGAGGTGGTCTACTAGAAATATTCTTCGGTTGCAGACTCCATGATATCTGCTCTGGCTTCATCAACATAGTCATCATCGCTATTTTCGGGATCCGAGTCGGTGTCGTCGATGATGATGTAGTCTTCTGGGCGAATCTCCTTGGGTTCTTTGTCTTCTTCTACCGGTGTAGGGCCTCCCATAAATATTCCGATCTTCATTGTTAGGTCGGCATTCTTATCCACTAATACTTCAATTTCTTCTTCATAATCTTCACGAGTATCCTTGAGTTCTTCCTCCAGTTCCTTGATTCTTGTCTTTGCCTTCTTCAGGTCTATCATGTCGGCGCACATCTGATTCTCCTGACGTCTAATGTGCTGGTTTAACTCCTGGATGAAAGCTGCAATTGATCTATCCTTCCTGGTGCTGATCATCTCCCAGTGCTCATCTCGGCGCCCACAAATCTGGTAGATAGTATCCTTGAGATCATTGTGGTAGACTTCTCCAATGCGTCCCATGGCGATGTGAGCTGCCATGCTCTTTCCTAGATTCCAAGTTGGTGCATCAAAAGAAAACTCTATGGGCTCAGTGAATGGCATGAGCATCCTTCCTGGAACTTGAACTTGAATCATCCAGCGCTCTTCTTCAGGTAAAGTGGTGTTGTAGGTTCCGGTGAAGCTTGGTACTCCTATGTTCAGGTATCTAGTGACTTTCTTCAAGTGATGTCCAAAGGGTGTATCTTCATCCGGTTGAGTGAACTTGTTCCTTGCATCCGCCATCCTAAAAGAGTAGAAAAGAAGAGGAGTCAGAAATAGAAGAGAGTGAGTAGTGATCTAGGTCTTTAGCTTAGTGGTCGTGTCCTACAGTCAGCGTGTGCTCTAATACCATCTTGTAGCGACCAGACCTCAAACGGTCCAATCTCTGTGCCCCGATGTCATCCCTGGATCATTAATGCTGACACCACACAGTACTTGAAAGATTTATAGCAGAGTAGCAATCACACACTTATTACATCGAGTGTCTCAAGAGAGAACTTATTACCATAAATATGGCTTAAGGCCATCTAATAACGATAACAACGGAAGGCTTGGAAGATAAGTGAGTCCATCAACTCCAACGACATCACTGAGTATAGAACCACAACCTAAAACTCCTTAATCATCGTCTGAAAAGTCTGCAACATTAACGTTGCAGCCCGAAAACGGGTCAGCACATGGAATATGCTGGCAATGTAACACATAGAGAGTAATGGAATGAAAAAGCTATTCTATATGCATATTTGGCTGGTGGAAAGCTCTATGGTTACAGTTTTGCGAAAAGCTAATTTTTCCCTACTGCAAAGGAATAAATTTATTTAACTATCATGGTGGTTGTTAAACATTGAGAATGGTTAACAGCATTCTCAATCCCAATTAAACATCATCATTAAACAAAACCCAACAAAATTAATTTTAGAGTAACATGTTGATATTCACATGATAATCCAGGTACTAGATACTCAAGATGTCCATAACCGGGGACACGGCTAACCATGATTAGTTTATACACTCTGCAGAGGTTTGCGCACTTTTCCCCACAAGACTCGATCGCCTCCGTTTGGTTTCTCGCACTACACGGTGTTTGAGAAACGGATGAAGGAGACATAGTCTTTCAGAAGTGCTAGCACCTTACGATGGGTAGACCGTACCACCTACATCCCCTACATCTGCTAGTCTACCACTATAAGAGTTCGCACGACTTAGTCAACTATGCTAGAGCCCATAATAGCTTGTGGCTGCACACGAAAGTTTCTAGCATGAATAATATCATGATCCCTTTGGGCCTGGGTGGCAGTCCAAAAAGAAAAACAGGCAATCCTGGAATACCCAGGTACCTCAATCCACCCAGATGTGTGTTTAAGTTGCCACCTTAAATAAACCATTAATTAACAATCTCACATCTGTCATGGATACACTCACCCAATCCACGTCTACTAGCATAGCATGGCATAATGAGCAACGTAGAAGTAACTCCCAAAGGTTTGATAATTAAACAGGTAATAGGTACTACCTCAACTACTTCCCAAACCCACAATTTAATTAGATCCTAATCATGCAATGTGTAAGAATTTATCTAATGCAATAAACCTGGGTAGTAGGAGGTATGATCAAGGTGTTACTTGCCTTGCTGATGATCCGGGAAACCTAGCGATTCGAAGTAACAAGCGGCGCACTCCGAGTACTCTATCGCAAACAAACAAGCATACAATAAGTACTCAACTAATGCACAGGTAAAACTCAAATAAGAGATCTAACCAGAAGGTTCAACTTAAGAACTCCGGTTGGCAAAAAAATCAAATCGAACGAAGCAACGAAAGACAAACAGCAAAAGAAATTGGCTTCATTTACTATTCTGGATCTAAGGAAATATTTTACAGTGGCAAAAACTTGTTTGAGTTGGTTAATCGGAAAGAGGGTTTCGAGACGAAACTCCAGGCGCTTGAATCGCCTGATTCCGATAAACAAGCGAAAAGTTAGACTAAAACGAAAATCGGATCAGAAATCGCGATCAGAAAAATCGTGGATTTAATCCGAGAAAAAAGAAAAATGACAAACGTTTGTTAAAATGAACGAACGGACGAACGCTCACTATTTAAATAAACCAGAAAACCGATCTATTAAAAAAACCGAAACTAAAAAAACGAACAAAACCGTTGGAAAACCGAACGGTTTTCCGAAAAAACCGGCGACTAAAAAAACTACCTCCGGCAACTCCGGCGACTATTCTGGCGGCGGCGGCGGTGGTCCGGCGGCGGCGGCGGCGCAGCAAGGCGGCAGCGGCACGGGGCGAAGGCGGCAGCGGCGGCGCGGGGCGAAGGCGGCGGCGCGGCAAGGCGGCAGCGGGGCTAGGGCTTTGGGGGGGTTCCGGCTGGGCCTCCCCGGCTTTTAAAGCCGGACGGGCCTTAGTGTCCGGGTCAGACACGGCCCTCTCTCATATTTTTATATTAGAAATAATTGAAGATAAAATAAATAAAATCAAACGATCCTATTCTCACCATTTGAGACAACTCAAACATGAAAATAACGAAATCCCCAACTCTCTCCGAGGGTCCTTGAGTTGCGAAAATTTCTAGGATCAACCAAAATGCAATAAATATGATATGCGATGATGATCTAGTGTATAACATTCCAAATTGAAAATTTGGGATGTTACAATGAAGTGACGAGCTAGATGGCAGTTCCTTACCTCCCCTCGTAGTTGAGGGATAAATTGTTGTCTTAGCGTCTTTCAAGTTCTTCATGGTGTCCAGCAGATATAAATCCCAAGTGACTCAAAGAATAGAGCTATGCTCCCCGGCAATGGCGCCAGAAATTGGTCTTGATAACCCACAAGTATAGGGGATCGCAACAGCTTTCGAGGGTAGAGTATTCAACCCAAACTTATTGATTCGACACAAGGGGAGCCAAAGAATATTCTCAAGTATTAGCAGCTGAGTTGTTAATTCAACCACACCTGGAAACTTAGTATCTGCAGCAAAGTGTTTAGTAGCAAAGTAATATGATAGTGGTGGTAGCAGCAACAAAAGTAAAGATAGCAAAAGTGATGTTTTTGGTATTTTGTAGTGATTGTAATAGTAGCAACGGGAAAGTAAATAAGCGTAAACTAGTATATGGAAAACTCGTAGGCACCGGATCAGTGATGGATAATTATGCCGGATGCGGTTCATCATGTAACAGTCATAACATAGGGTGACACAGAACTAGCTCCAATTCATCAATGTAATGTAGGCATGTATTCCGTATATAGCCATACGTGCTTATGGAAAAGAACTTGCATGATATATTTTGTCCTACCCTCCCGTGGCAGCGGGGTCCTATTGGAAATTAAGGGATAGTAAGGCCTCCTTTTAATAGAGAACCGGAACGAAGCATTAGCAAATAGTGAATACATGAACTCCTCAAACTATGGTCATCACCGGGAGTGGTCCCGATTATTGTCACTTCGGGGTTGCCAGATCATAACACATAGTAGGTGACTATAGACTTGTAAGATAGGATCAAGAACTCACATATATTCATGAAAACATAATAGGTTCAGATCTGAAATCATGGCACTCGGGCCCTAGTGACAAGCATTAAGCATAGCAAAGTCATAGCAACATCAATCTCAGAATATAATGGATACTAGGGATCAAACCCTAACAAAACTAACTCGATTACATGATAAATCTCATCCAACCCATCACCGTCCAGCAAGCCTACGATGGAATTACTCACGCACGGCGGTGAGCATCATGAAATTGGTGATGGAGGATGGTTGATGATGACGACGGCGACGAATCCCCCTCTCCGGAGCCCCGAACGGACTCCAGATCAGCCCTCCCAAGAGGTTTTAGGGCTTGGCGGCGGCTCCGTATCGTAAAACATGATGATTTCTTCTCTCTGATTTTTTTCTCTCCGAAAGAAAATATATAGAGTTGGAGTTGGCGTCGGAGGGCATCCAGGGGGCCCACAAGGTAGGGGGCGCACCCCCACCCTCGTGGACAGGGTGTGGGCCCCCTGGTCTTATTCTTTGGCGAGGATTTTTTATTATTTTTTTCTAAGATGTTCCGTGGAGTTTCAGGTCATTCCGAGAATAGTTGTTTTCTGCACATAAAACAACACCATGGCAATTCTGCTGAAAACAGCGTCAGTCCGGGTTAGTTCCATTCAAATCATACAAGTTAGAGTCCAAAACAAGGGCAAAAGTGTTTGGAAAAGTAGATACGACGAAGACGTATCAGAGTCCACTCCTCTTGAGAATAACCCGCCTAGCATGGAAGATACAGACATCCCTAGTTGATACATGAGCTATTCGAGCATACAAAACAGAATGTTTATTTGAAGGTTTAGAGTTTGGCACATACAAATTTACTTGGAACGGCAGGTAGATACCGTATATAGGAAGGTATGGTGGACTCATGTGGAATAACTTTTGGGGTTTATGGAGTTGGATGCACAAGCAGTATTCCCGCTCAGTACAAGTGAAGGCTAGAAAGAGACTGGGAAGCGACCAGCTAGAGAGCGACAACAGTCATGAACATGAATTAAAATTAATCAACACTGAATGCAAGCATGAGTAGGATATAATTCAGCAGGAACATACATATCGTGGAGGCTATGTTGATTTTGTTTCAACTACATGCGTGAACATGTGACAAGTCAAGCCACTCGAATCGTTCAAAGGAGGATACCACCCTATCATACCGCATCACAACAATTTTAATAGCATGTTGGCATGCAAGGTAAACCATTATAAACTCCTAGCTAATTAAGCATGGCATGGGAAACTATAATATCTAATTGTCATTGCATACATGTGTCATTCATAATAGGCTGAATCAGGAACGATGAACTAATCATATTTACAAAAACAAGAGAGGTCATGTTCATGCCAGCTTTTCTCATCTCAGTCACTTCACCATATATCGTCATTATTGCATTCCACTTGCACGGCCGAATGGTGTGGATAATAATAATAATAGTGCACGTGCATTGGACTAGGCTGGAATCTGGAAGCATTCAATACATGGGAAAAGACAAGGTAATATGGGCTCTTTGTTAGATCAACAATAATGCATAAGAGAGCCACTCAACATTTTCATCATGGTCTTCTCCTCTCGACCCCCAAAGAAAAGAAAATAAACAAAACTATTTACATGGGAAAGCTCCCAACAAGCAAAAGAAGAACGAGAAATCTTTTTGGGTTTTCTTTTTTAATTACTACTACTACTACAAGCATAGAAAACAATAAACTAGCTAAAAGCTTCAACTAATTTTTTTTGTTTTTCTTAAGGTTTTTCAAACACACAAGAAGAAAGCTTAAAAAGAAAATAAACTAGCATGGATGATACAATGAAAAAGAGGGTACAGAATGTGTGAACATGAATGTAATGTCGGTGAGAAATACGTACTCCCCCAAGCTTAGGCTTTTGGCCTAAGTTGGTCTATGCCCATGGATCAAAGTTGTAGCTGGGGTCGTACTGAGATGCAGCGACAATTGCCTCATGAGCTGCAGCTTGGAGGCAAGCTGCCTCTGTCCTCCTCTCGTACTCGATCGCCTCTCCCTAGTTATAACATATCTCCCTTTTGTCTGAAAATCAAAGAAAGCAAGAGCAGGGAGAGCAACATGGATGGTGCGCCATCTGTCAAAGATTAGTCGGTACTTAAGGAACTGATCGTTCCTCTCAACAAACTGATGACAAACCATAGCATTATAATCTAGATAAGCAGGAGGCAATTCAATATCATCCCGACGTATGGGTATACCAAGAAAGTTAGCTACATGAGTTGCATAAATTCCACCAAAGAAATCTCCAGTTAAACCATTAAGGTGCAACCTACGTGCAACAATGGCCCCCAAGTTGTATTTTTTATCTCCTAATACAACACTCTTGAGAACACTAAGATCAGGAACACACATATGACATGCTTGATCCTTACCGTTAATGCATCTACCCACGAAGAGAGCAAAATAATGCATAGCAGGAAAATGAATGCTCCCTATGGTAGCTTGTGTTATTTCTCTAGATTCTCCCATGGTGATACTAGCAAGAAATTCTTTAAATTCAGATTTGCGAGGTTCACTAGCACTAACCCACTGAGGGAGTTTACAAGCAGTATTAAAATCTTCTAAGTCCATGGTATAAGATTTATCATAAAGATCAAATAGGACATTGTGAGAGTTGCGCGAGGATGTAAATTTAAACCTTCTCACAAATGAATCAATTAAGTAGAGGTATTGCCGGCACTTATCTGCCTCGAAGCTCTCAAGATCAGCGTTACGCACATATGCGTCAACTTCTTCCTTGATGCCTGCCTGGACCATGAAATCCTCTAAAGGCCATTCACAAGGCCGCACTTGAGCCTCCCTTGGTAGTTCATTGTCCGGCTCGCGTATTGCGGGCCTTGGGCCTTGCTTCCTTGAGGAACCACCTTGGTACATTTTCCTAAACATATTTCTTCCTCTGAAATTTTTTGTGACTCAAAATAAAAATGAACCAAACTCAACAAAATTGATAGCAAGTACACCTACAAGTGCCTAGAGGCTATATCATGCATTAAAACTACTTTTGACCACATAAATTTGACATGCAAGCTCAAGAACAGGGTCACCTAAGCAGCAAAAATTTGCAATAAATAAAGCACTAGAACAAAAACTAATTGGACCATTGGAGGTGTCACATACCGAAGAACAATCCCCCAAAGCAGTTTTGTGAATGGAGCTTTGAAGAAGGAGATCAAAAATGGCAGCAAGATGAGCTAGAACTCGGGTTTGAGCTAGTGGATGCTTTTTTCTGGAGCAAGACGAAGTGTGTGGGTGCAAGAATAAGTGGAGGGGACCCACGTGGGGTCCATGAGGCAGGGGGCGCGCCCTCCATCCTCGTGGGAATGTGGTGGGTCCCCCTGGTGTGTTCTACGTGTCAGATATTCTCAAATATTCTAGAAAAAATCATATTAATTTTTCAGGGCATTTGGAGAACTTTTATTTTTAGGGTATTTTTTATTGCATGGATAATTCAGAAAACAGACAGAAAATACTATTTTTACTTTATTTAAGATAAATAACAGAAATTAAAAAGAGGGTACAGAAAGTTGTGCTTTCTAACTTCATCCATCTCATGCTCATCAAAAGGAATCCACTAACAAGGTTGATCAAGTCTTGTTAACAAACTCTTTTCGAATAACATGAAACCGGAGGATTTTCGAATAACACTAGGTTACCTCAACGGGGATATGCATGTCCCCAACAATAAGAATATCATTTCTTCTTGGCAGTAGGAAGAGGAAATTCAAAGCCTCCAATAGTAATCATTGAAATTTTTCCAATAGAATTGATACTGAGGACTTGAGGTTGTTTCCTCGGAAAGTGTGTCGTATGCTCATTACCATTAACATGAAAAGTGACATTGACTTTGTTGCAATCAATAACAGCCCCTGTAGTATTCAAAAAGGGTCTACCAAGGATAATCGACATAGTATCGTCCTCGGGAATATCAAGAATAACAAAGTCCGTTAAAATAGTAATGTTTGCAACCACAACAGGCACATCCTCACAAATACCGAAATGTATAGCAGTTGATTTATTAGCCATTTGCAAAGATATTTCAGTAGGTGTCAACTTATTCAATTCAAGTCTACAATATAAAGAGAGAGGCATAACACTAACACCGGCTCCAAGATCACATAAAGCAATTTTAACATAGTTTCTTTTAATGGAGCATGGTATAGTTGGCACTCCTGGATCTCCAATTTTCTTTGGTATTCCACCCTTAAAAGTGTAATTAGCAAGCATGGTGGAAATTTCAGCTTCCGGTATCTTTCTTTTATTTGTAACAATTTCTTTCATATACTTAGCATAAGGATTCATTTTGAGCATATCAGTCAAACACATACGCAAAAGAAGATATGTCTAATCATTTCAGCAAAGAGCTCAAAATCCTCATCATCCTTTTTCTTGGATGGTTTAGGAGTAAAAGGCATGGGTTTCTGAATCCATGGTTCTCTTTCCTTACCGTGCTTCCTAGCAACGAAGTCTCTCTTATCATAACGTTGATTCTTTGATTATGGGTTATCAAGATCAACAACAGGTTCAATCTCTACATCATTATCATTGCTAAATTGAGCATCAACATGAACATCATCATTAACATTACCACTAGGTTCATGTTCATTATCAGATTGGGTTTCAGCATCAGAAATAGAAATATCATAGGGATTCTCAGGTGTGTCAACAACAGGTTCACTAGAAGCATGCAAAGTCCTATCATTTTTCTTCTTCTTCTTCTTAGGAGGACTAGGTGCATCAACATTAGTTCTCTGAGAATCTTGCTCAATTCTCTTAGGGTGGCCCTCAGGATACAAAGGTTCCTGAGTCATTTTACCCCCTCTAGTCATAACTCTAACATCATTATTATTTTTCTTATTATTTAATTTATTGAGCAAATCATTCTGAGCCTTAAGTACTTGTTCTACTTGAGTGGTAACCATAGAAGCATGTTACTAATAAGTTTAAGTTAACCTTTAACACTAGCCATATAATCACTCAAGTGTTCAAGCATATCAGCATTGCATTTCAATCTCTACCAACATCAGCATTGAAGTCTTCTTGTTTAACCATAAAGTCATCAGACTTATCCAAGCATTGGCTAGCAAACTTAGTAAATGGGATTTCACATTTATCAAATCTATAGAGAGAATTAACCTTTACTACTTGTGTCGGGTTATCAAAACCATGTATTTCTTCAATAGGTGGTAAATTCTTAACATCTTCACCTTTAATACCTTTTTCTTTCATAGATTTCTTTGCCTCTTGCATATCTTCAGGACTGAGAAATAAAATACCCCTTTTCTTCGGAGTTGGCTTAGGAGTTGGTTCAGGAAGTGTCCAATCATTTTCATTACTCAACATATTATTCAATAGCAATTCAGCTTGATCAACAGTTCTTTCCCTGAAAACACAACCAACACAACTATCCAAGTGGTCTCTGGAAGCATCAGTTAGTCCATTATAAAAGATATCAAGTATTTCATTTTTCTTGAGAGGATGATCAGGCAAAGCATTAAGCAATCGGAGAATCCTCCCCCGAGCTTGTGGGAGACTCTCTTCTTCAATTTGCACAAAATTATATATTTCCCTTAAATCAGCTTGTTTCTTATGACCGGAGAAATATTTAGCAGAGAAGTAATAAATCATATCCTGGGGACTACGCACACAACCAGGATCAAGAGAATTAAACCATGTTTTAGCATCACCCTTTAATGAGAACGGAAACAACTTAAGGATAAAGTAATAGCGAGTTTTCTCATCATGAGTAAACAGGGTGGCTATATCATTTAATTTAGTAAGATGTGCCACAACAGTTTCAGATTCATAGACATAAAAAGGATTAGATTCAACCAAAGTAATTAACTCAGGATCGACAGAGAAATCATAATCCTTATAAGTAATAAAGATAGGTGAAGTAGAAAAAGCAGGGTCATATTTCATTCTAGCATTCAAAGACTTTTCTTTAAGCTTAGCTAATAATTCCTTAAGATCAGATCTATCATTGTAAGCTAAGAAGTCTCTAGCAGTTTCTTCATCCATAACATAAACCTTAGGCACAACAGGCAATTCATATCTAGGGGGAGAATCTTCATCATCACTTTCATCAATATTATCACTTTCAATAATTTCATTCTCTCTAACCCTAGCGAGTTGTTCATCAAGAAATTCACCTAGTGGCACAGTATTATCAAGCATAGAAGTAGTTTCATCATAAGTATCATGCAAAGCAGAAGTGGCATCATCAATAACATGCGACCTATCAAAATGAATAGCAGGTGTAGGTGTCGCAAGTTTAGTCAAAACAGAAGGTGAATCAAGTGCAGAGCTAGATGGCAGTTCCTTACCTCCCCTCGTAGTTGAGGGAAAAATCTTGGTTCTTTGATCTTTCAAGTTCTTCATAGTGATAAGCAGATATAAATCCCAAGTGACTCAAAGAATGGAGCTATGCTCCCCGGCAACGGCGCCAGAAAATAGTCTTGATAACCCACAAGTATAGGGGATCGCAACAGTTTTCGAGGGTAGAGTATTCAACCCAAATTTATTGATTCAACACAAGGGGAGCCAAAGAATATTCTCAAGTATTAGCAGCTGAGTTGTCAATTCAACCACACCTGGAAACTTAATATCTGCAGCAAAGTATTTAGTAGCAAAGTAATATGATAGTAGTGGTAACGGTGGCAAAAGTAACGGTAACAGTTTTGGTTTTATAGTGATTGTAACAGTAGCAACAGAAAAGTAAATAAGCGAAGATCAATATATGAAAAGCTCGTAGGCAATGGATCAGTGATGGATAATTATGTCGGATGCGATTACTCATGCAATAGTTATAACATAGGGTGACACAGAACTAGCTCCAGTTCATCAATGTAATGTAAGCATGTATTCCGAATATAGTCATGCATGCTTACAGAAAAGAACTTGCATGACATCTTTTGTCCTACCCTCCCATGGCAGCGGGGTCCTATTGGAAACTAAGGGATATTAAGGCCTCCTTTTAATAGAGTACCGGGCCAAAGCATTAACACTTAGTGAATACATGAACTCCTCAAACTACAGTCATCACCGGTAAGTATCCTGCTTATTGTCACTTCGGGGTTAACGAATCATAACACATAATAGGTGACTATAGACTTGCAAGATAGGATCAAGAACTCACATATATTCATGAAAACATAATAGGTTCAGATCTGAAATCATGGCACTCGGGCCCTAGTGACAAGCATTAAGCATAGCAAAATCATAGCAACATCAATCTCAGAACATAATGGATACTAGGGATCAAACCCTAATAAAACTAACTCGATTACATGATAAATCTCATCCAACCGATCACCGTACAGCAAGCCTACGATGGAATTACTCACGCACGGCGGTGAGCATCATGAAATTGGTGATGGAGGAAGGTTGATGATGACGATTGCAATGGATTCCCCTCTCCGGAGCCCCGAACGGACACCAGATCAGCCCTCCCGAGAGAGTTTAGGGCTTGGCGGCGGCTCCGTATCGTAAAACGCAATGAATCCTTCTCTCTGATTTTTTCTCCCCAAACACGAATATATAGAGTTCGAGTTGAGGTCGGAGGAGCACCAGGGGGGCCCACGAGGCAGGAGGGAGGGCCCCCCACCCTCGTGGACAGGGTGTGGGGCCCCTGGCCTTGATTCTTTCGCCGGTATTTTTTATATATTTCAAAAATAATCTCCATTGATTTTCAGGTCATTCCAAGAACTTTTATTTCTGCACAAAAATAACACCATGGCAATTCTGTTGAAAACAACGTCAGTCCGGGTTAGTTACATTCAAACCATGCAAGTTAGAGTCCAAAACAAGGGCAAAAGTGTTTGTAAAAGTAGATACGACGGAGACGTATCAACTCCCCGTCCACATCTAGCACCTTTGCTCCCTCGCCAGCGACCAGAAAACGCTAGCCAACCAGCCAGAAACCCTAGCAAAGCCATGGGCATCTTTAGTGGGAAGGGAGGGAGGAAGGGGAGGTTCAGCGCTGGAGCGAGCTCTTCCCGTGGGCTCCCTCGTGCACCGCCGCCGGCTAGACGCGGCAGGCCACCGCGGGAGCGAGAGCGGTTGTACATCCTAGTCCACCAGGCGCGGTGGCACCGGGAGTACCGCCAGCCCCTGACGTATCCGGATGTGAACTTGTCGCACGGCTGGCATCTAGACCCGCGGCGCATCCCCATCCTAGCAGATCCGCGGTTGATAACCCACAAGTATAGGGGATCACAACAGTTTTCGAGGGTAGAGTATTCAACCCAAATTTATTGATTCGACACAAGGGGAGCCAAAGAATATTCTCAAGTATTAGCAACTGAGTTGTCAATTCAACCACACCTGGAAACTTAATATCTGCAGCAGGGTATTTAGTAGCAAAGTAATATGATAGTAGTGGTAATGATAGCAAAAGTAACGGTAGCAAAAGTCATATTTTTGGGTTTTGTAGTGATTGTAACAGTAGCAACGGAAAAGTAAATAAGCCAAGAATAATATATGAAAAGCTCGTAGGCATTGGATCGGTGATGGAGAATTATGCCGGATGTGATCGATCATGTAACAGTAATAACCTAGGGTGACACAGAACTAGCTGCGGTTCATCAATGTAATGTAGACATGTATTCCAAATATAGTCATACGTGCTTATGGAAAAGAAGTTGCATGCCATCTTTTGTCCTACCCTCCCGTGGCAGCGGGGTCCTATTGGAAACTAAGGGATATTAAGGCCTCCTTTTAATAGAGTACCAGACCAAAGCATTAACACATAGTGAATACATGAACTCCTCAAACTACGGTCATCACCGGGAGTGGTCCCGATTATTGTCACTTCGGGGTTGCCGGATCATAACACATAGTAGGTGACTATAGACTTGCAAGATAGGATCAAGAACTCACATATATTCATGAAAACATAATAGGTCCAGACATGAAATCATGGCACTCGGGCCCTAGTGACAAGCATTAAGCATAGCAAAGTCATAGCAACATCAATATCAGAACATAGTGGATACTAGGAATCAAACCCTAACAAAACTAACTCGATTACATGATAAATCTCATCCAACCCATCACCGTCCAGCAAGCCTACGATGGAATTACTCACACACGGCGGTGAGCATCATGAAATTGGTGATGGAGGAAGGTTGATGATGACGATGGCGACGGATTCCCCTCTCCAGAGCCCCGAACGGACTCCAGATCAGCCCTCCCGAGAGAGTTTAGGGCTTGGCGGCGGCTCCATATCGAAAACGCGATGAATCTTTCTCTCTAATTTTTTTCTCCCCAAAAGTGAATATATGGAGTCAGGGTTGAGGTCGGTGGAGCATCAGGGGGCCCACGAGGCAGAGGGCGCTCCCAGGGGGGTAGGGCGCGCCCCCACCCTCATGGACAGGGTGTGGGCCCCCTGACGTGGATCTTTCTTCCAGTATTTTTTATATATTCCAAAATAATTCTCCGTTGATTTTCAGGTCATTCTGAGAAGTTTTATTTCTGCACAAAAATAACACCATGGCAATTCTGCTGAAAACATCGTTAGTCTGGGTTAGTTCCATTCAAATCATGCAGGTTAGAGTCCAAAACAAGGGCAAAACTGTTTGGAAAAGTAGATACGATGGAGACGTATCAGCGGTCCGCGTTGGCGCACGAGGAGGAGGTTTCCCGGCGGCGCGATCTCCTTACGCTGGAGCAGCGCGCCATGCATGCCTATGCGTTAGACTCTCCCAACTGGGAGCGCTAGTTTGCGCTAGAGCACGACGAGGAGCGCCGCCTCGGCGCCCAAATCGACCATGGCGTTCTGCCACCGGGGGTAATGCCGAAGGAAGAGCATGCAGAGGCAGAGTACCAAGCCGCCATCGAGGAGGCCCAATAACACACGTTGGAGGCGAGCTGACTTGAGGAGGATGCCCATTGGGATGGGCTGGAGCAAGCCCTTGCTTTGTCCGCGGCGAGGGACTCCATCCACACACCCCTGTTCGTGTCGCCACCGCCGCTGGCGCCGCCCCTCGTTGAGCCCAAGGACGAGCTGGAGCCGGAGTGCGAGCCAACGCCCATGCGGAAGCGGTCATCGCCGCCCCCACTTGGCCGAAGGAGTTCTACTCGTGGACCGGCGAGCTCTGCGAGTGGGTGAACGTGCCTCCCTGCTACTTCACCTCCACGTTGGAAGAGGAGGCGGCCCACTTTGAGCGCGAGAAGGCGCATTGGATCGTGAAGGAGGGGGCCGACGCCGAGTAGAAGATACACCAGGAGCAGCAGTTGTGCCACGAGGAGGAGGTGATGCGACGCAAGGAGGAGGAAGAGGAGCGCGCCCGCCTCGCCGCAATGCCGCCATCGTAGCAGACGCTAGAGGAGGCTGCCCTGGAGGCCTATCAAGCCACGTTCGGTTGGGTTGGGCCGCATCCCGTCTTCATCGACCTCACATGCGGCGATGACGGCAAGGGCAAGGACAAGGCAGTTTACTAGGGCAGCGTGCGGGCGTTTATTAGAGTTTTTTAATGTTTAATTATGTTTAAGTGGACTTTGGCCGACGTTACCGTCAATTTATGTATAATTATGCTTAATTAAGTCAGTTTTGGCCACATCGGCAAAAATGAGTATGTCTCCCTTTGGGTGCACCTGCTGACCCAAATGGAAAAGCGGACGCGCATGTCCGCCTCGCCGACCAAAACGGACGTAAAGCGAACAAAACGTGCGTCAGTTTGGGTCGGCGCTTTGGAGTTGCTCTTATAAGCTTATTAGGGTGCTCTCTTGTATCATTCGACCATTTGCTGTCTTTTTCAGTGCTTGTAATGATGACCTTGTGTGATCTCTGACTGGTTGATGGTTTCGTTAATTCAAAGCCCTGCTTTTCTTGAGCCTATTTGTAAAAGAAAGGAAAATACACCTCCTCCCGCCAAGTCCCAGCACCCTGCCATGTCAGCAATCCGCGCCACCCATCTTCCCCCCACTCACAGCCATTGATCTCCCATCTGACGGCTCACGTTCTCATCACGCGGATGACGCCCCTCTTCTCCCCCCGAAACATCGCAGCCATAAATCCCCCACAACCACCACCATCGACCACACCACACGGCCGCAACAGCCACCACCAGACCAGCAGCGCACACACCAGCCAAGCAAAGCGAAGCTCGCCGGAGAGAGAATCGCCGGAGATGTCCGGCCGTGGCAAGGGAGGGAAGGGGCTGGGCAAGGGCGGCGCCAAGCGGCACCGGAAGGTGCTGCGCGACAACATCCAGGGCATCACCAAGCCGGCGATCCGGCGGCTGGCGCGGCGTGGCGGCGTGAAGCGCATCTCGGGGCTCATCTACGAGGAGACCCGCGGCGTGCTCAAGATCTTCCTGGAGAACGTCATCCGCGACGCCGTGACCTACACCGAGCACGCCCGCCGCAAGACCGTCACCGCCATGGACGTCGTCTACGCGCTCAAGCGCCAGGGCCGCACCCTCTACGGCTTCGGCGGCTAGGCCGCGCCGGTGCAGTCGAATCCACCTCCACCTCGCGCCGCCAGATTCGTAGCATAGCTAGCTATGGTTGTTCAGTGTTCATCGTCTTCATTGTAATGGCCGCATCTCGCTGCTGTTGTTCAGTGTTCGGTGTTTGGATGTGCCATGATAGAATGGAAATCGCAGCATTTTACCCTCGAATTCTTCTGAAACATCTTTGTGCATAGTAGGAGTCCCAGCATCTTGCGCTTTGTGAAAATTCCCCCATTCCCATTCTGTCGCTGTAGTTTTCTGCCCCCAATCGATCGCCTTGGCTTCAGGGTGCAGTGGATTCCAGCCATCCCTGCATTTCTGTCCGTGCAGTGTGATGAGATGGTTTATTTATACTACTATAAGACACGCTTCAATTATACAATCAAATATTATAGATTTCTCATCAAACTATTCCAGTTAAAACGTTTCCAATGTATACTACTATTTGTGGATGTTCAATATGCCAGTATATACACGTATAATAATACAGTCCAGATGGTAGATAATTTCATCAAACAATATGAGTTTATTGTCTACTCAGAGTTCAGTTTCTATGAAGGAACAATGGCTCTAGAAAACCAGTAAACACCCACTTTGTACATTGGTATTTGTCAGTTCCAGCCTTCCAAGGGGTCATTAGACATTTCTAGAGAATATTTTTAACTCAGCCTAATAGTACCTTTCCTCTTGGAAGACACGATACAATGTCAAACTCTTATCATTCGTCCTGCAACTAAACACATTGAGGCCTAAACTTTTACTAATCTAGTAATCCATTGCCTGTGTAGGTCAATGCATCTATGAGTTTCCAGTGAAAAAGACAACAAAAATATATATTTTAAATATAAGAAAAATCTAAACAGACTTTTAGACCACACAGCACACTTTTTACTACGAGTGAACAAATTTCCATACATTAATTTACACCTGTTCTATTGCTCTACTCTGCACCACCAGGTTGCGCCACGATTCATGCTCGGTTGGGTTGGTTTTGTTGTTGTTGGCCGCTGCTCTCGTTCACTCTGGATTATAGAGGAAGAGGAACAACTGCAACACTTGTGAATGTTGCCAATGTTTCCAATTGTAATTTAGTTGAATTTGAACGAACTTGTGTACTTTGAATGCAGATGATGTATCAGGCATTGTAGTTCCCTTTTAATCCAGTGGATCTATGTCAATAAATTTGTGAATTCAATGGAGTAAACACCATTGTTGTAAGTATTTATTCTCTCTGCAATGTGACTTGAAGTTGGTCTGATATTGGCACCAATTGTATTGAACGAAAATCGCAGCAGTTGCAAAATTCAGAGAGCAAATGCACATGAGCTTTTTGGTGCCCTCCTGAGATGACAAACAAATTCTGCATTGTTGAGATGTAAACTTTTTTTTTCTGAAAAACAACAGTCTCTTGGAACAATTTTTTTTGGATGAAATCTCTTGGAACAAATTCCGCGATGACTAGTATTCTGAACAATTTTCTTTGCAGTGTGACATGAAACTGGTACGGCATATGCACCAATTGTACTGAATGAAATTCAGACAACACATCTGTTCTTCTCCAAGAAAATAGCATATACAGCAATTGTACTGAATGAAACATGCTTTTTGGCGCCTTCCTGAGGCGACAAATAAATTCTGCATTGTCGAGGTGTAAACTTTTCTAGACGGAGCACACATATCTGTTCTTCTCCGGGAAAATAGCAGTAATCTGGAATAGTAGTTCAAGCACAGAAGTGATCTTCTTGGCGGGATCATCACATCCAATGCTTTTACATAAAACATAGAAAGACTGAAAAATCTCAAAGAGAGATGTCTGCTCAGGTGCTGCTTGCATACTTTACATAGAGCAATCGCTTGCATTGATTAATCAGTTGTGATCATAATGCACACTAATTAATGGCCAAATTAAGAATTCACTCGCACCACTGAAAAACATGCCAGTGAAATACTCCTACACACTTGCAACCAAGACTACCAGTGACGGCTCTGCTTCCTCTGCTTTGGTCAGCTATAAGCAAGACTTCCAGCAACAAGGCTGCATTGCTGACGATTTGTTCCTCTGCTTCGATCACTTGAGCACTCATCCGTGGATTTACATCGCTTGAGCAAAGTCCCTTTATTATAGCACACAAGACGCAAACAAACTAATGGCTTTTACAGAGGGAAAAGAATCGGTCACCCCAGAGGATCTACAAGCATGTACAGTGCAGAGTTAATCTTTCCATTTCCCAGCGTGTCAAAATGTGCAACTCCTAATTTCTCTTCAGGAGGAAGCCGAGAAGCTGTGGATGACGCTGAAGGTACCTGTAGATGTTGCCAACGTTTCTCATTGTGATTGACTTGGTTTTAAATGAAGCTAATTCAGATGGTGTAATTCCCTTACCTCAGTGGATCCATGTCAATGAATATGTTAATTAAATGTAGTAAACACCATTGCCGTCAAGTATGGATTTTCTCTGCAGTGTGACATGAAACTGGTCTGGCATATACACCAATTGTACTGAATGAAATTTGCAGCAGTTGCAAAATTCAGACAACATATCTGTTCTTCTCCAGGAAAATACGAGTAGCATATACACCAATTCTACTGAATAAAATAGGCTTTTTGGCACCTTCCTGATGCGACAAATAAATTCTGCATCAAGATTCAGGAGTTCAGCAAGTGAAAATAGAAGTTCAATTGGTGTATATAAGTTCAGCAAGTGAAACAGGCCTTTTGGCGCCTTCCTGAATTCAGGATTCAGGAGTTCAGCAAGTAAATTCTGCATCAGGATTCAGGCACACATATCTGTCTTCTCCAGGAAAATAGAAGTCATCTGGAATAGTAGTTCAAGCACAGAAGTGATCTGGTGCCACTTGCATAGTACATCAAATCCAATGCTTTTACATAGAAGATAGAACAATCCATTGCATTAATTGATCAATTGTGATCATAATGCACACTAATTGATGGCCAGATTTACTCGCACTACTGAAAAACATGCTTCTAAGACTTGCAACCAAGACTACCACTTGATGGCCAGTCTTCCAGATCACTGATGGCCAGTGAAATACTCCTACACACTTGCAACCAAGACTACCACTGCCCACTCTGCTTCCTCTACTTTGCTCAGCTAAGCAAGACTAGCACCAACAAGGCTGCGCTGCTGATGATTTCTTCCTCTGCTTCGCTCACTCGACCACACATCCGTGGATTTGCATCGCTTGAGCAAAGTCCCGTTGACGAGCCGGTGAGCTTGATAACGCCAAGCTTGCTGTCTTGCTTGGAGCAGCTCCTCAGGGGACTTGGTCACGTCGGAGTGATGGATCTAGGGGTCGTTGAACTGCACCGTGTCCGCCATCTGCTCCACCTTTCGCCGGGCCTCCGCTCGGCTGCGCTCGATGTCACGCCGACGGCTGGCCTCTTCTTCGGCTGCAGGGTGCGCCCAATCCATGGCGAGGCGAGCGTTCTCGATCAGTTGGCGCATGCTGATCGGCGGCTTCGATTGCGTCGGGCTCGCCGGAGATTCGGCGACCTGGTTCTTGGTCACGGAGGAGTGGAGCGGATCCCTGTCACTGCTGGGACACGGCAGCTTTGTGCCCTTGATGTTGGCGGCGATTGCGGCATGGAGCTCGCCCCCGGAGCAGGCACCGCATGCGCGCTTCGCCGGCGGCTGCCCGTCGCGCACAGACACGGGCCGCTTCGGCGTCTTGGCAGGCGCGGGGTTGGCCATCAAGGTAGGGTTAGGCGCACGCGGGAGGAGCAGGAGTGCAGGCCAGCTGCGGCGGCGGCGCTACGGCGCGGGAGGAGAGACGGCGGAAGCACCGTGGTGCCGCCCATGGTCGCGGCCGCGGAGTTGCGAGAGCACGGATCCGGCGGCGGGAGGGAGGAAGAGGATGCGGTGGAGTCAGATTCAGATGGATCGGGGATTGGGGAGACGGGGCGAGCAAGAAAGAAAGAAGAGACGCGGCAAGCAGGAGTATATCTGTCTGTCTACGGTTTGAATCCGAGTATAGCTCGAAAGCGCGGGGATTTGGACATTTGACGCTATCTTTCCAACACCTCTACGTGCTGAAACAAAAAACAAAAACTGTTTCTTTTTTTGGAGAATAACCTGAGTACCCACATTACTCAGCGTTAGAATTATACTCTCCATTCGGAAGCCATCAGCTCATGCAGACTTTCAAGAACAGTGGCAACAGCCAACATACACTTGGTTTCCTTGTGATTTGGCCGCTGCCGCGAGGCCATGAACGAGCTCGTTGCTCTGTCGGCTCACAGCAGCCACTTGATGGGATTGGAACGAATCATGAATCAGAGGAAAGCTAGCAGTAG
Source organism: Triticum dicoccoides (assembly GCF_002162155.2). Taxonomy (NCBI): domain Eukaryota; kingdom Viridiplantae; phylum Streptophyta; class Magnoliopsida; order Poales; family Poaceae; genus Triticum; species Triticum dicoccoides. Next base: position 636,861,945 of record NC_041392.1, on the reverse strand, counting down.
CATTTGAGGCTCTCGGCTGCAGCTTCCATGCAACAATGACACATTCAGTCTCCACAGTGATCCTTCCTCTGAAAAACCGCAGACAAGGCAGAGAGGTGGCCAAGCCAGGATGGTTGTTGCTTCAGCGTCTTCCACACTTCTGCAAGCCTCAATCTGCCTGCAAATGATCTCTGAGATGCCAAGCCCTCCACAATAACAGTAAGATTTTCGCCCTCATTTCGCCCGGACAGGTGCCAAGCAGAACCTGCAACCAATCAACCCCCTGTATATCTGAACTTTGACTCGCTTGGCAACATCCAAACTTCTCTCATGGACTGTCTCAAAGCTTTACCTTCTCTTTGGTGCAGACTACAACCGCATGGACTGCATCATCTCTGAGATGCCAAGCCCTCCACAATAACAGCAAGAAGCGCCCTTTAACAGAAAAAAATATTTAGTGCTCCAGTTTGTCTAAAAAAGTGTCACTCCAGTTCATCTAAATTCAGATTGATTATTCATGTAAGACATGCAAATAGCTCATTATTATTACTTTCTTTAGACAATTCAACATGACACATGTTTTTGGAGCCATCCTGATGTGACATAGAAAATCCTGCATTGTTGAGATGTAAATTTTCTCTAAGGAGAATACATGCTTGTTCTTCTCCTGAAAATATATACTCCCTCCGTCCCGAAAAACATGTCGCAGGCGTAGATCATTGCCAATTTTATAAAAAAGCCCTCGTAGTTTCAAAACAATCACAAACAAGTCCCTCCACCCCCGTCGTCTTCCTCCGCCGTCGCCCGTGCGTCTCCAGGGGCCGGCGCCGCCAAGCTGCGTGATTGCCGCCCACCAGGAAGTGTTCCGCCTCCGTCACCACGTACCTTCAACGCCGCCGCCGTCGCCAAGTACTTGCTCCGCCGCCGCCGCCCAGACCTGCGCCGCCGCGATCCCCTCCGGCGGCGATTACCTGCGGGTGTCGCTGGAATTTGCCACCACGATCTGGTGGAGCAGGAGCTCCCTCTCATCGTACTCGAGCTCCCGCGAGTCCTCCTCGTGCTCCCGCGAGTCCACCTTGAGCTGCCTCCCGTGCGCCACCGCGATCCAACTACGGGCATTGTCGGAGCTGGCCTCCACGATCCGTCGTGGACAGCAGCTCGCACGCGTCCTCCGTGGTCTCCCGTGAGTCCTCGTCGAGCTCCCACACGCCGCCGTGGTGCTCCTTCTCTGCCTGCGTGCCCGCCTGTGGTGCTAGCCCGTGCTGCTGCATCTTGTTTCTCCTCTGTTTCTCCCCTGCCGCCGGTGGAGCTCCCGTGCTGCTCCTGCTCCTCTTCCCGTGTTGATGCTACTGCTCCTCTGCCTGTGCTGCTGTTGCTGATTCGTGTTGATGCTACTGCTCCTCTGCCTGTGCTGCTGTTGCTGATTCGTGTTGATGCTACTGCTCCTCTGTTGTTGCTGTTGACTGCCGCCGTGACTGCTGCTGCTGGTGCTATTTGCCCTCTGAAGAAGGTACTCCATCAGAGTACTGCTAGCTTAAGAAGGTACACCATCAGATGAAGTGTTTGTTTCCTTTGTGCATGGTTCTTTCCAAAATGTGGGAAAAACTAACTGAAAAAAGCATGCATGAGCAAAAATATGAGAGCACATACAAAAAAATTGCACACTTCCATGTCTTACAGATACCGCCATTGGAGCTGAATTAATCGAACTGAGCAAGTTTCCTGTATGAGCAAAAATACTAAGCATTCCACCTTACGGCTCACAGCCAATTTGATAATGCATGCGTGGAAATAAACACTTCTGACAGATTACTTAAACACACAACAGCGTCTGAATTAGGATGCATGACTAAACATCTCACCAGGTAAATGTTCAGTAGCTAAATGTGTTGTAGTTTTGGAGATAGCTGTACTTTTAATGAGGTAAAATGTTCCTATTTAGACAATAATAACACTACAAAGTAGCTAGATGATCTCGCCTACTGGTAAATGCATGCTTATATTTTTCTTAAATAGAAAAGAACAGATTAGATAGAACAAATAGAGCAGTTGTTATCATACCATCTCTTCAGTTCTTTACTGCAGCCAATTGATTGGAATGTGCTGTAGTTTCAGTTAACTGACAACAACAATTCTGCAAAAATAGTGTTTACTGAATTCTTTGTGTTGCCGCCAGAGCTCATGTTCCTAAGCAAGGAAGAAGGTAAAATTCAGTTAAAATGTCAGGTTTCAGTTAATCTATACTCCAAACTGTTAACCAAAAAGAGACCCTTGTATGGAGTTAACTGAACCAAATTTCAAGCTGAGACTAGTTCACTGAAACCTGGGCACACCATTTAAAATGATTTGTCAATTAAACAACTTTTAAAAAAAAGTTACAGTAGACCAGGACTCAAGCTGAGACTAGTTCACTGAAAAGAAAGGAAAATGCACAAGATCAATAGTCAAGCTGAGACTAGTTTCTGATTTACTCATGATTGAAAATGTCTAAGTGCTTTGGTTTACAACTAATTAGGAGGCCCACACTACTATCCTGGAAGATGCAGCTATTACTCATTTCACAGTAGGTTGACAATATGCAAATGATTTCCTAGGAGTTTCAGACCTGCTATGTGTGTCTGAATACATGTGTGTCTGAATCATGTGTCCAAGTCAGTCACAAGCACAAGCAGGTCATGTGTATTAAGTGTGCACTGAATCATGTGTTTACTGAATTTTAAACTTGCTAGCAATAAGCTTGCATTACACTTTATAGTCAGATCAGGAGCCAAGCTCTAAAACTGGACTTTTAACTGACTTTTAAACTGAATTTTTACTCCAAAATAAGAGTACCATGCCTGCTTAACTGAATTTTTAACATAATCTCTAAGTGTAGGAGTACTGAATTTTTACAGTAGATTTACACTGATTTTCCAACTCAAGCAGTATCCATTCACTTATTTTGATTTTCCAACTCAATTTTACCATGCCTGCTTAACTGAATTTTTAACATAATCTCTCTCTTGGCCTAGGAGTACTGAATTTTTGAATCAATTTCTACACAACAATACTGAATTGGGGAAAAGAATGAGAGGAGCCCAACATTTTTACTCACATTGTGGAGTAACTTTCACTCACATTCACTAAAATTCACAAGTTGACAACACACTTTACAAAAGCACATCTCAGTTTACAGGAGTACATCTCACATTCACTAAAATTCAGTAGACAAAGAATAAGTGGTTCAGAGAATACGCACATTCAGTAAAGATGAAGTAGAGAAGAGAGGTTCATACCCAGGTTGTAGGCGTTGGTGACAGAGATGGCCCAGGCTGAAGATTAAGTAAACAAGATTGCATGGAGAAGACGCACAAATCTGCGCTGCGTGTGCATTGTTGCTCTCCTGACCTGCACAAATTGGGAACAACACCATCTTGAGCTTCTAGGAAGCGACAATTTGGAGGATTCTACGTGCTCCTGCTCCTGCACGAACTGAACCCAACCGAACCTGGAAGGACGAGAGCAGAGGAGGTGGCGGTGCGGTGGATGAGGAACTTGCTCTCCTCGACGATTTGGTCGGCGATTTGGTGAGGAAGATCTCGTCGTCGCTGAACCGCGCCGTCCCCCGAGCAGAAGCTCGCGCCGTTGAGGTTGACATCGCCGTTGGGAGCCAGCAGGGCATCTCATCGTCCGCCGCGGTGGCGTTGGCGGAGCAGGAGGCAGCTGCGGGGAGGGAGCGGGGGAGCAGGGGATTTCCCCCCTGCCGCGGTGTCGTAGGCGTGGGTCTTCCACCACAGAAACAACAAAGAAGCCACCGCCGTTGTATTCCTAGTGGAGCTGTCTCATCGCCGCCGCCGTCGTCTTCCACGCTCGCAAATCCTACGCCTCCAGGCCTCATCGACCTTTAGATTGTTGGTGGTGGTCAGGATCCAGTGCCTGCGGGCTCATTGACGCCGGTTCCTACGCAGCCGGAGCAGAGCGTGGCAGTAGCTGGGACAATCGAAGATTTTTATGAGGAAAGGGGGGAGCTTGGGGAGGCAGGTGAGCGGCAGCTGCGGCGGCAGAGCAGGAGGAAGCTGCGGTGAGGGAGCGGGGGAGCAGGGGAGCCGCGACGGCGGGGAGCAGGGCAGCTGCGGTGGGGGAGCGGGGAACCGACGGCGGCCGGGAGCAGCGCAGCTGGGGATTCTGTCGGAGGAGGACGACGAGGAGTGCGGGTTTGGTCGGGAGAAACTGGAGGGTTTTTTTGAAAAATTGCCCTCGCAACATGTTTTTCGGGACGGAGGGAGTACTTGTCATTTGGGATAGTTCAAGCACAAAAGCAATCATTTTGGTGGAATCGTGTGCCTCTTAGAGCATCTTTAAAGTGAACCCTCAAATCGCCCGTAGACATCTGGACCGAGCTGTCCGGATGCACTTTGCCATCCAACATCGTCTTGCATCAGTCCGCGAACCAATTCATGTGTCCGTTCCCGCAAACTGGAAGCAAACCAGGAGGGCTTTGCGAGAGTACCGACCTCCGCCACTACGACTCCGATACCCCATCCCATGACACCCACACCCACGTGTCCATCTCTTCCCTCTTTCTATGCATCCGCTTCCTCCTGGAGACTCCATCGCTCTACCACCCCGGCCGCCCGCAAGCCCTTGCCGGACCTCCACCACCTCTTCCGCTCCATCCGGTCACCACACTGCTTTGCCTACGCCACCGTTCCACACCTCTCGTCCGTCCACCACACAGGTACTATCCGCCCCTGCAGATGCCATCCGTGGGGGTCACCATGTCAGAGAAGTGTTTGGTCAAGTGCTTGTGCTAAAGTTATGACATTTGTTGTCCCTTCTTTGAAGCAACAGATTCGTACATGGAGTGCATCGACTAGCACTACGTTGAGTCGTCCGACGACTCATCAGGCTAGGAGGATTATATGGATGCAACAACGATGGTGTAGGCGGTCCTTGTAGATGCAGAGCATGCGGAAGAGCATGCTATTAATTTGAAAGGATCGATCAAGGGTCATCGAGTACTAAATCGAAACAAGGCACGAGGGCATTTGACGTTTCTTTTTGCGGGTGAAAACTTGTATTACTCAATCACAAGATCCTTACAATCATCAAAAGCTAAAGACAAAGCAACTTCTGGGCCAGACCCTACTTTGCCCCTGATGCCCTATTCGCGGATAATTTTGCCAGCGCTTTCAGACGCGGAAAAATGTGTTTGATCCCTCTACAATGGCATCCAGGCATGCGATGACTACTTCATCTTGAAGAAGGGCGTAGTAGGAATAACTGGATTCTCTACTTACCAGAAGTGCATGGCTGCATTGCGGATGCTTGCCTATGGCACAACCGCAGGTGGGACAATTACCTTCGGATGTTTAAGAGCACATGTGGAGACGTCATGGTGAGGTCTTCGACTATGGTGGTCGGGATGTTTGACCTCACTACCCGAGAGAACCAACTGTCATAAGACACCGAAAATCTCATGACAATGTCCGAAGTGAGAGGGTGGCCATTATGCTCAAATCTCTTGATTGCATGCACTGGAGATGGAAGAACTGGCCAAAAGCTCTACAAGGGCAATGTCAGAGTCATGTTAAGAAGCCCACCATCATTCTTGAAACAGTTGCATCACATGACCTCTGGATTTGACACGCTTTCTTTGCCATGCCCGGGTCTCACAATGACATCAATGTGCTCCAGCGGTCTCCATTGTTTGATAGATTGACTAAAGGACAAGCTCATTTGTACAACTATATTTTCAATAATCATGACTACAACATGGGCTAATATCTAGTTGACGATATCTATCCTCCATGGGGCGACCTTCATCAAGGCCATCTCTGAGCCAGTTGGTCAGAAAAGAGCTCACTTTGCCCAAAGACAAGAAGAAGGTAGAAAGGATGTGGAGAGGGCATTTAGAGTGCTCCAAGCCCATTTTGCAGTTCTTTTTGGACCTGCTAGATAATGGGATCTCGAGATACTGTGGGAGGTGATGGCATGGTGTGTGATCATGCACAACATGATTGTGGAGGGTGAGAGTGAAGACGTTGTCAGAGGTCTGAAATTTGAGAACATGTGTGATCTTATCCAGCTTAAAAATCAGAATCCGAACACGTCTGATGAGCTGTCCAAATGCATTAACAAATTCGTCATCGACCAACTCATGAGCAACTTAAGAAAGATCTGATTGAGCATATGTGTGCTGTTAAAGGAACAACTAGAACATATATGTGAGTTGAATTCATGTTTGAACTATTTTACATTTGGACTATTGTCGCATTTAAATATTTTCACTCATCGTAGATTTCATATGCTATTACTTTGAGTGTTGCGGATTTAAGAACAAAACAAGGGAAGATGTTTACGGCACATGGTCGGACGATCGGCTTCAGTATCACTTTCCGCGGATGAGTCTGAACCAGTCTGCGAACAAATAATGTGTCCACCGTGAAGTATTCTAGATTACATAGTATTCTAGATTACTTTATCCACCGTGGAGTATTCTAGATTCAGCGTTTTGACATATAACCCAAGTGCGTTGCATTAATGGATCAATTGTGAGCATAATTCCCACTAATTACCCTCAAAATTAAGAATCTCACTCGCATTGCTGGAAAACATGCCAGTGAAATATTCCTTGACACCTGCAACTAAGATTACATGGTTGGCTACTTGTATAGTTTATCCGTCTCTTCCTCTGCTTAGGTGAGATAACCTATTTATTTTGAGTAAAAGGGGTTTCACCCGATTTCCATTGATAGAAACCATCATAGATCCATCTTAGATGCAGAAAAGCTCAAAAGCTACTGCAGCACACTGTCACAGGCTCACAGCAACCAACAGCAAGAGCCCATTTCCAACATCCAGCGCAATCGAGATATATACTCACGAGGAACAGCATCACCTGACTCCATATTACATAAGTTTCAAGTTCAAATGGGGACTCCAGGAAACAACACAACAAGCGGGGAAACACGAATTTCAGACCGAAAGCTGAAGCTACTCAGTGCAGACAGCAAGTGAAGATCATCAGGCAGCTAGAAGAACAACCTTTAGCAGGACCCCTTGGTAGCTTCTTTCCCGTTTCCTTCAGCCATCATCTGTGATTTGAAGAGTTCCGAGGCGCCATCCTCTAGCAGAGCAACCTGATTTTTCTGTAAAGTCGACCAAGAATTGTTTGGTCAGCTAACTAAGCAAGGCTCCAGCATTTCACCGGCAATCAAGGCCACGCCGCGGACGTGTTCATCCCCTTCTTGGATCAGTCCAGCACACGGCCGTGGGCGCATCGCTTCGGCGCAGCATCGTCCGTTTCACGTCGACGACCAGTCGACCACGAGCCATGGCGATGAGGTGAGCTTGCGCGCGCCACGCTTCCCGCCTTGCTTCGAGCAGCTCCTCCGGGGACCTGGTCACGTCCGCGGGGTCGGTGTGCGGGTCGTTGAACTCCACGGTGCCCACCATCCGGTCCACCTTCCGCCGGGCCTCCGCTCTGCGGCGCTCGATGTCGCGCCGACGGATGGCCTCCTCTTCTTCGGCGGCAGGGCGCGCCTTGGCGACGCGGGCCTCCTCCACGAGCTCGCGCATGCTGCCGCTGCTGACCGCGGGCGGGTGGGCTGCAAGTTCTTGATCACGATGGCCCTGTCGCTGCTGGGACACGGAAGGTTGTTGTTGTTGATGTTGCCGGCGGCCGCGACATGGAGCTCGCCCCCGGAGCAAGCACCGCCGGCAGACAGAAGTTTACCTAGACTGCGAACCTCGCTGTACCTGTACTTCCCCTGTTTCTAACAAAATTCGGCCAATGGCGCTTCGATGGGAAGCCCAAACGGAGGAAGGCGAGGCGGCTGGATTGGGGGTCCGGGAAGAAAGAAGCGAAGAGACGCGGGAGACAGAGCAGGGGCGGATTTTGATTTGATACCGCGATCCAATCCGAGTGAAACAATATAAACTTGATCTGGGTTACACCTAATCGGGTGGCCTTGGACTTGTTTGTTATGTACGCAGGGAGTGGTGAGTCCACTTTAGATTGTTTTTGATAAACTTGGTCGAACTTTATAAAGTTTGACTTAGGCCAAAGTTAATATGCAGAGTAAATAAAAACAAAGTGAGTATATGCTAAAGGGAAGCCAAGCAATTACACGCAACTCCCTTTATTAGACCAACTCCAATAGCTCCCTAAAGAAACTTCCTGCTAGGGCGACTCGAGCGGAGCCCAAAAACCTAGATGACGCTGCCGCCATGCACTCCCTCCTCCCCTCCCTCCGCCGCCGCCTGGGGCCGACGACGGTGGCGGGGGATTTCCTCTCTCCGGCATCTCCTGGGTGGTGCGAGGCCCCTAGGCATGTGGTGGCGTGGTCGATCCGGTTTCTGTGGCGCGGCAGATGGCTGCGGTAGGCGGCGGGTGGCCGGCCCGTCCTCGGACGGTGGCGGCTAGGCGCGGCGGGCCGCCCAGTCACGGACGCCGACGGCCAGCTAGGTTGTGGTGGCGTGCAATGTGCCTTCAGATCGGAGGCGGCGACGGCATGGAGGGCATGGAGGTCTCATCAGCGGCACCTTAGGTCAGATTTGTTCTGACCGGTGCAGCCGGCGGTGGTGGTCATCTCTTCCGTTAGAGGTGGTCGCCCTGAGGCTGGGTGTTCGGATCTCCAGATCCGTCATCTAGTACCGGCTGCGAGTCGGGGAGATATAGGTGCCGGTGAAAACCGAGCCGATGGTGGGCGATGGCCGGCGTTCTGTGTCATTACCTTGATTAAGGCGTCGTCGTGTGACTATTGTCGCCCCACTCGTACTGCTCTGCGGGAAACCCTAGGATCTGGTCTTCCAGATCGAACTATGGCGGCACTTCGGTGTCATTTCTCTCTTGGGAGCATCGTTTGTGCTGGAAGTCAGGAGGTGGAGCGGCTTTGCACGGAGTTTCGGTGGAGATGTAAAGTCATGCCTGGGCGGCAGGTGCTACGCTTTTTCATGTCTGGTTGGTAGGTGCTACGCACGACAAATCTTCCAAAGACTTCAAGCTGTGTCGGCTGGTGGTACTTGGCGGCATGGTGCTGAGGTGTACCAACGGCGACCTTGACGTGCTCAGCAGTTCGCGCGCAGGGAGGTGGTGCCATTGGATGTCGTGGTGGCGTCGGTGGCATCTAGACCGGGCAAGGTTGATGCGTCAGTACAGCTCTGAAGATGGAGTGGTGGCAGTTGGCGGCGGCGGCCTCTGAGAGCGCGTCGGACCGGTGTGTGTCACATACCCGGCAAGTGGCTTGGTTAGGGCCTCAGGTCTTAGATGTTAGGCTTGGCTGCAAGGTCTATGGTATTAGGTTCGGACTATCAGCATCCCTTCATCAACTGCATAGGAGTAGCGACAGATGTTGCCTAGACGGCGACTTCAGACTTACTGTTGTATTTCTTTGTAAGGTCTTTTGTGAATAATTAATAAAGTGGATGCATGCATCGTCCAGATGCAGAGGCCGGGGGTCTTCCTCCTTTTTAAAAAAGAACCTTCCCGCAAAACTGGTTTGATGGGATGACCGTAAAATTTAGGGGAAGTTGTCCAAGAGCAACTTTTGTCCCATAAACTTCTTCCCCTATATCCATTTTTATTTTATTTTTAATTAAAAATAGATGATGGCCTAGGACCTGCTAGTCAGTGCCACAAGTGATGTCGCCGGCAAGGGGAGGCTGTTGGTAATCATAGTAGAAAACAAAAAAAATCATCCTATACAAAACTAAACCAGGATCACTATAGAGGTGTGTGTACAAAGTTAGATCCGATATTACCAAAAACGGGTTGCAGCGGAAAAAAGGTTGGTGAAGATTGTTCTTAAAGTCCCTCGAACAAGAATCAAACGCATCCCTCTATTTATTGCACATGTACCGTTGTAGTAGAGCTTTGCCTTCCAGAGCTAAGAACCGCTGAGACAACTAGAGGGAGAAGTAGCCAAATGCGTCGATGTCTAGATCAACTAGACATGAGAGAGAAATTGGGGGTAGGAGAGCAACGGGGCAACCTCCAAGGGTTTTGGTGTGTTCTAGGGTTGCTTGGGTCACAATTTGGGGAGGAGGCCTCCCCAAAGTCGGTTTGGATCACGCAGAAAAGTGTGTTTCTGTAAATGCCATGAACTTTGGCGTCTGGCCCAGGGGTAGCCCCTGCCCCCAAGCAATCCCTTGGTGCACCGACTTAAGTCCTCATGGGCCTTACTGCCTTGGCCCAGTCAAGGTGTTCTCGCACTAGGTGCCTTCTGGAATTATCGAGAAGTTTTTGAGACTCTCTTGGACCTCTCAGAACATTTCTAAAAATCTCTGAAGCACTTTCAGAATCACTTGAAACCCTTGCGGTGCCCATTTTCTTATTCTCCTTTCTCCTAGCATTCTAACAAACCACTAGACGTTAAGTGTGTGACCCTGCAGGTTCGGTGAAATAGACATGACCGAAACACTGACGTTCAATGATCAATAGTGGAACCGTGGATCTCCATATTGACCCATATACCCACACGAATGGTTATTAAGTGAACCTATAGTTTATCGTGTGCTATTACTTTTGATTCATGATACTTTGCAAAATCTGATATGAGATATATCAGCATCCCCGTGAGTCAAACACATTGTCACTATGCCGGTATTCTTATTATCAGTTTTGTCCTCTTTTCTTGTTCTCGTGTTCCGGCATCCCCGTGATCAAGTCATGTTGTGTCAGGCCAGATAATGATGGATGTCGTCACACCAAGAGGGCCCTAGGAATCTCTCTCCAATGTCGAAGGAGAAAATTCTAGTCTCGAGTTATCCAATCCCCCATCATACGTATTTTATGAACCTGTAAGTTGTCATTTGATCACTCTATTACGGTTGATGTTAGAACAACCCCAAAGTGCACCATCCGGTATGGAGTGACTCGATCTCATGGTCTTAGGAATTGTGCATACGCTAACTTTCCCATGTTATGGGCTATAGACTTGTGACAAATTTATCTCTTAGTATAACATACAACTTGGGTCAATTCAACACGAACGTTCTTCTACCATCATGTCCTCAATCTGGCCGGCGTCATTATTACACTTAACTATGCTCGGGATGAGGAAAACAAAACCAGCATTGAACACTTGAGCCAGTACTAGAGGCAAGACTAGGATCTTATTTTACCGTTTATAATTCTACACGTGCATACGAGTTTTCCTCTGAACCTTTTGGTTTTCGCATATTCGAGAGCCATAGCAGTTATATCATAGAATATAAACATTAATTATAAAGATGAAAATAAATAATACCACAATTATTATTGCCTCTAGGGCATATTTCCAACAGTCTCCCACTTGCATTAGAGACAATAATATAGTTAACATAAAAAATTACACAAAGGCAATCCGGTGTTGTTCATGCTTTGCTCGTGGTAGAGGCTTCATCATCAGATCTGACACATTCAGATCCATGTGAATCTTGAGTACTTTCACAAATCCTTTATCTACATGATTTTGGTCAATGTGATACTTGCGTTCAATATGTCTGGACATATGATAGAACTTTGGTTCCTTTGCTTGATCCACGGCTCCGCTATAATCACAATAAAGCTCCATGGGGGAGCAGAGAAAGAAGGGGCATGGTTGAGGGAGTCCTGGACTAAGGGGTCCTCGGGCGTCCGACCTGTTATGTATGGGCCGGACTGTTGGGCTGTGAAGACGTGAAGACCGAAGACTCTACCCGTGTCCGGATGGGACTCTCCTTGGCGTGGAAGGCAAGCTTGGCGACCGAATATGAAGATTTCCTTTTCTGTAACCGACTTTGTGTAACCCTAGATCCCTCCGGTGTCTATATAAACCGGAGGGCTAGGTCCATAGAGGACAATAATAATCATAGTCATACAGGCAAGACTTCTAGGGTTTTAGCCATTACGATCTCGTGGTAGATCAACTCTTGTAATACTCATATTCATTAAGATCAATCAAGCAGGAAGTAGGGTATTACCTCCATAGAGAGGGCCCGAACCTGGGTAAACATTGTGTCCCTTGTCTCCTGTTACCATCGACCTTAGACGCACAGTTCGGGACCCCCTACCCGAGATCCGCCGGTTTTGACACCGACATTGGTGCTTTCATTGAGAGTTCCACTGTGCCGTCGTCAAAAGGGTTGATGGCTCGCCTTGTCGTCAAGGGAAATATCACCTCCGGAGGAGCCCTGGCCCCAGGCCAATCCCTCCGGCTAGGCGGCTTTGTCATGACCGCCCATTCGTCCCGACGATGACCTCTCAAGTCATCGAAAATCGCCTCCGCGTCGATTCTGAATACTCCAAATGGATGGATCCGACGGAGTTTTCATCTTTAAACGAACTCCTAGATCGCATTGCCGCCTTGGGGGTCGCTGCAGACTACGATCGGATCGGGCTTAAACCCGACCAGAGAGAAATTAAAACTCCACCGATCACCCACCAAATAGCGGTAGTCGAGGAGCAAGATAACTCTTCCTCCGTATTAAGGAAGAACTATGTTCGGATCTCCGATCTCGAAGAGCTGGACACCCACCGGCAGAAAGACGCCCCTTGTCCTCGAAACATAGAATCGGACGACAAGCTTAAAAAATCAGTTGATATCCCAGAGCCCGAACTGTTAAGTCCGGAAGATCTTCAGACTCCGGATCCGAAATTGGGCCAGGGTTCGGATTTAAATCCACCCACCCACCCAGACATAAGCGCTCTCATGAGCATACAACATCAGTCTCAGGAAACGGTCCACCACCTCTGGACCAGATTCCTCCTTGTCAAAGACAAGATTAAAGATTGACGCGATGAAGACGCGATCTCAGCGTTCCGCAACAATTGCATGGACGAAGGAATCCTCAACGCCATCAACCGTCGTCGCATATTACACTTCGCCGACTTGGCAAATATTGTACAGAACTACAGCGCAATGGAAAGCGCCTGGAAAACTCAGGCAGCCCGCTGGGAACCATCGGTCCCCACTCAACCCCTCGTTCAGGGGAAAAGGGCGCACCCTCGTGGCACGCCCGGTCCAATAGTAAAGAAATATAAGCCCATTACGGGGCGCGGAACCGTTCTGGAAGGATGGCTCAATGGGCCATGCAAAATACACACAACACCGGATAACATACCAATCCACAGCCTTAGAGCATGTTGGATACTCCGGCAAGTGGCCAAGAGCGGCGAGGATATCCTCACCAAGAATACCCCAGAACAACACCCCCTAGAAGACAACGACCTCAAAGTATTGACGGTCTTCGAGACTTTTGCTTCAAACAATAGCCGCAAACGGGCACTCCGTGAACTCGCCGAAGTCTGCCAAATCGCAGCAATAAATCCTTGGAACGACACGGCTATACACTACTAGGGAAAAGCCTATAGACAGAATCTTACCAGCAGCGCACTTTAAAATCAGGCGCTGCTGCTAAGTAGCAGTAGCGCGGGCCATGGAAACTCGCTGCTGAAACAAGTTTATCAGTAGCACGTGCACTCCAAGAAGCGCTACTGCTAAAATTCCCACGCCGCCGCCGCGAGGCCAGTTATAGCAGCAGCGCGTTAAAATAAACAGCGCTACTGCTACGTAATGTAGCAGCAGCGCATTCAGGCAATAATCACTACTGCTAAATTAACTACAAAAATTTAGTCCCACCTTGCTCCGTGAAGAGAGTTTTACCCACCTTAAATATGTTTCTTCTACAACTTTCATAAGCACTTGGTCTTCATTGAACTCTATGTGTAGGATCTGTGGCCGCAATAGGAGTCCTCGCCAGTTCTTAAACCAACCGGCGAGGATTCCTATTGACAAATCAGATTGTACACAAAAAGACCATTGATGATCAACGTATTTTTTATGTCTATGTCTATTTTTACATACTGACACATAGCAGTAGCGCGTTCAGGCCGAAAGGCGCTACTGATAGGTAGTTTAGTAGTAGCGCGTTTACCTATAGCGCGCTACTGCTGTTCCATTCCATCTCCCCCACTCACTAGCCTCATCCACAGATCACACTCACACACACTCACGGTCTCCTCCTCACCCCCCGCGCCGCCGGTCCTCCCTCGTCGCCCCTCCCCTGATCTGCGCCGCTGTCGCCTCATCCTCCTCGCTGGACTCGGTACCGGCCTCCTCCTCCGTCCTTCCTCCAGTCGCCACTGGCCGCCCCCTCCTCGCTCCGCCTTCCTTCTCGATCCGTCCTCCCTCCACTCACCGCCGGCCGACCCCTCCTCGCTCCGCCTTCCTCCTCCGTCCTACTATCTTCTCCCTCCTCGAGTTGCCCCTCCTTGTCCCTCCTCCCTGGTACATTTTGATTTAGTAAGCTTTCATATGTAACATTTTGATTTAGTTGATATGATTCAGTTGATTTAGTAGGCTAGTTGATTTAGTTGATTTAGAACATTTTGATTTAGTTGATTTAGTATGCTAGTGGATTTAGTATGCTAGTTGATTTAGTTGATTTAGTTGATATGATTCAATTGATTTAGTAGGCTAGTTGATTTAGTTGATTTAGAACATTTTGATTTAGTTTATTTAGTAGGCTAGTTGATTTAGTTGATTTAGTAGGCTAGTTGATTTAGAACATTTTGATTTAGTTGATTTAGTATGCTAGTGGATTTAGTATGCTAGTGGATTTAGTATGCTAGTTGATTTAGTATGCTCAATTTAGTTTTTTTGTAATAAGTTATTTTTTGGCAAAATGTAGGTGCCAATTTAGTTAAATTTGCCACTTGTTTCCTGTGAAGTGAATCGTTAATCCTTTGCTCATATTGCTTTAGGAAAATGGTGCCACCACCAGCACCACTATGTCGACTGTGCAAGTCAAGGTGCGCCAGCAGCCTTGCAACTGGCAAGCTGTTCGGCATCTACTTCCATCCGAGTTTTCGTCATGCGGCGGTAAGAAATTAGATGAAATGTAACAACTATTTTATTTTTAGTGTTGGCATTACTGCATTGTGTCATTTTGCTTTTCTTACACAGATCGTCCCATGCAATGTGAGGTTGAAATTCAACAAGCTGACAAGAGACACTGTGACATTTGAGGCTCCTGGGGGGCATACACTATGGAGGTCGAGAAAGGACGCAATATGTCGCAGATTGGAGGAGATGGATGGGCCCGTTTCCTCGCTCGCATGCATCTTACTGGTGGTGAGTTGATCAGATTCTCCTTCAGAGCAAAAAGACCCAAGCTGGTTGTCATTTATATCAACCTGGTGGAAGATGATGAAGATGACGAAGATGATGAAGATAATGAGGACCCACTCAATGAAGATGATGAGAACCCACTTCATGGAGCCATCATAGCTCAAAGAATGAGGCTGAGCGAGGAGGAGGTGTGCAACCTATGGGACATAATTCCGCCACGCGATGACTTTGTCGGGGTGCCATTCGTGACCCGCCTGACAAGTACCATGGTCGATCGGCATGAAATGGTATGTTATATGTACTGCATTTATTGTTATACTTACAAATGCAAATTATCCGATTATATGCTTAGTGAATCCGATGATATGCTTAGTGTAGAGTCCAATGATATGCTTTGTGGAATCTAGTCGATGATATACTTTAGTGTAGAGTTTGATCACATGCTTATTAGTGTAGAATCCAAGGAACTATTAATAGTGTAGATAATCCATATATATACTTATTAGTAGAATTCATGATTAATTAGTACAAATGCGTAGTACTATATCTTTTGATAGTGTAGAAATCTAGACTTAATAGAAATATATTTGCAAGAGTATGTGTAAGGCTATTTATTAATTGATATGTTTTTCTTATTCAGAGATTGCCAAAGAACCTATCTGTGAGTTGTGGTATTGAGCTTGATGAAGAAGGCTCAGTTGGACTACGCCTTACCGCAAGGGGCTCCGTCACCACATGTACTTACCGCATGGGCACAGATGGTCGCACACACTTGAACTCGGTTGGGTGGAAGAGATTCCTCGTTGGCAAGAATCTTCGTGCTGGACAGGCCATCCTAATTACTATCAGGAACACCCACCGCCCAGGCTTGAGGATGATGATCGTCGTCGATATCATCTAGAACTACATATGTGTGTGTGGCTATATCATCTAGAACTAAATATGATGATCGTCGTCGATATCATGTAGAACTACATATGATGATCGTCGTCGATATCATTTAGAACTAAATATGATGATTGTCGTCGATGTCACCTTGTACTGCTTGAGGATGCATGTTGAGTATATATGAAATTGTTATCTAGTACTCCCTCGGTTCCAAATTACTCGTCGTGGTTTGAGTTCAAATTTGAACTAAAACCACGACGAGTAATTTTGAACCGAGGGAGTACTACCTAGTACCTATAATGCTTTATGAAATTGATATCTAGTAGTACCTAGTATCTGGAAATTGTAGTTTATCGAAGCTGGAATGGGGAAATGGTGAAAGATATAACAGTAGCGCTGGACCGGGAAATCGCTACAGCTAAATAATAGCAGCGCGTTCCTGAAAAGCGCTGCTGCTATAGTCAATAGTGGTAGCGCGGGTACAGGCAGCGCTACTACTAAGAGTTAGCTGTAGTGCCTTATTGGTAGCGCGGGCACCCGCGCTGCTGATAGGCCTAAAACCCGCGCTGCTGCTAGCCTTTTCCCTAGTAGTGATAACTTTTAATGCCAGCGACGAACCAAGATACAGGATAGTCCGAGCACCAGCCGCCTTGGTCCTCAGTCCAATTGTGGACGGCTTTCGGCTCACCAAGGTTCTCATGGATAGTGGCAGCGAACTAAACCTCATCTATGAGGATACACTCCACAAAATGGAAATAGACAGGAGCCGCATCGAGCAAAGCAACACGACCTTCCGAGGAATCATTCCCAGTCGGGAGGCGCGGTGTGATACATCTCCGTCGTATCTACTTTTCCAAACACTTTTGCCCTTTTTTGGACTCTAACTTGCATGATTTGAATGGAACTAACCCGGACTGATGTTGTTTTCAGCAAACTTTCCATGGTCTTATTTATGTGCAGAAATAAAAGTTCTCGGAATGACCTGAAACTCCATGGAACGTCTATTTGGAAATAATAAAAAATCCTTGCAAAAGATGAAGACCAGGGGGCCCACACCCTGGCCACGAGGGTGGAGGGCGCGCCTCCCTACCTCGTGGGCCCCCTGGAGCTCCTCCGACCTCAACTCCAACTCTATATATTTGCTTTCGGGGAGAAAAAAACCAGAGAGAAAGATTCATCGCGTTTTACGATATGGAGCCGCCGCCAAGCCCTAAACTCTCTCGTGAGGGCTGATCTGGAGTCCGTTCGGGGCTCCAGAGAGGGGAATTCGTCGTCGTCGTCATCATCAACCATCCTCCATCACCAATTTCATGATGCTCACCGCCGTGCGTGAGTAATTCCATCATAGGCTTGCTGGACGGTGATGGGTTGGATGAGATTTATCATGTAATCGAGTTAGTTTTGTTAGGGTTTGATCCCTAGTATCCACTATGTTCTGAGATTGATGTTGCTATGCTTAATGCTTGTCACTAGGGCCCGAGTGCCATGATTTTAGATCTGAACCTATTATGTTTTCATGAATATATGTGAGTTCTTGATCCTATCTTGCAAGTCTATAGTCACCTACTACTACTATGTGTTATGATCTGGCAACCCCGAAGTGACAATAATCGGGACCACTCCCGGTGATGACCGTAGTTTGAGGAGTTCATGTATTCACTATGTGCTAATGCTTTGTTCCGGTACTCTATTAAAAGGAGGCCTTAATATCCCTTAGTTTCCATTAGGACCCCGCTGCCACGGGAGGGTAGGACAAAAGATGTCATGCAAGTTCTTTTCCATAAGCATATATGACTATATTTGGAATACATGCCTACATTACATTGATGAATTGGAGCTAGTTCTGTGTCACCCTATGTTATGATTGTTACATGATGAACCACATCCGGCATAATTCTCCATCACCGATCCAATGCCTACGAGCTTTTCACATATTGTTCTTCGCTTATTTACTTTCCCGTTGCTATTGTTACAATCACTACAAAACACCAAAAATATTACTTTTGCTACTGTTACCTTTGTTACCGTTACCACTACTATCATACTACTTTGCTACTAAATACTTTGCTGTAGATATTAAGTTATCCAGGTGTGGTTGAATTGACAACTCAACTGCTAATACTTGAGAATATTCTTTGGCTCCCCTTGTGTCGAATCAATAAATTTGGGTTGAATACTCTACCCTCAAAAACTGTTGCGGTCCCCTATACTTGTGGGGTTATCATGGTGTGCGGGAAAAATCACACTTGACGTGGTATTCGGCACGCCGGAGAATTATCGGTCCGAAGAGATAACCTTCCAAGTGGCCCCTTTCAACAACGGATATCACGCCCTTTTGGGGCGAGATGCATTTACACGCTTCCAAGCTATACCTCATTACGGGTACATGAAGCTTAAGATGCCCGGGCCCAACGGCATAATCACTCTCACCAATGACCCGGACATAGCACTCCGCGCCGAAAAAAAACCCGCATCCCTGGCCCTTGAGGCATTATCTGAAGCCCTCGCGGCCGAAGAATTAACCGCACTGCGCTCCACGGTGGACAGGGACGATGTAATTCTAGACAAACGACCCAAATCCACCTCCTTTAAACCGGCAGAAGAAATAGTCAAATTCCAAGTCCATCCAACGGACCCCAAGAAGACAGCATCTATTGGAGCACAACTAGACCCAACGGTTGACGGCGCGCTACGAGAGTTCCTGCGCGAGAACTGGAATATATTCACCTGGCACCCTTCTGATATGCCCGGAATCCCACGTAAGTTGGCCGAACACAACCTCAATATATTGAAGGGATATAAACCGGTCAAGCAAACACTGCGGTGCTTTTCCGAACCCAAAACGGCAAGCTATGGGGGAGGAGCTAGCCAAGCTAATCGAGGCCGGATTCATTAGAGAAATAAAACACCCGGACTGGCTGGCAAACCTGGTGATGGTGCCAAAGAAGGATAAATCCTGGCACCTGTGCATCGATTTCAAAGACCTCAATAAGGCTTGCCCCAAGGATCCCTTCCCCCTCCCCCGCATCGACCAGATCATTGATTCTACCACAGGAGACGAGTCACTGTGCTTCCTCGACGTATATCCCGGATACCATCAAATTAAAATGAAGGAGTCCGATCAAGCCGCAACAGCATTCATTACCCCATATGGGCCATTCTGCTTCAACACCATGCCCTTAGGGCTCAAAAACATCGGCGCCACCTACCAACGCATGATTCAAACATGCATGGAGAAACAGATCGGTAAGACAGTTGAAGCATATGTGGACGACGTTGTCATCAAAACAAGACACGTCGAAACACTCATAGACGATTTATGTCTCACATTCGACAACCTCCGTGCATATGACATCAAGCTCAATCCGGAAAAGTGTGTTTTTGGCATCCCCGCCGGAAAACTGCTGGGCTTCATCGTTTCCAATAGAGGAATTGAAGCAAATCCAGCCAAAATCCGAGCTTTGTCACAATTGGCTATGCCAATGGACCTTAAACAGTTCCAAAAACATGCCGGTTGCGTGGCAGCTTTAAGCCGCTTTATCTCCCGATTGGGAGAAAAGGCATTACCACTCTATCGCCTTCTACGGCGCACCGATCACTTCGAGTGGACGGATGCGGTAACGGCCGGACTGGAAGAAAGAAAAGCCCTTCTAGCGAGCAACCCAATCCTAGCCGCGCCGAACGTCGGCGAACCCATGTTATTATACATATCGGCAACCCACCAGGTGGTGAGCGCCGTGCTCATCGCTGAACGAGAACAGGACGGACACAAATTCCCGCTTTAGAAGCCAGTATACTACGTATCCACCATCCTCACACCATGCAAATCCCGGTACCCTCATTATCAAAAGATAGCATACGCGGTCTTCATGGCATCCCGGAAGCTACGACACTACTTCCAGGAGTGTTCGATCACGGTGGATTCTGAAGTACCACTCAATGACATAATAAACAACCATGATGCTACGAGCCGGATCGCCAAATGGGCCATTGAGCTCCTTCCATTTGACATAACATACAAGCCGCGTCGAGCCATTAAATCCCAAGTACTGGCTGACTTCGTCACTGAATGGACAGAGGCCGAACTCCCTAAAGAGTACGGCACATATTCCAATGGGGTTATCTATTTTGATGGTTCCAAAATGCTGGCAGGGCTAGGAGCGGGTGTCGTTTTAACGTCCCCCACTAGAGACATCGTCCAGTACGTACTCCAGATATTGTACACAGACTCCAATAACGCAGGCGAATATGAGGCCTTATTACATGGTCTTGGGATGGCTGTCTCCATGGGCATACAACGCCTGGAAGTGCGCGGGGACTCCAACCTCACAATATCTCAAATAAATGGAGACTTTGATGCCAAAGATCCGAAGATGGCGGCTTATCATAATGTCGTCCTAAAAATGTCGGCTCGGTTCGAGAGGCTCGAGTTTCATCACGTGGCCCGAGAAAGTAATCAAGCGGCGGACGTCCATACTCGCATCTTTCTGGAAAGGCTTTTTAAGCCGTCCGTGGTGTGGCAAGGGGAGAGCGGCAACACCAGTCCGGATCCGAATACAAGCCCAGATTCTGAACACACCGATATTATCGGGGGCTCAGCCACCGAAATAACACCGTCGGCCCATCTCATTATGGCAGTCATTGCCCCATGGACCGAACCCTTCTTGGCCTACCTTAATAGGAAAGAACTCCCTGAAGATCAGAACAAGGCCCGCCACATTGTCCGGCATTTGAAGGCCTACAAGGTTCACGACGGAGAGCTCTACAAGAAAAGCGCTATCAGAGTCCTTCAAAGATGTATCTCCGAGGAAGAGGGGCGGCAGCTCTTGGCTGAAATTCATGCCGGTCTTGGCGGGCACCATGCCGCAGCTTGTGCCCTTGTTAGCAAGGCCTTTCGTACAGGTTTTTATTGGCCGACGGCCCGAGCAGATGCATAGAACCTTGTCCAACATTGCGTCGGATGCCAACTTTTCGCCAACCAAAGCCATATGCCCCCACCGCCCTACAAACAATCCCCATCACTTGGCCTTTTGCGGTCTGGGGGCTCGATATGGTCGGACCCCTTAAAGGAGGAAGCCATAAGAAAAAGTATTTGCTGGTCATGGTGGACAAATTCACTAAGTGGATAGAGGCCAAACCAGTTAAAACGGCTGAGGCCGGACCAGTGATAGAATTCATATCCGGTGTTGTGCACCGCTATGGTGTTCCACACAGCATCATCACCGATAACGACTCCAATTTCACAGTCGACAAGGTAAAAACCTGGTGCGCTAACCTGGGCATTAAGCTCAATTATGCCTCTGCCTATCACCCGCAAACAAACGGTCAAGTCGAACGAGCCAATGATCTTATTATGAGCAGCATTAAGCCTAGATTAGTGCGTACTTTGAAAGAATCAGACAAGCACCGGGTTGAGGAGCTCGACTCCATACTCTGGAGGCTGCGGACCACGCCCAATTGCACTACCGGATATACACCTTTCTTCATGGTGTACAGCGCTGAGACAGTGTTATCTCGTGACATTATTCATGACTCACCTCGAGTGCGCATGTACGAAGAGAGAGAGGCCAAGCTTGATCGATAGGACAGCTTAGATGCCCTGGAGGAGGAGCGCGATGTCGCAAAAGCCTGTTCCGCATTTTACCAACAGCAGGCTCGCAGGTATCAAAGCAGAGAAGTGCGGGCCAAGACCTATAATGTTGGCGAACTCGTTCTACGTCTGCCGGAGAAGAAAAAGGACAAAGTCAAGCCCAAGTGGGAGGGTCCCTTCATCATTGACGAAGTTCTCACCGAAGGAGCGTACCGCCTACGTGATGCGTCAGACAATCGCCTAGAGCCGAACCCCTAGAACGCGGCCAGACTCCGAAGATTCTATGCCTAGTGCTGAACTCTTTGTTCATCTCCCTCCCGCTGTTGTTTCCATCATTTTTTCTCTCTTTTCGTTTTTTCTCTTTGGCCTTAAAGCTTTCGTGCGTCTAGACCGTACACCCCTGACGTATACATTTTCAAGTATGTACGTCCATTATACCTGGGGGTTTCTTGGACAAAAGCTTGCTATTATTATTTTTCGAGCATCAAGCTCATCACATATGCGTTTTTTCCCATATGTACCTTTTTTTCGCCATTATATGCATCGATATGACTTAAGTTTTGGCCAAGCTGGGCTGCCTGGCTCCTGTGCTTATGCCCTATGTTCCCGTTAGTTCGGCTAGGGCATAAAGGGAGCACCTCTGCGATTGTTACTGCCGGGTCATCTGGATGTTTACCTCAGACTGGGTGAGGCCGAAAGCTAGCATTCTTAAGGGAATATTCGGTCGGCGAACTAAAGATGTTTTTTGCATTCACTCCATTGTGAACCCCCAGAAGTTAAGTACACTGCGATTTTTCAATCACAGTTCGGACATGCACATTAACATATGCACACCCAGGGAAAAGAACCCTTAACGGAACTATTCACTCTGGAAGATGTTTCTTACAATCTTAATGTAATATAACATAACTAGCCGGATACAACTTCTCTGTTCAAGCAACTATGACCCCTACGCCTGGTTTCCACGCATACCCCGGTCTATTCGGCCGCTCCGGTATTCGGAAACACTCTGCACCTTTGGGTCCAGAGGTTGAAGTGAAAAGGTCTGCCATGACAATCGTTTTACAATTTAGCTAGAGTTACACATGTCAAGGAAAGTACATAGTCACATGGACTCAAAAAATTTCCTCCTCTATACCGTCCAATAGGTTGTCTAACTTACAATCCTGTTGGGAATATTTGGCGGCTACTGCTACTTGGTCATATACCAAATTAACGGGAACTTCTTTTCCATCTGACCCTAGAGGTCCGACCCGGGCCATGCGATTCGGATCAAGCTTGGTATACCGTGTTTTCACCATGGCCCAGGCCTCTCGCGCACCCTTCCGGTAGGCCGATATTTTCCATAATCGAATACACCGCCGCACTCCCTTTAATAGCTCTACAAGCTCCTCCATACTTCCTGGAGGGGAGGCGGATGGCCATAAAGCCTTGGCAACACTCTGCATTGCCTGCCGAGCTTGCTCGTGCATTTGCGATAGCCCTTGCAATAGATCGCTCGATGATCCGGACACCTCCTCTTCGGGACGACCCGTCAGCATACCTACAAACATAACTCTGTCGGATCCTTTCATCTCTGAATTACTATAAGGTAAGTTCGACCACATACTGGATATGCTGCCTCACAGCCTTTGATTTTCCTTTACGGAGTCAGCCAGCTGGGCCCGCACATCTTTCAGTTCTTCGCCCAGCTGGGTGAAATCATGGAGCTTGTTTTTCTCCTCCCAGACTCGGATCAGCACACGCTCGCCTGCGGCGTGTAGTCTTTTGGCCTCTCTCTCTCTCTCTCTCTCCCGCCTGTGTGGTTTTCAGCTTCTCCTCCAGTTGATCTGACGATCCTGTCATTTGATAAGCAATAGTGTTCGCATAACTGGTATATAATTATTATTTCTCGATGGAGGGAAATATTACCAGAGGACGCCTCCTTGGACTTTTCCAGTTCGGCGGTAACAACAGTTAGCTATGTCCGACACTTTTCTAGCTCTTGGGTTAGCAGGTCGTTCTTCGCCGTAAGAACCTAGTTATACTACGATCCTCAAATCAGTTGTACCAACTGCTTCAAGTCTCTGGGGCTACTGGCATATGATTATCATATTCGGGCAAAGTAAATTTACCTGCACATCTTTTAAATGTTGATTGGTGGCTCTGGTAAGCCCATCTCGAGTAGCTCGGATGTATGCATCAGCCGAGCTGAAGGCATTGAATGCCTCCTCTGAAAAGCTGGGGTCTTGTAGAACGGCCCTTCGGCGCCGATGATTCATGGCGCTCTCCACTTCCGAGTTGGTGACGGATACATCATCTGAATCCTCGGCTGGAGGACAATCCGGCGTCACCCCTGTATCAGCCCCCGTCTTTACAGCAGGATCTGGATCCCGGCTATGGGGAGTATGACCGGCCGTACCCCCCGGATATAGTCCGACACACTCTTTTCCTGATACATGGCAAACATAAGTCACAATTGGATGCGACCGCTGAAGAACATATTTGCAAATACATACCTCTTCGATGAAGGCTCGGCCGTATCTTCGTTTGCCTTCCTCTTCGAAGGCTTGCCCAGCGTGGGGGGCACTCTCTTTGGAGATGCCTCCGGGGCAGCATGGCACGCCGGACGCCTCCCCTTTTGAGCACAGGACGGTGCGGTGGGTGAGGCAGAATGAGAGAACTCTTTCGAATGAGATGTCTCCTGGTTACTTACGTGTGATGCAGGGAGAAGACCGGGATAATCGGCGGTGATGGACACTTTGGTGCTGTCATAGCTCGCCTGGTAAAACACCCTGTCCTCGAGCACCACGAATATATCTGGATCCTCTTCGAATCCGGGGTCAAGGTCCCGATTGTGGCCCTCGGGCTGCGGGGCGGGGCTGTGAAGCCCTTCGGAAATCTTTCGCCAGTGCTGTTATAAACAGACGGATTAATATTCATCAAAAGTAGCTCAGGGGAGGGATGAGGAGCTGGGAGCGTCAGCCATGTTGGAGTGGTCTTTTCTAGCAAGCTCTGAGGATTTTTCCGCGTGGTGCTGAATGGATCTGAGATCCAATCTCTTTAAATAGACATTCCTC
This sequence comes from Triticum dicoccoides, assembly GCF_002162155.2. Lineage (NCBI taxonomy): Eukaryota > Viridiplantae > Streptophyta > Magnoliopsida > Poales > Poaceae > Triticum > Triticum dicoccoides. The sequence continues at coordinate 636,837,355 of NC_041392.1, read as the reverse complement.
CTTGCACGGCTGGGGTGTTATGTGTAAAAACACCCTGACCTCTCACATCCGCTCGAGACGTGGAGGCTAAAATTATTAATGCACAGAAGCCAAGAGGTACGACATTACATGGAAGGTCGAATACATCACTTTGAAGTCATCGGAGGAAGAACCCGCCTTGCAATACCGAAAACAATCTGTGAGCCGGACACCTCGATTGAAGCCTGATTCGGGGGCTACTGAGGGAGTCCTGGACTAAGGGGTCCTCGGACGTCCGACCTGTTATGTATGGGCCGGACTGTTGGGCTATGAAGACGTGAAGACCGAAGACTCTACTCGTGTCCGGATGGGACTCTCCTTGGCGACCGAATATGAAGATTTCCTTTTCTGTAACCGACTTTGTGTAACCCTAGATCCCTCCGGTGTCTATATAAACCGGAGGGCCAGGTCCATAGAGGACAATAATAATCATAGTCATACAGGCTAGACTTCTAGGGCTTTAGCCATTACGATCTTGTGGTAGATCAACTCTTGTAATACTCATATTCATCAAGATCAATCAAGCAGGAAGTAGGGTATTACCTCCATAGAAAGGACCCGAACCTGGATAAACATTGTGTCCCTTGTCTCCTGTTACCATCGACCTTAGACACACAGTTCGGGACCACCTACCCGAGATCCGCCGGTTTTGACACTGACAATGGTGGAGAGAGAGAAAACGGAGGTGAAGGGGCCTAGACTCGAGGAGGGAAGGGGATCCACATCAAGGGTTTTCACCGTTCGACCGCGTGTTCACCTGTGCACAAATTCAATCTGCACCAAGACGTAGAACAACAGAATTGTTGTGAGCGGGCCTAGCAAGACACGATCCCAACGTTCAGTGGCATTATTAGAATAAATCCGAGGCATACCGTCGATCATCCGAGGACCAAGCAATCACACGAGCACGACACCAAGATTTGTTAACGAGGTCCACCGATATGGCTACATCCTCGGGGCCTGACTATGGGCGCTCCTCCCCATGACACCACTACAATACCGCACACGGTCGCCCTGGACGCCGGCACATGCCACCAGCTTCCCCTGCGTTCCGGTGCTATTATGTTGGCATAGGTTACATCGTGTGTCTACCCCCGCTATATATGAGAGGCCTAGGATACAAGTGTCCTACTAGGACACGACTCCATATCCTATCTAAACACAATACAACTACAAGTCCAACTGTAACCTACCTTGTACACTATATTCGACACAACTCTAACAAACTTCACCTTGGCGTCCGTGCGTCAAACTTCCATGTACATTGGACTTGAGTTTATCCCATGAGTACCGCTGCTACTCCAAAGACTCCATGTGACTCCACCTGCTACTTGTAGTCCCTTCTTTTCTTGACCACAGTCAACACTCGAGCAAAATTAAGTTCCTTGTTACTCTAGTTTGTGCTCCCAACTTCCAGAGTATCCGTCAACGCCATCACACACCGATCACTGACCTGCGTGATAGTGAACAACTCACATATTGGTGTCACATATAAGAGTTACCTGAACTCAACATCACCGCTCCTTTTTTGACTGCTTGTCTGAAACTTGATGGAATTTCATCATTGCTTTTAGTCATGCCGAGTCAAATTCGCAGTTGTCTCACCACATGTATGACCACCAGAGCCCTGGCCCGTCTCCATGTCCCGTGCGTGCCGCACGCCTCGCTGCTATTGCCGCGTCGAGTCTCGCTGTCCCGGTCGAGTCTCAAGGGTAACGAAACCACACCACTCAACCCCCACTGCAGAGTACCATCGATCATCACCGACCGATGGTGAGTTTCACGCTTCCATCAGACCACTGGGCTCCAGTCCAAACTGCATGTCAGTCGCTTTTCCCACCGCTGAATAGGCTTCGACTCTCTGTGCACTTACGCCGTAGCCCCTCAATCCAGCTCCACCTTCAACATGACTCCATGGTAGATGATCAGTCCACCCTCATGCCCCGTCAACTTCAAGCTCCGTGTGTACATCACCTTGAATCAACCCCGCACCATAGTCTTGTCGAAGCCACACAAGCCTCCGGGCCTGCGCCACGTGTTTCCACGCCCAGAAGTCGGTTACCATCAGCATCACGCTCCTATGTCGTCGTCGCTGATCCCGCCACCGTCTTCTATACCAACCGACTCACGTCGATCCGTCAGACTATCTAGTCCAACCAAGCCGAACTTCTCCGACTGCATGACACGCTCGAGGCTCCCAAATCGTCTTCCGCGAATTTCCATCCATCACATGATAATTCCATCTTACCTGGCATAACTTCCCGCAATGCTTTCAAACATCCCCATTGTGCCGCCAAATATTTCACCCTTGTCTGCCATAACCCAAGGTTTTCAGTTACGTTGAACTTCTCCACCTCAAATCTAGTACCCTTTTGTGCCATAGTTCTTTGTACGACCGAGCTAGTGAAAACATACTCAAGCTTCAATAGAATACCTTGCAATTCACGTGGACTTAGCAAAACCCCAAATCCCTAGTACACTTTTCGTGTGCAAGCAGCAAAACCAGATCACTTGATTGAATCCTGCTACTCACGAAGCTCCTGTACTAGTTGATGCTTCGCTGACTCCAGCCTTGGAATTGCCAATGTTATTCTACTTGCCGCTGGACACAAACCGATGCACCATTGTTGCTGCCAATTTCCCCTGCTAATTCCAATGTTGTATCCCTGATGGACTATTCTGCCGAATCGATCTCGTGCCTCTCACCGTGTCGAACACGAGGACTGGGTCCTCCTTTTGGTCCAAAACAAATCTCAAAGTATGCACAGGCAGCACCATCCAGCTCCGTACGCGTAGCAGACATTGCCTCCACTTGGTGCGCACCAGCCGACCCATATGGGCCAGCCCGCCTGCTCCATGCACCGCTTATCGACCGATCCGCCGCGACCAGCTGCCCTGTGTGTCGGCCTCTGCCTGCTGCTGCACGATTCAGCCGTTGTATGCTCGCCCGATCGATCCGCCGATCGACCGCCACATCGTCTGCTGTTGTCACACGCACACGCGCCTCCGATCGCTTCCTCCAATCAACAATCCAACAGCCTCCGAACAACCTATCTCAATCTCATGATATCACTTGTTAGAATAAATCCGAGACACTCCGTTGATCATCCGAGGATCAAGCAATCACACAAGCACGACACCGAAATTTGTTAACGAGGTTCATCGATATAGCTACATCCCCGGGGCTTGACTACGGGCGTTCCTTCCCGTGACACCGTCACAATACCGCACACCGGCCACCCGGGCGCCGGCACACGCCGCCGGCTCCCCCTTGCGCGCCTGTGCTATTATGTTGGCATATGTTATATCGTGTGTCTACCCCCGCTATATATGAGAGGCTTAGGATACAAGTGTCCTACTAGAACATGACTCCATATTCTATCTAAACACAATACAACTACAAGTCCAACTGTAATCTACCTTGTACACTATATTCGACACAACTCTAATAATCATAATGAATCATTTAACGATTAAGGACAAACAGTGCTGGGTTGTAAAATCAGGCGGTTAAATAGTGATCTACCAACATATAGAGCGGCCAAGAATGCATCAATCGGGGGAGCTGTGGTGCCAAGTTTCCTACAGACCTTTATAAGGTTAGAATACCCTTGTATACAAGATCGGCATAATCTCATTGCTGACAATCTGCGATATTTGGGCCTACAAAAAAATTACCCGTTGTGACAAATTATAGTTCACCTACATCTTTCCCATGTTACTCTAAGTTGAGTTGTAGATGATGGAAAATGGAGTTGCTAACTACAATTAGTGTCAGTTGACAGAAACAAAGATTTGCATATCAACTTAAAATTAGACATTCCCAACACTAATGCCAATTGAAAAAAGAACAATGTTAAGTTTTGGATGAACTAGCATACCGTGAATTTTTCGACGATTAAGTTTCGGTGGATCTGCTGCATGAATAAAAGTTTAATCCCTGGCTCTTTAGAGGATGGAGGATTAAACTTTGGATTATATGCTAGAGATACTCTTACACTGCGTTTGGATATCTCCATTGGAGGCCTAGAATCTGAATTGGTATTCCTAAATTTCAATTCATATGTTTGGCTGCACACTGAATTGGCAGACTGAAATGAAACGAAAACGATGGCCGAATTTCCTCCCATGCGAAGTGCCTGCCCGCAATACGGAGCCATCCCGCTCCGAATCGTGCTGAAATCAGCCTCCCCGCAAAACATACCGCTTCGTCATTCTCTTTCCCCCCCCTTGCAAACAGAAAAGGACATCGGAGAGTAAACAGAGGTGAGGACCAAGGAGCTGGCGGCCACCACAGACCTGGCCGGCGACCAGAAGGCGGCGTCGCATCCCCCCCTCCTCCTACCAGGTCACTCCTCCTCCTGAGTCGCGGCTCACTTCCTCGTCCCCAGATCTCCCCTGCTCACGCATCTCCCCCGTCGCCGGTCAGTCTGACTCCTCCACGGGTGAGCCTCCCTTCCCCATCCCGGCGGCGGTCGCTCCTCCCTTCCTCGTCCCTGATTGCTTCTCCTTCGGCGGCGCCCCTCTCTTTCCCGTCTGTAGCGTCCCCGCCACCATCCCCTTCCCCTCGTGCTCGCCGGCGTGGCCGTCCTCTGCTCTGGATCCCGCGGCCGTCAGAGTTTCCCATACACGAGGAGATGCGCCTATACGAGCTTGGCCCATCACGCTCGCCAGAGTTGCTCCATCCAGGTCACGGATGGTCGGCTAACCGTGGGAAGGACTGCGTCCTGTGCTCCTCAAGGCTGCTCGGCCGGCTCCATTCATGGCGCAGCTCATGCACACCAGCTCATGCACACCGTCAATTCCATTGTATGGCATCCAAATGTAACATTGGTATTGCTAGTTTATCTAATTCCAACCGGCAATATTTTGTACATCCAAACATCTGTATTGGTATTGGAGCCCATTGCAATACAAAGGTTGATTTGGTATTGGATCCAATGCAATTCAGAGGTTCTCAATGGAGACATCCAAACGAAGCGTTAGTTTGTTTGTACTGTCTTGTCTACTGAGAGGGGTTCGTGTGTAATTACTTGATCTCCTTCTAGCATATCTCAAATCGATATGAAGAACGTACATAAAACAGTTTTTTTTGTGTGAGATTGAAAACAGTTTTGTTTCCGAAATGGCGCTTGGCGTTGCCCTGCAAAACAACTTGAGGACTACGCGTACAGTACTACTACCAGTTGGAAAGGATTTTTTGTCGAAAAAGACCACTTGCCAAGATGAATTGACGAAAAAGACTATCTATGAATCAAATTGACAAAAAAGACCCTCCAACCGTGGCGGCAGGCGCGGCAGCCGACGTGTGACACCTGTCGCCATGCCTGCAGGCGGCAGGACCGGCCGCCACACTGGCAGGCGGCCATCGGCGAGTAACAGGAATCGGCAGGTGTGGGCGTCCCGTGACGGAACGTTGCTGGCCTTGTGGGCCATGCCGCCAAAGATTGAGGCGGCCTCTGCCGCTGCTGTTTTGCAACGCGGAGATAGCTTCGTTGTGTTGATTCCACCATGTCGTTATTCTATGCACTGACTGCGATGCCTTTCATCTTTTTAGATGGCACTAATTGCTATGAAGACTATGATGATTGAAGCACTATTTCATTCCCGTCTAAAATTATCCGTCTACACACTGATTGCAGCTTTTTGGATCAAGTATATTTCCCGCCTAAAATTTAGATATACTTGTATTATTAGTTTGTACCAGTGTAGGTGGCGGCGGGGCCGTTCCTTTCCCCTCCTCGCGGATCCTCCAGCTGGTGCGTGACGGTTGGCCGCCGGAGGCGCTGGGCTACGGCGGGGCTCAGTGCCATGACGGTGGGCACGCGCGGGGGTGGTGGCGTCGTCCGGTGGTAGCGCGACCTCTCCCTGCAGCTTGGTGGCGCCGCGGCTTCCGTAGTCGTGCCCTTCTTGGAGGCACCGTTTTGAAGTACCCGGTCTGACATTGGCCGTCTCGCCCTTCTCGGTGAATCGCACTTGTGCTGGTCTCCGTCGGCTCAAAGCGGTTCTTCTTTGCTCATTTGTAGTGTGCTTAGTAATCGTTGAGGTGGTGTGTCGGTGCCCGACACCTTTTTTATCTCGCCTTGGGTGTGTGTTGAGTACGGTGTTGGTGTGTGTTTGTATCGGTGCTCTTGGATGTTGGTTGCTTAATAATATGAAGCGGGGAAACCCTTTTTCGATGTATCGGCTCCGATGACAAATATAAGAGCAACTCCAACGTGGCAACCTATTTCGTCCGCGCGCGTCCGTTTGGGTCGGCACGGACAGAAAAGTCGGCATAACACGCCGTCCTAAACGGACACGCATCCGCTTTTCGTCTGCCTGCCGACCCATTCCCGGCCCATTTTTTAGCCTCATTTGCGTCGGCGCGGACACGAGGCGGACGCGCGCGACGCGTGCCAACTACTCCACCTAGCAAGCATGGCGCCCCCCATAAGACCACTGCCGCGCCCAAGCCGAAGAAGCTGACGCCCGAGTGGTGCGCAAGGGAATCGGTGAAGAGAAAGGGCCGGAGGCATGCGACGGACGCAAGGGACGAAGCCATTGCAGCGGCTACCATCGCCACCGTCGCGCAGCAGGAGGCCACCAAGCCCGCGTCGCGGCGGTAATGAGGAAGGCGCTGATGTTTCTAGGGTTAAAACCTGGCCAGCATGGCCTCGTCAACGCCGCCGTCACCACGGCCAGCACCGGCTCATCTGCTTTTTCTCGGATGGTGTTGCCCGACTCGCCCCACGCGTCAGCGACGCAGCCGATACCCGGCTTCCAGTCTACCCGCAAGGCTCCCGACTCTCCGGGGAATGCTCGCTCGAGGTGAGCGTGGTGGCGCCTTCCACGCCCGCGCCAGCACCCATGGACCTCAACGCCACACTGATGGCTGGTGGCTCATCATCCGGAGGGGGAGGAAATGCGGGCGGCCCATGCCAGCCGATGTGAACTTCGGGCGACGACATGCCCGCTGGCATGGACTCCGGGGGATGACATGCCCGTTGGCATGATCTATGGCAGTCGGCCTTTTTTGAAATTTGCATGCGGCCATGAAAATGGGTTGCGGCCGTTGCGTGAACTGCCGACCCAAATCTTAAAGAGGTCGGACATCGAGCGGGCGGCTGACACAATCGGACAAAAGTGTCGTCCGTTTGGATCGGCATGTTGGAGTTGCTCTAATAGCGTAAAAATAACCGTAAACAGACGAAATTTTAGGTGGGAAATATACGTGATCTAAAACACTGCAATCAGTGTGCAGATAGACGAAATTTTAGACGGGAATCAAATAGTGCTTCAGTCATCGTAGTCTTGTATGATTAATGCCATCTAAAATGACAAAAAACATTGCAATTAGTGCATAAAACAGCAGTGGCAGAGGCCGCCTCATATGTTGGCGGCGTGGCCCACAATTCCAGCACCGTTCCGTCGCAGGATGGCCGCGGCTGCCAATTCCTGTTACTCACTGGTGGCCGCCTGCCAGTTTGGCGGCAGGTGCTGCCGCCTCCAGGCGTGGCGGCAAGTGCCACACGTCGACTGCCGCGCCTGCCGCCACGACTGAGGGGGTCTTTTTTGCCAATTTGATTTATGTGTAGTCTTTTTTGTCAATTCGTCTCGGCAAGTGGTCTTTTTGAACAAAAAATCATTGGAAAGATGGCGTCATCAGTTTTGTTTCCAGCGCCGACTCGGATTCAAACCATCGACATATATTGCCGCCAGTTCCACCCCTGCCCTGCCGCCTGCGTCCTCTCTTTCTTGCTCGCCCCGTCTCCCCAATTCCCGATCTGTCTGGTCGGCCTCCACCACATCCTCTTCCTCCCTCCCGCCGCCAGATCCGTGCTCACGTGATGGGTGGCGTGGATTGCTGACATGGCAGGGTGCTGGGACTTGGCGGGAGGAGGTGTATTTTCCTTTCTTTTACAAATAGGGTCAAAGAAAAGCAGGGCTTTAAATTAACGAACCATCAACCAGTCAGAGATCACACAAGGTCATCATTACAAGCACTGAAAAAGACAACAAATGGTCGAAGGATACAAGAGAGCACCCTGATAAGCTTATAAGAGCAACTCCAACGCGCCGACCCAAAATGATGCACGTTTTGTTCGCTTTTCATCCGTTTTGGTCGGCCAGGCGGACATGCGCGTCCGCTTTTCCATTTGGGTCAGCAGGTGCACCCAAAGGGAGACATACTCATTTTTGCCGATGTGGTCAAAACTGACTTAATTAAGCATAATTATACATAAATTGACGGTAACGTCGGCCAAAGTCCACTTAAACATAATTAAACATTAAAAAACACTGAACACTGAACAACAGCAGTGAGATGCGGCCATTACAATGAAGACGATGAACACTGAACAACCATAGCTAGCTATGCTACGAATCTGGCGGCGCGAGGTGGAGGTGGATTCGACTGCACCGGCGCGGCCTAGCCGCCGAAGCCGTAGAGGGTGCGGCCCTGGCGCTTGAGCGCGTAGACGATGTCCATGGCGGTGACGGTCTTGCGGCGGGCGTGCTCGGTGTAGGTCACGGCGTCGCGGATGACGTTCTCCAGGAAGATCTTGAGCATGCCGCGGGTCTCCTCGTAGATGAGCCCCGAGATGCGCTTCACGCCGCCACGCCGCGCCAGCCGCCGGATCGCCGGCTTGGTGATGCCCTGGATGTTGTAGCGCAGCACCTTCCGGTGCCGCTTGGCGCCGCCCTTGCCCAGCCCCTTCCCTCCCTTGCCGCGGCCAGACATCTCCGGCGCTTCTCTCTCCGGCGACCTTCCTTGGCTAGTGGTTGTGTGCGCGTTGCTGGTCTGGTGGTGGCTGCTGCGGCCGTGTTGTGTGGTCGACGGTGGTGGCGTGTGTGGGATTTATGGCTGCCAGGTTTCGGGGGAGAAGAGGGGTGTCATCCGCGTGATGCGAACGTGAGTCGTCAGATAGGAGATCAATGGCTGTGAATGGGGAGCATGGGTGGCGCGGATCGATGACATGGAAGGGCGCTCCGACAGGTGGTGTTTATTTTTTTAAGAAAGAAAAATGGACGCGTCTAGTGGGCGGCCGGCTGCCCACTAGCGCGATGGAGCGGCCAGCCATAAAAGGCAATTTCATGTCCCCCTTAGTCACAGGAAGGAAAGTTCCTTCCAACCCGACTGGCCACGCTCCCAACAAACAGAAAATCTCCCCCATCGCTGTGACGTGATAACCACTACGTCCCCACGCCTCCCACGCACACCTCACCCACACTTCCTCCCCCCACGGGTCGCCCTTCTTCTTCTCCACGAAAGAAGGGGATCCTAGGCCTGGATCCAAACCCTACTGAGCTACCATGGTAGAGCCAAACTAGGTGAAGAAATTGGTCAGAAAAGCTTCAATTCTAAGAAGAGGGAGTACAAAGCCATAGTAGGCAGCAGCATCAGGTAACTTCCCTCTAGCCTCCAGATCATCCTTCTTCACTTTCCCCTTCCCTTTCCCTCTGGATCTACCACAAATCTTCTCCAGTCTTCTCCATAGTTGGAGGAAGAAGGAACATGAAGCAGCAAACAGAGTTGAATCTGATCTCTGCACAATAAAACAGTTTCCTGTGCAACTAAAACATGGATCCAAGCCAACTTTTGCCTTGATGAATGCAAATAAACCAACCCATATGCAAAAATAGACAGGGTGAAGTGCCTGTGCAAAAAACCATCTATTTGTGCAACTAAACATGAATACAAGCCAACTTTTGCCTGGATGTGTGCATATAAACAAAAAAGGAGTAGTTGCATATGCAAAAATAGACAGGATGTAGTGCCTGTGCAAAAAACCATCTATTTGTGTAACTAAACATGAATGCAAGCCAACTTTTGCCTGGATATGTGCAAATAAACACAATGAGTAGTTGCAGACAACACAATAAAAACGCATGTAGTGTCTATGCAAAAAAACCTTGATATTTGTGCAACCACACATGGATCCAGGCCAACTTTTGCTGCAATGTGTGCAACAAAAACAAAGCAAACTAATAAAGCACAAAACATAGTAACATCAAGCATGCATAGTCTTGTCACACAGAAAATGCAGTAGGGAAAATATGTTCAATATACTAAAGAAAAAACAAAAAAACAAAAAAAAGATGAAAACTATTTTCTGCCATCTGAATCTTCTTTCTTCGTCCAAATAGCAATGCATAAGAATTGTAGCATCAAATTATGTGCAGAATCTACGTCAGCTCCTTGACAAATAAACCTGCACATCATTAGTATAACCAGGCAGACAACTGAGCAAGATAATTTATGCAACTACACAACATATGGACACCCACCTAGTATAATCATGCAGCCAACTGTAGCACCAGGAACCAACTGAGTAGGATAATTTGTGCAAATGCACAACATATGGACAACTAACTAGTATAATCATACAGCCAACTAAGTACAAAATTTGTGCAACTAAACAAAAATGAACAAATCTGGAACTCCTGCGGCTGAGCAACAACAAAATGGACATAAAAAAGGTCAGGGATGCCAACTCCTGATTGGTTCTTGTGCAACTAAAATAATTGAGGATGCCAACTCATATGATATTGCTGTGGGACTACTCAAAAAGTTGAGACTGCCAACTCCCAAATGATTCTGGTGCAACTATGGAAGTTGAGGATGCCAAATTGTATGATACTGTTGTGCAACTATTTGAAAAGTTGAGGATACCAACTCTTAATCGATTGTTGTGCAACTATAAAAGTTCAGGATGAATCTATTAAAGTTGAGGATACCTATCCTTCACTAGGAGCCACATCTCCTTCTACGACCATTTTTGGTCTGTGAAAAAAGCAACTGAACAAATTAGTCAAAGCAACCAAATGTATAAAAGAAAAAAATAGCAAAAAAATGATATAAAAATGCCACGGGGTAAGCAACTCATGATGATTATTTTTTTAAGAAAGAAAAATAGGCTCAAGAAGAGCACTTCTTTGAATTAACGAAGCCATCAATCGGTCAGGGATTATATAAGGGATCCATTAGGCCAACACCACCGCGCGACCCCAAACGGACGCCCGGTTTGGCCGGATTTTGTCCCTTTGGGGCGGCAATGGGTTCGTCCATGTCCGCATCCGTCCGTTGGGTCGTGGATGCGCCCAGGACGCGGCCGCACCTCAAATCTTGCCCGTGTTGGACGTGATTAAAAAAACATAAAAACATAAATAAAATGACTTAAAAAGTAAATGAACGCAGTCAAAAAAACTTAAAACTTAAGTTAGGGTCATGGCCACAAAATGGCCTAGTTTCACGGTTCACTTAACATCTCACTTCCATTAATTAAACACAAAAAACAAAATAAAAACGGCCGCCGCCCGCGTGCTCCTGTCGTGCCCATCGATGCCGTCATTGTCGCCGTCTTCAGTGGCTGCTGGTGTCATCGTCGTTGCTGACGAGGTCGACGTAGGCCGGCGGCGTCCAGAGGTGGGCCGGCGGTGCGTGGTAGACGGGGGCGGGCTGGACCGCGGGAGGTGCCTGCACCACCTCCTCCCGTGGTGACGCTTCCCGCTCCAGTGATCACGGCAAAGTGACGCACCAGTTCACGCTCACGGCATCGGCCATCTCCAGAGCAGTGCACGACCAGCCCCACCCCTGGCCCACCAGGCCCAGGTGGAACGCGACCACGGACGCCTCCTCCATGACCTCCTCGGAGATGGCGACCTCGCCGGCGGCGGAGCGGGCCATCATCTCCTCAAGGCCCTCCCATTGCCGCTCATCGTGCGTGTGCATGGAGTCCTCCATGACATGCGCCATGAGACGGGCCTCCTCCTCCGCAGTCATGCGAGGAGGTGGTGGAGGTGGCGATGGAGATGGCGAAGGCGACGGCGTGAGGCCGCGCACCAGCCTACGCCCGCGCCCCTCGGGAGCAGGCGCTGCGCGCTCCCGACGTGGCCGCCGCGGCCCAGATGCCATGCCGGCGAAGAAGGAGGCGCGCCGCATGTCGTGCTCGTCCCTGAGCCAGGTGTCCCTGAGAATGGAGTCCGGGGCATACCTGTTGTCGTAGTACAGGTAATCGGGGAGGAGTCGACGACGGCGCTCGATCTCCTCACGACGCGCACGGCCACTCAATGGGACCGGCGGGATCGGCACACGGTCGGCGGACAAGTGTCATTTGTTGGGGAGGTGGACATCGCTCCAGGGGAGCGGCGTCCTCGTCTTGTTGGAAATATGACCTAGAGGCAATAATAAAATGGTTATTATTATATTTCCTTGTTCATGATAATTGTCTATTGTTCATGCTATAATTGTGTTATCCGGAAATCGTAATACATGTGTGAATATATAGACCACAACATGTCCCTAGTGAGCCTCTAGTTGGCTAGCTCGTTGATCAACGGATAGTCATGGTTACCTGACTATGGACATTAGATGTCATTGATAACGGGATCACATCATTAGAAGAATGATGTGATGGACAAGACCCAATCTTAAGCATAGCACAAGATCGTGTAGTTCATCTGCTAGAGCTTTTCTAATGTCAAGTATCTTTCCCTTAGACCATGAGATTGTGCAACTCCCGGATACTGTAGGAATACTTGGGTGTGCCAAACGTCACAACGTAACTGGGTGACTATAAAGGTGCACTACGGGTATCTCCGAAAGTGTCTGTTGGCTTGGCACGAATCGAAACTGGGATTTGTCACTCCGCATGACGGAGAGGTATCTCTGGGCCCACTCGGTAAAACATCATTGTAATGAGCTCAATGTGACTAAGGGTTGGTCACTGGATGATGTGTTACGGAACGAGTAAAGTGACTTACCGGTAATGAGATTGAACGAGGTATTGGAATACCGACGATCGAATCTCGGGCAAGTAACGTACCGATTGACAAAGGGAATTGAATACGAGATTGATTGAATCCTTGACATCGTGGTTCATCCGATGAGATCATCGTGGAACATGTGGGAGCCAACATGGGTATCTAGATCCCGCTTTTGGTTATTGGCCGAAGAGTTGTCTCGGTCATGTCTGCATGGTTCCCGAACCCGTAGGGTCTACACACTTAAGGTTCGGTGACGCTAGGGTTGTAGAGATACTAGTATGCGGTAACCTGAAGGTTGTTCAGAGTCCCATATGAGATCCCGGACGTCACGAGGAGTTCCGGAATGGTCCGGAGGTAAAGATTTATATATAGGAAGTCCAGTTTTGGCCACCGGGAAAGTTTCGGGGGTCACCGGTATTGTACCGGGACCACCGGAAGGGTCCTGGGGGTCCACCGGGTGGGGCCACCTATCCCGAAGGGCCTCATGGGCTGAAGTGGGAAGGGAACCAGCCCCTGGTGGGCTGGTGCGCCCCCCTTGGGCCTCCCTTGCGCTTAGGGTTGGAAACCCTAAGGGGGTGGGGGCGCCTCCACCTGCCTTGGGGGCCAAGCCACCCCTAGGCCGCCGCCCCCTCCCATTAGATGGGATTTGTAGGGGTCGACGCCCCCCTGGGCCCCCTATATATAGTGGAGGGGAGGGAGGGAAGCCGCACCCAAGTCCCTGGCGCCTCCCTCCCTCCCGTGACACCTCGTCCTCCCCGCTTGCGCTTGGCGAAGCCCTGCCGGGATCCCGCTACTTCCACCACCACATCGTCGTGCTGCTGGATCTCCATCAACCTCTCCTTCCCTTGCTGGATCAAGAAGGAGGAGATGTCTCTCCCAACCGCACGTGTGTTGAACGCGGAGGTGCCGTCCATTCGGCGCTCGGTCATCGGTGATTTGGATCACAACGAGTACGACTCCATCAACCCCGTTCTCTTGAACGCTTCCGCTCGCGATCTACAAGGGTATGTAGATGCACTCCCCTCTCCCTCGTTGCTAGATGACTCCATAGATTGATCTTGGTGATGCGTAGAAAATTTTAAAATTCTTCTACGTTCCCCAACAATGGCATCATGAGCTAGGTCTATGCGTAGTTTCTATGCACGAGTAGAACACAAGTTGTTGTGGGCGTTGATTTTGTCAATTTACTTGCCATTAATAGTCTTATCTTGATTCGGCGGCATCGTGGGATGAAGCGGCCCGGACCGACCTTACACGTACGCTTACGTGAGACTGGTTCCACCGACTGACATGCACTAGTTGCATAAGGTGGCTAGCGGGTGTCTGTCTCTCCCACTTTAGTCGGATCGGATTCGATGAAAAGGGTCCTTATGAAGGGTAAATAGAAATTGGCATATCACGTTGTGGTTTTGGCGTAGGTAAGAAACGTTCTTGCTAGAAACCTATAGCAGCCACGTAAAACTTGCAACAACAATTAGAGGACGTCTAACTTGTTTTTGCAGCATATGCTGTGTGATGTGATATGGCCAAAAGGATGTGATGAATGATATGTGTGATGTATGAGATTGATCATGTTCTTGTAATAGGAATCACAACTTGCATGTCGATGAGTATGACAACCGGCAGGAGCCATAGGAGTTGTCTTCATTTATTTATGACCTGCCTGTCAACATAAACGTCATGTAATTACTTTACTTTATCGCTAACCGTTAGCCATAGTAGTAGAAGTAATAGTTGACGAGACAACTTCATGAAGACACGATGATGGAGATCATGATGATGGAGATCATGGTGTCATGCCGGTGACGACGATGATCATGGCGCCCCGAAGATGGAGATCAAAAGGAGCAAAATGATATTGGCCATATCATGTCACTATTTGATTGCATGTGATGTTTATCATGTTTTACATCTTATTTGCTTAGAACGACAATAGCATAAATAAGATGATCCCTCGCAATAATTTCAAGAAAGTGTTCCCCCTAACTGTGCATCGTTGCTAAGGTCCGTTGTTCCGAAGCACCACGTAATGATCGAGTGTGATAGGTTCTAACGTTCGCATACAACGGGTGTAAGCCAGATTTACACACGCAATACACTTAGGTTGACTTGATGAGCCTAGCATGTACAGACATGGCCACGGAACACGGAAGACCGAAAGGTCGAACATGAGTCGTATAGAAGATACGATCAACATGAAAATGTTCACCGATGATGACTAGTCCGTCTCACGTGATGATCGGACACGGCCTAGTTGACTCGGATCATGTATCACTTAGATGACTAGAAGGATGTCTATCTGAGTGGGAGTTCATTAAATAATTTGATTAGATGAACTTGATTATCATGAACATAGTCTAAAATCTTTGCAATATGTCTTGTAGATCAAATGGCCCACGCTAATGTTGCCCTCAACTTCAACGCGTTCCTAGAGAAAACCAAGCTGAAAGACGATGGCAGCAACTACGTGGACTGGGTCCGTAACCTAAGGATTATCCTCATAGCTGCCAGGAAAGCATATGTCCTTGATGCACCGCTAGGTGAAGCACCCGTTTTCCCTGCAGAACAAGACATTATGAACGCTTGGCAGATGCGTAGTGATGATTACTCCCTGGTTCAGTGCGGCATGCTTTATAGCTTAGAACCGGGGCTCCAAAAGCGTTTTGAGCAACACGGAGCATATGAGATGTTCCAAGAGCTGAAAATGGTTTTCCAAGCTCACTCCCGGGTCGAGAGATATGAAGTCTCCGACAAGTTCTACAGTTGTAAGATGGAGGAGAACAGTTCTGCCAGCGAGCACATACTCAAAATGTCTGGGCTGCATAACCGCTTGTCTCAGCTGGGAGTTAATCTCCCGGATGATGCGGCCGTTGATAGAATCCTTCAGTCGCTCCCACCTAGCTACAAGAGCTTTGTGATGAACTTCAATATGCAGGGGATGGAAAAGACCATTCTTGAGGTATATTCAATGCTGAAATCAGCGGAGGTGGAAATCAAAAAGGAACATCAAGTGTTGATGGTGAATAAAAGCACTAAGTTCAAGAAAGGCAAGGGTAAAAAGAACTTCAAGAAGGACGGCAAGGGAGTTGCCGCACCCGGTAAGCAAGCTGCCGGGAAGAAGTCAAAGAATGGACCCAAGCCTGAGACTGAGTGCTTTTATTGCAAGGGAAACGGTCACTGGAAGCGGAACTGCCCCAAGTACTCAGCGGAAAAGAAGGCCAGCAATACCAAAGGTATATGTGGTATACATGTTATTGATGTATACCTTACCAGCGCTCGTAGTAGCTCCTAGGTATTTGATACCGGTGCAGTTGCTCATATTTGTAACTCAAAATAGGAACTACGGAATAAACAGAGACTGGTGAAGGATGAGGTGATGATGCACGTCGGGAATGGTTCCAAGGTCGATGTGATCACCGTCGGCACGCTACCTCTACATTTACCTACGGGATTAGTTTTAAACCTCAACAATTGTTATTTAGTACCAGCTTTGAGCATGAACATTGTATCTGTATCTCGTTTAATGCGAGATGGCTACTCATTTAAATCTGAGAATAATGGTTGTTCTATTTATATGAGAGACATGTTTTATGGTCATGCCCCGTTGGTCAATGGTTTATTCTTATTCAATCTCGAACGTGATGTTACACATATTCATAGTGTGAATGCCAAAAGATGTAAGGTTCATAATGATAGTCCCACATACTTGTGGCACTGCCGCCTTGGTCACATTGGTGTCAAACGCATGAAGAAACTCCATGCAGATGGACTTTTGGAGTCTCTTGATTATGAATCATTTGACACGTGCGAACCATGCCTCATGGGCATAATGACCAAGACTCCGTTCTCCAGAACAATGGAGCGAGCAACCAACTTATTGGAAATCATACATACTGATGTGTGCGGTCCAATGAGCGTTGAGGATCGCGGTGGCTATCGTTATGTCCTCACCCTCACTGATGCCTTAAGTAGATATGGGTATGTCTACTTAATGAAACACAAGTCTGAGACCTTTGAAAAGTTCAAGGAATTCCATAGTGAGGTTGAGAATCAACATGACAGGAAAATCAAGTTCTTACGATCAGATCATGGGGGAGAATATTTGAGTCACGAATTTGGCACACACTTAAGGAAGTGTGGAATAGTTTCACAACTCACGCCGCCTGGAACACCACAACGTAATGGTGTGTCCGAACGTCGTAATCACACCCTATTGGATATGGTACGATCTATGATGTCTCTTACCGATCTACCGCTATCATTTTGGGGTTATGCTATAGAGACTGCCACATTCACTTTAAATAGGGCTCCGTCGAAATCCGTTGGGACGACACCGTATGAATTGTGGTTTGGCAAGAAACCTAAGCTGTCGTTTCTGAAAGTTTGGGGATGCGATGCTTATGTCAAGAAACTTCAACCTGAAAAGATCAAACCCAAATCGGAAAAATGTGTCTTCATAGGATACCCTAAAGAAACTATTGGGTATACCTTCTATCTTAGATCCGAAGGCAAGACCTTTGTTGCCAAGAATGGATCCTTTCTAGAGAAAGAGTTTCTCTCGAAAGAAGTAAGTGGGAGGAAAGTAGAACTTGATGAAGTATTGCCTCTTGAACCAGAGAGTGGCGCAGCTCAAGAAATTGTTCCTGAGGTGTCTGCACCGACTAGGGAGGAAGTTAATGATGATGATCATGAAACTTCAGATCAAGTTGCTACTGAACTTCGAAGGTCCACAAGGACACGTTCCGCACCAGAGTGGTATGGCAACCCTGTCCTAGAAATCATGTTGTTAGACAATGGTGAACCTTTGAACTATGAAGAAGCGATGGTGGGCCCAGATTCCGACAAATGGATGGAAGCCATGAAATCCGAGATAGGATCCATGTATGAATACGAAGTATGGACTTTGGCTAACTTGCCCGATGATCGGCGAGCCATAGAAAATAAATGGATCTTTAAGAAGAAGACAGACGCGGATGGTAATGTGACCATCTATAAGGCTCGGCTTGTCGCTAAGGGTTATCGACAAGTTCAAGGGGTTGACTATGATGAGAATTTCTCACCCGTAGCAAAGCTGAAGTCCGTCCGAATCATGTTAGCAATTGCCGCATTCTATGATTATGAGATATGGCAAATGGACGTCAAAACGGCATTCCTTAATGGTTTCCTTAAGGAAGAATTGTATATGATGCAGCCGGAAGGTTTTGTCGATCCTAAGAATGCTGACAAGGTGTGCAAGCTCCAACGCTCAATCTATGGGCTAGTGCAAGCATCTCGGAGTTGGAACATTCGATTTGATGAGATGATCAATGCGTTTGGGTTTACGCAGACTTATGGAGAAGCCTGTGTTTACAAGAAAGTGAGTGGGAGCTCCGTAGCATTTCTCATATTGTATGTGGATGACATACTATTGATGGGAAATGATATAGAATTCTTGGAAAGCATAAAGGCCTACTTGAACAAGTGTTTTTCAATGAAGGACCGTGGAGAAGATGCTTATATATTAGGCATCAAGATCTATAGAGATAGATCGAGATGCCTCATTGGTCTTTCACAAAGTACGTACCTCGACAAGATATTGAAGAAGTTCAATATGGATCAGTCCAAGAAGGGGTTCTTGCCTGTATTGCAAGGTATGAGATTGAGCACGGCTCAATGCCCGACCATGGCAGAAGATAGAGAAAAGATGAGTGTCGTCCCCTATGCCTCGGCTATAGGGTCTATCATGTATGCCATGCTGTGTACCAGACCTGATGTAAACCTTGCAGTAAGTTTGGTAGGAAGGTACCAAAGTAAACCCGACATGGAACACTGGACAGCGGTCAAGAATATCCTGAAGTACCTAAAAAGGACTAAGGATATGTTTCTCATCTATGGAGGTGATGAAGAGCTCGTCGTAAAGGGTTACGTCGATGCTAGCTTCGACACAGATCTGGATGACTCTAAGTCACAAACCGGATATGTGTATATTTTGAATGATGGGGCAGTCAGCTGGTGCAGTTGCAAGCAAAGCGTCGTGGCGGGATCTACATGTGAAGCGGAGTACATGGCAGCCTTGGAGGCAGCACAAGAAGCAATCTGGGTGAAGGAGTTCATTACCGACCTAGGAGTTATTCCCAATGCGTCGGGCCCGATGACTCTCTTCTGTGACAACACTGGAGCTATT
Source organism: Triticum dicoccoides (assembly GCF_002162155.2). Lineage (NCBI taxonomy): Eukaryota > Viridiplantae > Streptophyta > Magnoliopsida > Poales > Poaceae > Triticum > Triticum dicoccoides. The sequence continues at coordinate 636,818,427 of NC_041392.1, read as the reverse complement.
GCCCTTGCCAAGGAGCCCAGGTTTCACAGGAAGACCAGGCATATCAAGCGTCGCTTCAACTCCATTCGTGAAAATGTTCAAAATGGAGACATAGATATTTGTAAAGTGCATACGGACCTGAATGTCGCAGATCCGTTGACTAAACCTATTCCTCGAGCAAAACATGATCAACACCAGAACTCTATGGGTGTTCGATTCATCATAATGTAACTATATTATTAACTCTAGTGCAAGTGGGAGACTTTTGGAAATATGCCCTAGAGGCAATAATAAAATGGTTATTATTATATTTCCTTGTTCATGATAATTGTATATTGTTCATGCTATAATTTTGTTATCCGAAAATCGTAATACATGTGTGAATATATAGACCACAACATGTCCCTAGTGAGCCTCTAGTTGACTAGCTTGTTGATCAACAGATAGTCATGGTTTCCTGACTATGGACATTACAAGTCATTGATAACGGGATCACATCATTAGAAGAATGATGTGATGGACAAGACCCAATCTTCAGCATAGCACAAGATAGTGTAGTTCGTCTGCTAGAGCTTTTCTAATGTCAAGTATCTTTTCCTTAGACCATGAGATTGTGCAACTCCCGGATACTGTAGGAATACTTTGGGTGTGCCAAACGTCACAACGTAACTGGGTGACTATAAAGGTGCACTACGGGTATCTACGAAAGTGTCTGTTGGGTTGGCACGAATCGAGACTGAGATTTGTCACTCCGCATGGCGGAGAGGTATCTCTGGGCCCACTCGGTAAAACATCATCATAATGAGCTCAATGTGACTAAGGGTTGGTCACGGGATGATGTGTTACGGAACGAGTAAAGTGACTTGCCGGTAACGATATTGAATGGGGTATTGGAATACTGATGATCGAATCTCGGGCAAGTAACGTACCGATTGACAAAGGGAATTGAATACGGGATTGATTGAATCCTCGACATCGTGGTTCATCCGATGAGATCATCGTGGAACAAGTGGGAGCCAACATGGGTATCCAGATCCCGCTGTTGGTTATTGGCCGGAGAGTTGTCTCGGTCATGTCTGCATGGTTTCCGAACCCGTAGGGTCTACACACTTAATGTTCTGTGACGCTAGGGTTGTAGAGATATTAGTATGCGGTAACCCAAAGGTTGTTCGGAGTCCCGGATGAGATCCCGGATGTCACGAGGAGTTCCGGAATGGTCCGGAGGTAAAGATTTATATATAGGAAGTCCAGTTTTGGCCACCGGGAAAGTTTCGGGGGTCACCGGTATTGTACCGGGACCATCGGAAGGGTCCCGAGGGTCCACCGGGTGGGGCCACCTATCCCGGAGGGCCTCATGGGCTGAAGTGGGAAGGGAACCAGCCCCTGGTGGGCTGGTGCGCCCCCCTTGGGCCTCCCTTGCGCCTAGGGTTGGAAACCCTAAGGAGGTAGGGGCGCCTCCACCTGCCTTGGGGGCCAAGCCACCCCTAGGCCGCCGCCCCCTCCCATTAGATGGGATCTGTAGGGGATGACGCCCCCAGGCCCCCTATATATAGTGGAGGGGAGGGAGGGCAGCCGCACCCAAATCCCTGGCGCCTCCCTCCCTCCCGTGACACCTCCTCCTCCCCGCTTGCGCTTGGCGAAGCCCTGCCGGGATCCCGCTACTTCCACCACCACGCCGTCGTGCTACTAGATCTCCATCAACCTCTCCTTCCCTTGCTGGATCAAGAAGGAGGAGACGTCTCTCCCAACCGTACGTGTGTTGAACGCGGGGGTGCCGTCCGTTCGACGCTCGGTCATTGGTGATTTGGATCACGACGAGTACGACTCCATCAACCCCGTTCTCTTGAACGCTTCCGCTCGCGATCTACAAGGGTATGTAGATGCACTCCCCTCTCCCTCGTTACTAGATGACTCCATAGATTGATCTTGGTGATGCATAGAAAATTTTAAAATTCTGCTACATTCCCCAACATGTCTCCCAATAACGGCGGCACACATCCGCGCGAACGTAGTGCCGGTCACGCTCGCCGAAGGATGTGGGGGCGATGGAGAATGCGGGCGGCGCGGGGCCCGGCATGGTGGTGATGCAGGCTCCTCCTTCTTCACGGAGCGGGCGCGCCGTCCCGACGAGGAGCCGGCCTCGCGGTCGTGCTTCCCCTTGTGGCCTGGTTTCCAAAAGCCCATGGCTGCGAGGTGGCCGGCCGCCGAGCTCGAGGGCGGGGGAGGGCCTAGGGTTTTCGCGCTGTCAGGTTTCGAGGAGGCTGCGGGATGGAGTGGGGCAGTGTAGACGACGACCGGCCCACGACTTCCCCATTTAAGAAGGACGGCAATTGTCGGGGATATACCCCGCGGTGTAAACCGGCCGGAAGTGTAACCCGACCAGACTTGGCGGTTTATCTGAAGACCCCGCTGGCACTTGGCGAGTTACTGGCGACTCGCCCTGACCTGGCGGTTTACAAGCAACCCGCCTGGTCATTATGACTCACTGGTAAACCGGCAGGCGGGTCAGAGGAGCGACAAGACTCGGTGGCCCAACGGGCGGTTCATGAAGGCCGGTTCATACTATGGTGGGCCGGTTTAAGAGGAAAGGCATAAGGAATATTTACCTTACAAGGAGTTAAGACCAGGACTCGTATCCGGTTTGTATGAGAGATAGACTAGTCCTAATCCTAATAGGACTCCACATGTAAACCGCCCCTTCAACATATATAAGGAGGGGCAGGGTTCCCCAAAGAGGGAGAGGTGACAAGCAAGAAAACAATCTCTAGGGCTTGACACAAAGATCCGGTTTACGGCGACTCCCTCATGATGATAATGAGACCTAGCCTCAAACAGCATGTAGGGTTGTTACTGGATGATGTTTCCCGGGGCCCGAAGCTGTCTAAATCCTTGTCTTACGTGTTGATCTGCCCTACGTCTCTCGTCCCGCTCAACCCCTTTCAAGCTACCACATAGATGCGTTAGCCTCGCGACTAAATCCTCACACTAGGACATCTGCCGTGACAATTCCACGACAGTTGGCGCCCACCGTGGGGGTTGTGCACGGTGATGTTGAGTTCTTGGATGGATTTCTTCAGGGAGCGAGAAGCACACGATGTGCCGGATGAAAAAGAGTCGGCGTAGAAGATAACATAGTCGACAAACAGTCAAAGCAACAGATCAAGAGAAAATTAGAGTTGTATTTATGCGCCAGCACACGCGACCAGAGGATCCATCGAGTCCGGGTTAATTTCCGTAGCCACTTCAAGTCGAAGTCCCGCGTCCGACATCAATTGATACATGGTACAAGTCGCCAAGACCGACAAAAATTTCTGCAGTCCGATCCGCCGAGTTGCGCAAAAGTTTCTGCTACTGGGTCTTCAGGCTCAAGCCTCGAAGAAATCAGGCGATATTTTACTAGAGTACTAGTCCTGAACACTTTGTACCTTTTCTACTCTATTTTTGGAAGTGGATGAAGTCACGGAATCAGTCTCTGCTTCCGCCTCAGCCGCCGGGCCCGCGTCATCGGGCCGGCCGCGCCTTGCCATCGCCTCTGCCGTTTCAAGCAGCGGGAGAGTCGCCCCGTCCACCTGTAGCTTCAAGACCTGAAGGAATTGGGGCTGTTGTTATTTTTTCATGTGGTGGAGACTAGTTAAATCCAAGGAAACATCAAGTACTACTAGTACTCGGTCACGTGATTACGTGAAGCTGCAATCAATTTAAGGCAAATACCAGTGTCCTGCTCATCCGGGCACAAACCACCAGGTGCTATCTTTTCTATATATTATCAGCACATACTAAATTGTTTGAGAACAATTACTCTGGTCTATGATATTTTTTCGCAGGACCATTATTCATTACAAAGATGTCGTCAAGGGGACATGTGCCAATATTATTTTTGCACTAGGGATTGTCCATGCCGTGCTGCTGGACAGATACGTGCGCAAGTCGCCACCCTCGCTACATCAACACACATGACTGACTCATCGTTCACACCCGCGGCCGACTCTCTTGCATTCGTGTCGTTTTCAACGCTATGGCCGACTCTCTCGTCCGGATCGGCTTACAACGCCGCGGCCGATTCTCTCGCCCGCACTGGCTTACAATACCGCGGCCGATTCATCTGTTGTCCGGGCGAATCCGGTGACATCCCTCTAACAAAGGAGGTGTCATATTGTGCCTATGAAGCGTACATCGGCACCAGCACGCACCGGCGTCTGCGCCCGCTTACTGATGGAACATGTGTGCACAAGTCACTGCCCGTGCAGCGTAATTTACGTCAACCCGCCGGAGCCGCGTTAAGCCGCTCTTGCCGCTTTGAGCCGCTGGGGTTATTTTAAGTCACCGGTCTGCCTGAGCCGCCGGAATTATATTAAGTCGCCGGTCTGCCCGAGCCGCCGAAACTATAATGAGTAGTCTCTGCCAGAGTCGCCTCTGTCACGATAAACAGATCATCCGTTGTCCAAACCAATCAGGTGATGTCCATCCAATTTTGATTTATTAGCACATGTTGTTTTTGTCAAAAAACAAGTTTATCTTTGCCTTGGTCTGCAATATTATTTATGCAGGGCGACAAAAAGTGATATTATACCGCGGAGATGGAGGCACGCCAACAGGTGGTAGTCGTTATTCAACGAACAACCGCACCGGCCTATAGCGTCGTGGCCATGTCTCGCGACCGCACCGGTTTACAACGCCACGACTGACTCGCCCGTCCGTGCCGGTTTATGACACCGGTGCTGATTTTCCCCGTCCGCGCTGGTTTACAATGTTATGGCTGAATCATCTATCTGAGTCGCCTCTGATGTTGCGGTTGTCTTGGCGTCCGTCTCTCGCGGCCTGGTCTACATCAACATACCGGGCCGCACCTATCTGCAGGAACTGTTTGAGCAAGTCACAGCTTGGATAGCCCTGTTTTCTTTCAACAAATTGGAGGGAAATTATTATATACTATCAACTGCCGTCTGCACGGACGGTTCAATGGACATGCACACAAATTGCTGCCATTACAGTTTGGTCAACTTCAAATAGCCAGTTGGAAGGAACCATTGGCCGAGTTGCTGACACGGCTCATACGGGATCATTTATAGCCCGCCGCAGTCACCTCAACCTTCTGTGGATTCATATCACGTTATCAACACCAATGATATACAAGTTATGCCGGTTTATATCACGGTCAAATCTGGAGAATCTCAAGCCAGCTCCTCGAGTCACCTTGAGACTTGGGGGCTACAATGATATGACTTAGCAAACGTTGCCGGTTTTCAGTGAAGTCAAGAACCCCAATACGTTGGAGGGAAAGATAACCCGGTCCCGGATTCACATCGTGCTGTCAAAAGATTTCCGTATTAGAAAGTATATGACAGTTACAAAATCACGGCTCAATGAAGAAGTTCCGGATCATCAGAAAAGGATTCCGGTTTACAATCCGGTACAAGGGAAATTTGTTCTCCGACAAAGCTCTGAAGCTCTCAAATCCGGTTTAAGAATTTCTGGTTCAAAAAGGAATTAACTTCTCGCAAGTTTGAGTTTAAAGGCCGTCAGAAAATTTCCGGCTAAAAATGAAGATTCCGCTTTAAAATCCGGTTCAAGGGAAAGATGTCTCCCACAAAGCTTTGAAGCTCTCTATATCCGGTTCAAGATCCCGATTCAAAGAAGAATTTATCTCTTGCAAAGGTTAAAAATTGCCGAAGAGGACCTGCTGCCACGATGCGTGGTTCAAACATTGGTATCCTGCCTTATTGGCTTATCATATTATTATATCACTTGGAGGTTTGGTCGTGTCTGAACCAATACCATACCTCTTGATCGGTGCAATGCCACAACATCACTTGGGGGCTTGGTTGTATCCGAACCATAGTTACACCTTTTGATCGGCTCAAAGCCAAATCAATCTGGGGCCAAAGAGAGTGTTGTAAAACAACAACTCAAACATAGGCACCCACTGAGCACAGCTCAAAATGTTACTTGGGGATTCTTTGCTATCGAAATGAACTTAGAATCTACACTTGTAATGGGCTATCAAGCCATGGCTTGGAAGCCTGGTGTATACACCTAAAACCCCGGGTTAACCTGCCTATTTAAGTAAGTCACTCCGCCCAGGTAAACCTGGTATGACCCTTCGAACTTTGACAAGTTACTCTAAAATGAAGACCCTGAACTTGTCAAGTTAAAACGATGATTGGTTAAGGATTGAGGACCATCTTAAAAGGCTTTGCAAAAATGGTTTAACTCAGCGGTCTGGCAGCCCCTGAAAAGCCTCGAATTTGGGGCCTGACAGCCCGTGAAAAGCCTCGACTACAACGGTTTTATTTGCTTTTTGCTAAGTTTTGTTTTCTTTTGATAAGATTTGTGATGCTTTCAAATCGGCATTTATCAACCCGGTTAGGCTGTCAACTACAAGTTGTCAGTACACAATCAAGTTATAATCCGGAGACTATCAGCCCGGTCTGGTTTTGACTACAAGTCGCCAGTATTACATATGGATAACCCGGTGTTTATCATAACCCGGTATGGTTTTATCATAAACCGGCACAATATGGAAGGAGTTATCAGTACTCGAGATTGGGGTTATCACTCTTACTACAAAAAGTTGGTAAACCAACGATGTGATTCAATGTCACAGGACACTTTAAACTTGTTGTATGCAGAAACAGGTTGAATAAAGCATGATTATAAATCACCGGTGTTTTAAACCGGTAGTATGATCCGGTGTTTATTAAACCGGCCTGGCTTTGGACAATAAGTCACCAGTATATATTTGGATTGCGCCATTGGAATCACGCGCTTATAAATCATTGGGTTATATTATTCAAATAGCCAAACTTGGCTGAAATTTCATTATGATATTGAATGAATAAGGTTTTCATACCGGATTATATTATCTTGAATAGCCAACATGGCTGGATTTTTATTATTAAGATTTTCAAAGTCGCTATAGCGCAATGTCTACTATTTTATCAAAGGATATGATTTATTCTACAATGAAAGGAATAGTCCCGAGTCGCTGCAGGCTTACAACCCGGCACTTGGGGGCTACATTATTTCAGTTGAGATTACATCAAATACACAAGTCTCATGTTGTTGCAAGCATGCACCATGATACTTGGGGGCTAATGCAAAGTCATTGTTTGCTCACCTTATTGAAGACCCGACTCATCACTTCGTAATGAGCCGGCCCTTGGGGGCTACCAATTGCTCCTGTCAACAATTCAAGGTACATAAATTTTCGTCCATAATATTGAAGGATCCATTGCTCAGTTGGTAAAGCACAAAGCTCTTAACCTTGTGGACGTGGGTTCAAGCCCTACGATGGAAGCTACATTATAAGATGTTATTTTCATTGAAGTATATATCAAGTCCCGGTTCAAGTATTATCTACTAAAGCCGGCCCTTGGGGGCTACATATCACTGCTCAAGTCTACATGATTATATTTAGAAAGTCCCTGCTCATTATTACATAATGAGCCGACCCTTGGGGGTTACACTGATTGAAGTTTTTATAAGAAAATTACAAGTCCCGGGTTGCTGCAAGCATGACAACCCGGCACTTGGGGGTTACATATATGGAGTATTCAGTTTAGATGATTGAGATGAACAAACCGGATTTCTTCAAGGTTGAAACACTTATTTGAGCAAGTCTTAAGTTATCACTATGTTCTCCTCTTAAGATTTGGGGGCTACAGGTATTATGCATATAAAGGAGGAACATCTTCATTTTATCAGTTTTGAGCAAATCAGGAAGATCAATTACATGACCCGGTGTCGACAACAATTATGACCCGGTGCCATCAATATTTATAAACCGGCCATTTTGGTAATATTAAACCGGCAAGTTTTACATATTCAAACCGGCTGAATATCAGATAAGTATTTTCAGACCCATATTTCTTAAACCGGTGCTTTGGGAGCTGAGTCAAAAGGAGTTATTCTTCACAATATTTCTCGGTGACAAACCAATGTCGACAAATTAAGTATGAAGTTGGCTTATTGACCTGGATTTTCTAGAAGAAGGAAATGGCAAGGAATTAAGGATGATCAGATGCCGGTTTATAAGAATTCTTAACCCGGAGCATAATCTATCAAATTTGTTCTTGTATTTGTTTTACAGGATAAGTTTAACATGGATAAATCCAAATTAAACTGGGGGCTAATGTCGGGGATATACCCCGCGGTGTAAACCGGCCGGAAGTGTAACCCGGCCGGACTTGGCGGTTTATCTGAAGACCCCGCTGGCACTTGGCGAGTTACTAGCGACTCGCCCTGACCTGGCGGTTTACAAGCAACCCGCCTGGTCATTATGACTCATTGGTAAACCGGCAGGCGGGTCAGAGGAGCGACAAGACCCGGTGGCCCAACGGGCGGTTCAAGAAGGCCGGTTCATACTATGGTGGGCCGATTTAAGAGGAAAGGCATAAGGAATATTTACCTTACAAGGAGTTAAGACCAGGACTCGTATCCGGTTTGTATCAGAGATAGACTAGTCCTAATCCTAATAGGACTCCACATGTAAACCGCCCCTTCAACATATATAAGGAGGGGCAGGGTTCCCCAAAGAGGTAGAGGTGACAAGCAAGAAAACAATCTCTAGGGCTAGACACAAAGAGCCGGTTTACGACGACTCCCTCATGATGATAATGAGACCTAGCCTCAAACATCATGTAGGGTTGTTATCGGATGATGTTTCCCGGGGCCTGAAGCTGTCTAAATCCTTGTCTTACGTGTTGATCTGCCCTACGTCTCTCGTCCCGCTCAACCCCTTTCAAGCTACCACATAGATGCATTGGCCTCGCGACTAAGTCCTCACACTAGGACATCTGCCGTGACAATTCCACGACAGCGACCTTCCCTAGGTCGATGACAGGTGGGGGCCGGCCGGCCGTGATGTTGGCGGGTGGGAGATAGGTGGCCGGCCGCCACGCGGCCCGACGCGGACGAGCGGCGCGTCCTTTCGGTGTCTGCGGCGACTCAAACCCGACGCAAGTTTGCGCTCGAAATGGGTCGGCCCGGACACAAAATGGACCAGATGGGTCCGGGCCGTCACGCACTGGGCCAACCTATTTGTCTGTTTTACCCCAAACAGACGGGGCCGGACAGAATGGGGTCGCACGGTGGAGTTGGCCTTACATGCATTAAAAAAGACAACAGATGATCAAAAGATACAAGAGGCACCCTGAGAAGCTTACAACTCTATTCTAAAACTAGCACTAAACATAAAAAGAAATGAGAGCACTACTAACAAAGCGTAGACCGCTACACTCAACACGAGAAACTTGCAGCAGAGGAGGCACGAAGAAGCATTGCCTAGGAAACAGAGATGATGTATTGATCGGGGTGATATCTGATGACCCACAAGTGTAGGGGGTCTATCATAACCTTTTTTATAAGTAAGAGTGTCGAATCCAACGAGGAGCAGAAGGAAATGATAAGCGGTTTTCGGCAAGGTATTTTCTGCAAGCACTGAAATTATCGGTAACAAATAGTTTTGTGATAAGGTAATTTGTAACAGGTAATAAGTAATAAAAGTAAATAAGGTGCAGCAATATGTCCCAATCCTTTTTGTAGCAAAGGACAAGCCTGGACAAACTCTTATATATAGGAAAGCGCTCCTGAGGACACATGGGAATTATCGTCAAGCTAGTTTTCATCATGCTCATATGATTCGCGTTCGGTACTTTGATAATTTGATATGTGGGTGGACCGGTGCTTGGGTACTGTCCTTCCTTGGACAAGCATCCCACTTATGATTAACCCCTATTGCAAGCATCCACAACTACAACAGAAGTATTAAGGTAAACCTAACCATAGCATGAAACATATGGATCCAAATCAGCCCCTTACGAAGCAACGCATAAACTAGGGTTTAAGCTTCTATCACTCTAGCAACCCATCATCTACTTATTACTTCCCAATGCCTTCCTCTAGGCCCAAACAATGGTGAAGTGTCATGTAGTCGACGTTCACATGACACCACTAGAGGAAAGACAACATACATCTCATCAAAATATCGAACGAATACCAAATTCACATGACTACTTATAGCAAGACTTCTCCCATGTCCTTAGGAACAAACGTAACTACTCACAAATCATATTCATGTTCATAATAAGAGGGGTATTAATATGCATAATGGATCTGAACATATGATCTTCCACCAAGTAAACCAACTAGCATCAACTACAAGGAGTAATCAACACTACTAGCAACCCACGGGTACCAATCTAAGGTTTGGATACAAAGATTGGATACAAGAGATGAACTAGGGTTTGAGAGGAGATGATGCTGGTGAAGATGTTGATGGAGATTGACCCCCCACCCGATGAGAGGATCGTTGGTGATGACGATGGTAATGATTTCCCCCTCCCGGAGGGAAGTTTCCCCGGCAGAACAGCTCCGCCGGAGCCCTAGATTGGTCCTGCCTCATGGCGGCGAAGTTTCGTCCCGTGAGCTTGCTTATGATTTTTTCCTCGACGAAAGACTCCATATAGCCAAAGATGGGCATCAGAGGGCCACCAGGGGGCCCACGAGGCAGGGGGCGCGTCCCCACCTCATGGATGGTGGGTGGCCCCCTCTGGTACTTCTTTCGCCCAATATTTTTTATATATTCTGAAAATAATTCCCGTGGAGTTTCGGGACTTTTGGAGATGTGTAGAATAGGTCTCTAATATTTGCTCCTTTTCCAGCCCAGAATTCCAGCTGTCGGCATTCCCCCTCTTCATGTAAACCTTGTAAAATAAGAGAGAAAAGGCATAAGTATTGTGACATAAGTGTAATAACAGCCCATAATGCAATAAATATCGATATAAAAGCATGATGCAAAATGGACGTATCAACTCCCCCAAGCTTAGACCTCGCTTGTCCTCAAGCGAAAACCAAAATCGAAAAATATGTCCACATGTTTAGAGATAGAGGTGTCGATAAAATAAAATAAAATACGGACATGAGGGCATCATGATCATTCTTAGAACAGCAACATATATATATATATTGTCATATGATCTCTTATGCTAAAGTAAAGTTTCAATCACAATTTCAAGTATGAATCATAAACTTCATTAAGAACCAACAAACTCTAATCTCAGTCATTGAGGCAATTGCAATTTTTCATAACATCAAAAGAGTCAATAATAGCTTTTAAGCAAGTCCACATACTCAACCATCATTTAGTCTTTCACAATTGCTAACACTCGCGCGATATTTATGGTTATGAAGTTTTAATCAGACACAGAGAAAGATAAGGGCTTATAGTTTTGCCTCCCAACCTTTTACCTCAAGGGTAATGTCAACAATAATAGTTCATGAAAACTCACATCCAATTAGCTATATATATCAAGATCTTTCCAACACATTGTGCTTGCCAAAGGGTAAAATGTAAAAAGGAAAGGTGAAGATCACCGAGACTCTTATATGAAGTATAAGACAAGAATAAAAGATAGGCCCTTCACAGAGGGAAGCAGAGGTTGTCATGTGCTTTTATGGTTGGATGCACGAAGTCTTAATGCGAAAGAACGTCACTTTATATTGCCACTTGTGATATGGACCTTTATTATGCAGTCCGTCGCTTTTATTTCTTCCACATCACAAGATCGTATAAAGCTTGTTTTCTCCACACTAATAAATCATACATATTTAGAGAGCAATTTTTATTGCTTGCAACGATGACAACTTACTTAAAGGATCTTACTCAATCCATAGGTATATATGGTGGACTCTCATGGCAAAACTGGGTTTAAGGATATTTAGAAGCACAAGTAGTATCTCTACTTGGTGCAAAGAATTTGGCTAGCATGAGAGGGAAAGGCAAGCTCAACATGTTGGATGGTCCATGACAATATAATTTATTTCAGATGTAAGAAAACATAACCCATTACATTGTCTTCCTTGTCCAACCTCAACTCTTTAGCATGTCATATTTTAATGAGTTCTCACAATCATAAAAGATGTCCAAGATAGTATATTTATATGTGAAAACCTCTATTTCTTTATTACTTCCTATTAATTGCAACGATGACCAAAACTATGTTTGTCAACTCTCAACAATTTTTATTCATCATACTCTTTATATGTGTAGTCATTACTCTCCATAAGATCCATATGATCTCTTTGCTTCTTTTTATTTCTTCTCTTTTATTTTATTCCCTCAAGATCATAGTAAGATAATCAAGCCCTTGACTCAACACTAATCTTTATTATATATAGCTCACGGACTCGATTACATAGAAGGATCATAAAGCAAAACTAAAGAACTAGATCATACTAAAACTTTATTCTACTAGATCAAGATATTACCAAAAGGATCAAACTAAGAAAAAGGTAAAGATAAAAGTGATGGTGATACGATACCGGGGCACTCCCCCATGCTTGGCAGTTGCCAAGGGGAGTGCCCATACCCATGTGTTTATGTATCCTTCTTTGGGGGTGATGATGTGATATTCTTGGTGATGATGCCCCTCGGGATACGATTCTCTTCCTCGAGCTTATTGACTTGCTGCTTGAGGTCCATTATTTCCTTACGGAGCTTGCCCATGATTGCTACAGCTCCTTTCACCCAAGGATGTTGCATAGCTGCGGGAGAACAAGTAACATTCTTTTTCATATTTTCATAAGAAATAAATCTAACATTGGAAGGGATGACCAAGTTTGGAATAGCTGAGCTCTGTAGTTCCCCCATCGTGAATCCAACTCGGAAATGAGAAGTAACTTCTTCATCCTCCTCCATGGCATCTATCCTTTTAGGTCAGCCTCCATCTCTTCCTCAGTTGATGGCCCAAAGTGCTCAGCATTGTTGTTTGCTCTTGGCCCCGGTGTCGGATGAGACACCCGACTCTCCCCGAATTACTCTTGAGAAGATATCTTGCTCTAAATCTGTAGCAGAAACAGCTCGAAACAAAAACAGGAGATATCTGCGTGGTACTGTGGTCAAAACCTTTGGGAGATTATATAATGAATTTTTACCGACCAAAAGAAGTATCATGCAAGAAAACGGAGTCCGGAGAGCACACGAGGTGCCCACGAGGCAGGGGGCGTGCCCTCCACCCTCGTGGACGCTTCGTATCCTCCCAAACTACTTCTTATTTTCCTATTTTCTTAAATATTCCAAAACAAAGAAAAATTGCTATTAGAACTATTTTGGAGTCGGTTTACTTACCGTACCACATACCTATTCCTTTTCCGAGTCTGAAACGTTCCGGAAAGTGTCCCTTATGTATTCCTCTGGGGTTACGGTTTCAATAACATTAGTTTCAACATTTATGGGATTACCTGAGATATAATGTTTGATTCTTTGACCGTTCACCACCCTCGGATTTGTGCCTTTGAAGTTGTTGATTTTTATGGCACCGGAACGGTAGACCTCCTCGATAATGTAAGGACCTTCCCATTTAGAGAGAAGTTTGCCTGCAAAAAATCTTAAACGAGAGTTGTATAACAATACATAGTCACCTACATTAAACTCACGTTTTTGTATCCTTTTGTCATGTGATACGTCCATTTTGCATCATGTTTTTATATCGATAATTATCGCATTATGGGCTATTATTACACATTATGTCACAATACTTATGCCTATTCTCTCTTATTTTACAAGGTTTACATGAAGGGGAATGCCGACAGCTGGAATTCTGGGCTGGAAAGGAGCAACTATTAGAGACCTATTCTGCACATCTTCAAAAGCCCTGAAACTCCACGGGAGTTATTTTCAAAATATATAAAACATACTGAGCGAAGAAAGTACCAGAGGGGGGCCACCCACCATCCACGAGGGTGGGGGGCGCGCCCTACCCCCTGGGCGCGCCCCCTGCCTCGTGGGCCCCCTGGGCGCGCCACCATCTTTGGCTATATGGAGTCCTTCATCGAGGAAAAAATCATAAGCAAGCTCACGGGATAAAACTCCGCCGCCACAAGGCGGAACCTTGGCGGAACCAATCTAGGGCTCCGGCGGAGCTATTCTGCCGGAGAAACTTCCCTCTAGCAGGGGGAAATCATCACCATCGTCATCACCAACGATCCTCTTATCGGGAGGGGGTCAATATCCATCAACATCTTCACCAACACCATCTCATCTCAAACCCTAGTTCATCTCTTGTATCCAATCTTTGTATATAAACCTCAGATTGGTACCTGTGGGTTGCTAGTAGTGTTGATTACTCCTTGTAGTTGATGCTAGTTGGTTTACTTGGTGGAAGATCATATGTTCAGATCCATTATGCATATTAATACCCCTCTGATTATGAACATGAATATGCTTTGTGAGTAGTTATGTTTGTTCCCGAGGACATGGGAGAAATCTTGCTATAAGTAGTCATGTGAATTTGGTATTCTTTCGATATTTTGATGAGATGTATGTTGTCTTTCCTCTAGTGGTGTCATGTGAACGTCGACTACATGACACTTCACCATTGTTTGGGCCTATAGGATGGCATTGGGAAGTAATAAGTAGATGATGGGTTGCTAGAGTGACAGAAGCTTAAACCCTAGTTTATGCGTTGCTTCGTAAGTGGCTGATTTGGATCCATATGTTTCATGCTATGGTTGGGTTTACCTTAATACGTCTGTTGTAGTTGCGGATGCTTGCAATAGGGGTTAATCATAAGTGGGATGCTTGTCCAAGTAAGGACAGTACCCAAGCATCGGTCCACCCACATATCAAATCATCAAAGTACCGAACACGAATCATATGAGCGTGATGAAAACTAGCTTGACGATAATTCCCATGTGTCCTCGGGAGCACTTTCCTTCATATAAGAGTTTGTCTAGGCTTGTCCTTTGCTACAAAAAGGATTGGGCCATCCTGCTACACCTTATTTACTTTAATTACTTGTTGCTCGTTACAATTTATCTTATCACACAACTATCTGTTACCGATAATTTCAGTGCTTGCAGAGAATACCTTGCTGGAAACCGCTTATCATTTCCTTTTGCTCCTTGTTGGGTTCGACACTCTTACTTATCGAAAAGGCTACGATAGGTCCCCTACACTTGTAGGTGGAATTTGGTAAGGAAAAATTTATATAGTGTGCTAAAATTTACTGTCACTTGTTACTATGGAACATAATCCTTTGAGGGGCTTGTTCAGGGTATCTTCACCCTGACTAGTAGAGCAAATTGTTGCTCCTCAACCTACTAAACCTACTGAAAATGTTTACTTTGAAATCCCTTCGGGTATGATAGAGAAACTGCTAGCTAATTCTTTCATAGGTGATGGAACATTACATCCCGATTTGCACCTAATCTATGTGGATGAAGTTTGTGGATTATTTAAGCTTGTAGGTATGCCCGAGGATGTTATCAAGAAGAAGGTATTCCCTTTATCTTTGAAGGGAGAGGCATTTACATGGTTTAGGCTATGTGATGATATGGGATCATGGAACTACAAACGATTGAAATTGGAATTTCATCAGAAGTTTTATCCTATCCATCGTGTTCATCGTGATCGTAATTATATATATATAATTTTTGGCCTCGCGAAGGAGAAAGCATCGCTCAAGCTTGGGGGAGGCTTAAGTCAATTTTATATTCATGCCCCAATCATGAGTTCTCAAGAGAAATGATTATTCAAAAAAAATTATGCTCGACTTTCTCTCAGTAATCACTCCATGCTCAATACTTCTTGTACTGGTTCTTTTATGATGAAGACTATTGAATTCAAATGGGATTTATTGGAGAGAATTAAACGCAACTCTGAAGATTGGGACCTCGACGAAGGTAAGGAGTTAGGTACAACACCTAAGTTTGATTGTGTCAAATCTTTTATGGGTACCGATGCTTTTCGTGAATTTAGCACTAAATATGGACTTGACTCTGAGATAGTAGCTTCTTTTCATGAATCCTTTGCTACTCATGTTGATCTCCCTAAGGAGAAGTGGTTTAAATATAATCCTCCCATTGAAGTAAAAGTAGTTCCACCTATTAAAGTTGAATAAAAGACTATCACTTATAATGACCCTGTTGTTACTACTCCTTATATTGAGAAGCCACCTTTCCCTGTTAGAATAAAGGATCATGCTAAAGCTTTAACTGTGGTTAACAAAAGCAATATTAAGACACCAAAACCCCCTGAGCAAATTAAAGTTGAACCTAGTGTTGCTATGGTTAAGGATCTCTTGACCGATAATATTGATGGGCATGTTATTTACTTCTGCAATGAATCTGCTAGAATTGCTAGACCCGATACTAAAAATAAACATAGACCTGTTGTAGGCATGCATGTTATTTCTGTTAGAATAGGAGATCATTGCTATCATGGTTTACATGATATGGGTGCTAGTGCAAGTGCAATACCTCATTCCTTATACAAAGAAATTATGCATGATATTGCACCTGCTGAGATAGAAGAGATAGATGTTACAATTAAGCTTGCCAATAGAGATACTATTTCACTAGTTGGGATTGTTAGAGATGTTGAAGTTTTGTGTGGGAAAGTTAAATATCCTGTTGATTTTCTTGTTCTTGGTTCCCCACAAGATGACTTTTGTCCCATTATATTTGGTAGACCCTTCTTGAATATTGTTAATGCTAAGATAGACTGCAATAAATATATTGTTTCTGTTGGTTTGAGGATATGTCTCATGAGTTTAATTTTGTGAAGTTTCATAGACAACCCCATGATAAAGAATTGCCTAGTAAAGATGAAATTATTGGTCTTGCTTCTATTCCGTGCCTCCTACTGATCCTTTAGAACAATATTTGCTAGACCATGAAAATGATATGTTCATGAATGAAAGAAGGGAAATAGATGAAGTATTCTTTAAACAGGGACCTATTTTGAAACACAACTCGCCTGTTGAAATTCTAGGGGATCCTCCTCCAACCAAGGGTGATCCTGTGTTTGAGCTTAAACCTTTACCTGATACTCTCAAATATGCTTATCTTGAGGAGAAAGAGATATATCCTGTTATTATTAGTGCTAACATTTTAGAGCATGAGGAAAAGAAATTATTGAAAACTCTGAAGAAGCATCGTGCTGCTATTGGATATACTCTTGATGATCTTAAGGGCATTAGTCCCACTCCACGCCAGCACAAAACAAAATTGGAGAAAGACGCTAAACCGGTTGTTGATCACCAACAATGGTTAAATCCTAAGATGAAATAAGTGGTAAGAAAAGAAATACTAAAGCTTCTGGAGGCAGGTATTATTTGTCCCATTGCAGATAGCCAGTGGGTAAGTCCTGTCCATTGTGTCCCTAAGAAGGGAGGTATTAGTGTTGTTCCTAATGATAAAGATGAATTGATCCCACAAAGAATTGTTACAGGTTATAGAATGGTAATTGATTTCTGCAAATTAAATAAAGCTACTCAAAAGGATCACTACCCTTTACCCTTTATTGATCAAATGGTAGAAAGATTGTCCAAACATACACATTTTTGCTTTCTAGGTGGTTATTCTGGTTTCTCTCAAATACCTATGTCAAAAGAGGATCAAGAAAAGACAACTTTTACTTGCCCTTTTGGTACCTTTGCTTATAGACGTATGCCTTTTGGTTTATGTAATGCACCTGCTACCTTTCAAAGATGTATGACTGTTATATTCTCTGACTTTTGTGAAAAGATGGTTGAGGTATTCATGGATGATTTCTCTGTTTATGGGACTTCTTTTGATGATTGCTTAAGCAATCTTGATCGAGTTTTGTAGAGATGTGAACAAACCAATCTTGTTTTGAATTGGGAGAAGTGCCACTTTATGGTTAATGAAGGTATTGTCTTGGGGCATAAAATTTCTGAAAGAGGTATTGAGGTTGATAAAGCTAAAGTTGATGCTATTGAAGAGATGCCGTGCCCTAAGGACATTAAAGGTACAAGAAGTTTCCTGGGTCATGCCGGTTTTTATAGGATGTTCATTAAGGACTTCTCTAAAATTTCTAGGCCTCTGACTAACCTCTTTCAAAAAGATGTTCCTTTTGTTTTTGATGATGACTCTGTAGAAGCATTTGAAATACTTAAGAATGCTTTGATTTCTGAACCTATTGTTCAACCTCCTGATTGGAATTTACCATTCAAAATCATGTGTGATGCTAGTGATTATGTTGTAAGTGTTGTTCTAGGATAAAGGGTTGATAAGAAATGTAACATCCCAAATTTTCAATTTGGAATGTTATACACTAGGTCATCATGCATAGCATATTTTCATGCATTTTGGTTGATCCTAGAAATTTCACGCAACTCAAGGACCCTCGGAGAGAGTTGGAGATTTCGTTATTTTCATATTTGAGCTTTCTCAAATTTTGGAAAGAGGATCATTTGATTTATTTATTTTATCTTCAATTATTTTTCCGATATCAAAATATGAGAGAGGGAATAATATGACTTTCCCAAATTTAGGAAAAAAATGAAGATTTAATGAATAAATCAAGTTTTGGTTTTGCCGGAGTTTTGTTTGCATTTTATTTGGATAGGGAAAAATGCGTGTTTGCAAAAATTGCATTTTAGGCCCGGAGAAAAGTTCATTTTGTTCGACTCATTTTTAGGAGTCGGGAAAAATTTACTTTAGAAATTTTGGAGCCCGTTTAGTTTTCTTTTCTGTGTTTTTCTGCTCGCGAAACCGTTTACAAAAAAGAAAAAGAAAGAGCAAGGCCAGCCGGGCCAAAGGCCCAGCCAGCCGGCCGGCCGCCCCAGCCTCCCTGTGCGCCAGCGCTAGGCGCAGGCAGCCAGGCCGCCGCCTCTTGCCTCTTAGCCGAGTCCTAGTAGGACTCTAGGCTAGTCCCCTTTCCTTTGTTTCGTTTTCCTTTTCCTACTCTATTTCTTGTCCCCTACCCCAAGTAAATCCCCCCACCTATATAAATACACCCCAACCCCCCCTCTCCTCAGATCAAATCCCAAGCCCTCTCCTCCTAAGCCGCAGCAAGCAGCAGCGCGCAGCCCCAAGCCGCCGCCGCCTCTAGCCGCGCCACCCCACACCCGCGCCGCCGCCCTTGTGCCCTAGCGCCGCCGCCGCACCTTGCCCACGCCGCCGCCCTACGCCACGCCGCCGGAGGTTGCCCCGCGTCTCTTTTCCTCGGATCGTTTTCTTCAAATCGCTCCAATTCTTTTCTTCTCTTCCGATTCATTTTCTAGATCGGTTTTTCGTTTCGGTTTTCTTCTCCGAAACCCTAGATCGGATTCATTTTCTTCTCCGATTTAGTTGCCTTTGGACCGTTCACCGGACCGTTCGTCCTAACGAACGTGATCACCGGATTCTTCTAGGTTAATGAACGCCCGTTCGTTTAACCGTTCTTCGTTTTCTTTTCGTCGGATTTATTCCGCAATCGTGATCTCAGATCCGATTTTCATTCTAGTCTTTCTTCTCGCTCGTTTATCGAAATCAGGTGATTCAAGCGCCTGGAGTTTCGTTTCGAAACCGCCGTTCCGTCTAATCAACTTAAACAAGTTTTTGCCCTGGTAAAATTTGACCTAGTTTCAACTTGCTAGAACCGAGTTGTTTTCTTCCGCCGTTTGTTTTTCCATCGTTTGTTCGGTTCGTTCTTTTCTTTGCAACCGGAGTTCTTAAGTTGAACCTTCTGGTTCGTTCTCTTGTTTGAGTTTTACCTGTGCATTAGTTGAGTACTTATTGTGTGCTTGTTGTTTGTCTGCGATAGATCACCCGGATTGCGCCGCCTGTTACTTCGAAACCCTAGGTCTCGCGGATCATCAGCAAGGCAAGTAACACTTTGATCATACCTTTTCTACAACCCATGTTTTATTGCATTAGATCAATCCTCTCACATTGCATGATTAGGATCTAATTAAATTGTGGGATGGGAAGTAGATGAGGTAGTACCTATTACCTGTTTATTATGAAACCTTTGGGAGTTACTTCTACGTTGCTTATTATGCTATGCTATGCTAGTAGACGTGGATTGGGTGAGTGATATCCATGACAGATGTGAGTTGATAATTTTAATGGTTTATCTAAGGTGGCAACTTATCACACATCTGGGTGGATTGAGGCACCTGATGTCTATCAGGACTTGCCTGTTTTATTTTGGACCGCCACCCAAGCTCAAAGGGATCATAAGATCTTTCATGCTAGAAACTTCCGTGTGCAGCCACAAGCCATTATGGGCTCTGGCATAGTTGACTAAGTTGTGCGAACTCTTACAGTGGTGGACTAGCAGATGTAGGGGATGTAGGTGTACCGGTCTACCCGATCGTAAGGTGCTAGCGCTTCCGAAAGGCTATGTCTCGGTCATCCGTCTTCTCAAACACCATGTAGTGCGAGAAACTAAACGGAGGCGATCGAGTCTTGTGGGGAAAAGTGCGCAAACCTCTGTAGAGTGTACAAACTAATCATGATTAGCCGTGTCCCCGGTTATGGACATCTTGAGTATCTAGTACTTGAATATCATGTGAATCTCATCATGTTACTTCTAATTAATGTTGTTGGGTTTTAATTGTTACTTAATTGGGATTGAGAATGCTGTCAACCATTCTCGATGTTTCACAACCACCATGATAGTTAAATAAATTTATTCCTTTGCAGTAGGGAAAAACTGGCTTTACGCAAAAACTATAACCATAGAGCTTTCCACCAGCCATATATGCATATAGTATAGCTGTTTCATTCCATTACTCTCTATGTGTTACATTGCCAGCATATTCCATGTGCTGACCCGTTTTTGGGCTGCAACGTTAATGTTGCAGACTTTTCAGACGACGATTGAGGTGTTTTTAGGTCGTGGTTCTATACTCAGTGATGCCGCTGGAGTTGATGGACCCATTTATCTTCCAAGTCTTCCGTTGTTATCAACACTAGATGGCCTTAAGCCATATTTATTGTAATAAGTTCTCTTTGAGAAAACGATGTAATAAGTGTGTGATTGCCACTCTGCTATAAATCCTTCGATGTACTGTGTGGTGTCAGCATTACTGATCCAGGGATGACACCCAAGCACAGTAGACTTGATCCATTCGGGTCGGATCGCCACAGAGATGGTATCAGAGCACACGCTGACTGTAGGACACGACCACTAAGTTAAAGCCATAGATCACCATTCTCTTCTCATTTTCTAACTCCTCATCTTTTCTACTCTTTTAGGATGACGCACGCGAAGATTAAGTACGCTCAACCGGATGAAGGCACACCATTTGGATTTCACCTGAAGGAAGTCACCAAGTACCTGGACATTGGATTACCAAGCTTCACGGGAGCCTTCAATGCCACTCTGCCTGAAGAGGAGCGCTGGAAGATTCAAGCTCACGTTCCGGGAAGGACATTCGCGTCAATCACGAAGCCTATAGATAGTGTTTTCAATGCACCAACCTGGAGTCTGGGAAAGAGCATGGCAGCTCATATCACCATGGGACGCATAGGAGAAGTTTATCAAGAAGACCTCAAGGACACTATCTACCAGATTTGCGGACGCCGAGACGAACAATGGGAGTTAGTCAGCACCAAGAAGGATAGGTCCATTGCATCTTTCATCCAGGAGTTAAACCAGCACATTCGACGCCACGAGAACCAGATGTGCAATGACATGATAGAGTTGAAGAATGTGAAGGCAAGGATCATCGAGCTAGAAGGAGAACTGAAGTCTACATGCAAGGACTACATGGACGAGATCGTAGCTCTAGCGAGGCACAATGGCGATCTTAAGCAGGAGATTGAAGAACTCAAGGAGAAGTTAGCATCCAGGAAGGAAGACAAGTATGTCGCATGTCCGGACAACTACATCATCATCGATGACACCGATTCGGATCCAAGTGAACCCGACTTTGAAGACGAAGCTGGAGCAGATATCATGGAGTCTTCCATCGGTTCAAATTTCTAGATGACCACCAGATAGTAGTAGTATTCCCCCATGTAAACATTATAGTCGAGCACTTTTGTGATAGTTTTAGACCGATTGTAAGCCCTTGTTTGATTGAATGAAGTGATTTTGTGTGCATTTGCTCATGTGCATTGGGGTAGTGTTTTCCCTTTAGACCTCACTCTATTCTCAATTCTCGTCTTTTCTAAACCCTCAGATGCCTCCAACCCAAGCTCTTAGGACGCCTATGCTAGTAAGCTCGCCAGGAGCAGAGTACATGGCCAGACAAGGATGTTTTCAAGTGCCATTAAGTATAGGAAGGCATGTTTTCCCAACGGATTTAATTATTCTGGAATCCCAAGATCTGGATGTGATTCTTGGTATGGATTGGCTGTCGATGTATGGAGGAAACATCGATTGCGCCAGTAAGACAATTTTGCTTACCACACCAGAAGGAAGAAGGATCAAGTATGTATCCCGGCATGTGCCAAACAGGACACAAGTAAATTCCTTATCAGGAGTTCTGCAGGAGGAAGTACCAGTGGTAAAGGATTTTCCTGATGTATTTCCTGAGGAATTGCCAGGCATGCCACCGGATAGAGACATCGAGTTTTTGATTGAGTTATTGCCAGGTACAGGCCCAATATCGAAGCAACCGTACCGGATGCCAGCAAAGGATTTGGTGGAAATTAAGAATCAGATTAAGGAGTTATTGGATAAAGGTTACATTCGCCCAAGTTCTTCGCCTTGGGGATCACCCGTACTTCTAGTGGAAAAGAATGATGGATCATTAAGGATGGTTGTAGATTATCGGGGATTGAATGAAGTAACCATCAAGAACAAGTACCCACTGCCAATGATCAATGATCTGTTTGATCGTTTGCAAGGAGCTAAAGTGTTTTCCAAGATCGATTTGCGATCAGGGTACCATCAATTGAAGATACGAGAGCAGGACATACCTAAGACAGCATTCACCACGAGATATGGACTGTATGAGTATACCGTTATGTCATTTGGATTGACTAACGCACCTGCCTATTTTATGAACCTGATGAACAAAGTGTTTATGGAGTTTTTGGATAAGTTCGTCGTAGTGTTCATTGATGACATCCTAGTTTATTCAAAGAATGAAGAGGAGCATAAGGAACATTTGCGTTTGGTTTTGGAGAAACTAAGGGAACATCAGTTATATGCCAAATTCAGCAAATGTGAGTTTTGGTTAAAGGAAGTTGGATTCCTCGGACACGTTATATTCGGAGAAGGTATAGCAGTTGACCCCACTAAAGTTGAGACTGTAACCGAATGGCAAGCACCAACAACAGTTGGAGAGATCCGGAGTTTTCTTGGACTCGCAGGATACTACCGGAGATTTATTGAGAATTTCTCAAAGATTGCAAAGCCTATGACTGAATTGTTGAAGAAGGATACTAAGTTCAAATGGACTGAGGGGTGTGAGGCTAGTTTCCAGGAATTGAAGAAACGCTTGGTTACCTCACCAGTATTGATCTTGCCAGATCAGACCAAGGATTATGAGGTGTATTGCGACGCTTCACGTCGAGGACTTGGAGCAGTGCTTATGCAGGAAGGGAAGGTTGTCTCATATGCTTCACGGCAACTGAAGCCTCATGAGTTGAATTATGCCACGCATGATTTGGAGTTAGCAGCCGTAGTGCATGCATTGAAGACATGGAGACATTTCCTCATTGGAAATCATTGTGAGGTGTACACGGATCACAAGAATTTGAAGTACATTTTCACGCAGAAGGAGTTGAACCTCAGACAAAGGAGATGGTTGGAGCTCATCAAGGATTATGACATGAGATTGCATTACCATCCCGGAAAAGCTAATGTAGTAGCTGACGCATTGAGCCGTAAGAGCCATGTCAATACACTAACGACGGGAGTAATACCCAAGGAGTTAGCAGAAAACCTTCGTGAGCTATGTTTGGAAATAGTTCAGAGAGGCTATGTAGCAGCATTGGAGATTTAGTCAACATTGATGGATAAGGTCAGAGAAGCTCAGAAATCTGACAAGGAGATTGCTGCTATAAAAGAGAAATTGAGCGAAGGAAAAGCAAGGGGATTTCGTGAGGATGAGCACGATACCTTATGGTTTGAGGACCGTGTTTATGTGCCCAATGACCCGGAGATCAGGAAGTTGATTTTGCAAGAGGCACATGATTCACCGTATTTGATTCACCCAGGGAATACCAAGATGTATTTGGATTTGAAGGAAACATTCTGGTGGACCGGAATGAAGAAGGATATTGCAGCCTATGTAGCAGTTTGTGACGTATGTCAGAGAGTAAAGGCAGAGCATCAGAAGCCAGCAGGATTGTTACAACCATTGCCGATACCCGATTGGAAGTGGGATAAGATAGGCATGGATTTTATCACAGGACTATCCAGGACAAAAGCAGGCTATGACTCGATATGGGTAGTAGTTGATCATTTGACAAAGGTAGCACATTTTATTCCAGTTAAGACCACTTACACCAGTGCTAAGTTGGCAAAGATATACATGACTAGGATCATTTGTTTGCATGGAGTTCCGAGGAGTATCGTATCAGATAGAGGAACCCAATTTACCTCAAAGTTTTGGAATCAGTTGCATGAAAGTTTAGGAACCAGACTGGAGTTCAGCACAGCTTTTCATCCGCAGACAGATGGACAGACCGAGAGAGTCAATCAGATTTTGGAAGATATGCTGAGAGCTTGTGCACTAGATTATGGATCTAGCTGGGACGATAACTTGCCGTATGCGGAGTTTTCTTATAACAACAGTTACCAAACCAGTTTGAAGATGGCACCTTTCGAAGCTTTATACGGAAGAAGGTGCAGGACACCGTTGTCATGGGACGAAGTTGGAGACCGTCAATTCTTTGGACCAGATTTGATTAAGGAGTCTGAACGGAAAGTTAAGTTGATTCGCGATAGGCTCAAGGTAGCCCAGTCCAGGCAGAAGAGCTACGCAGATTCTAAACGCAAGGAGACAGTTTACAAAACTGGAGACAGAGTTTATCTTCGAGTATCCCCACTTCGAGGAGTTAAGCGCTTTGGAGTTAAGGGAAAGTTAGCACCGCATTTCGTTGGACCGTACAAGATTTTGCAACGTATGGGAGAAGTCGCTTATAAGTTGGAATTACCAGAGGGACTGTCAGGAGTTCATGATGTATTCCATGTTTCTCAGCTGAAGAAATGTCACGCCGAGATGGCGGAGGTACCGCTAAGAGATACCGTGCCACTTGAAGCAATTCAGTTGAAGGATGACTTAACATACGAGGAGAAGCCAGTCAAGATTCTCGATTATGCCAGTAGAGTTACTCGCAGCAAGGTTATCAAGTTTTGCAAAGTTCAGTGGAACCACCATTCAGAGGATGAAGCCACCTGGGAGAGAGAAGGATATTTGCTCAAGGACCACCCTCACCTATTTTCTAGCCAACCCGAATCTCGAGGGCGAGATTCATCTTAAGGGGGGTAGGTTTGTAACATCCCAAATTTTCAATTTGGAAAGTTATACACTAGGTCATCATGCATAGCATATTTTCATGCATTTTGGTTGATCCTAGAAATTTCACGCAACTCAAGGACCCTCGGAGAGAGTTGGAGATTTCGTTATTTTCATATTTGAGCTTTCTCAAATTTTGAAAAGAGGATCATTTGATTTATTTATTTTATCTTCAATTATTTTTCCGATATCAAAATATGAGAGAGGGAATAATATGACTCTCCCAAATTTAGGAAAAAATGAAGATTTAATGAATAAATCAAGTTTTGGTTTTGCCGGAGTTTTGTTTGCGTTTTATTTGGATAGGGAAAAATGCGTGTTTTCAAAAATTGCATTTTAGGCCCGGAGAAAAGTTCATTTTGTTCGACTCGTTTTTAGGAGTCGGGGAAAATTTACTTTAGAAATTTTGGAGCCCGTTTAGTTTTCTTTTCTGTGTTTTTCTGCGTGCGAAACCGTTTAAAAAGAAGAAGAAAAAAAGAGCAAGGCCAGCCGGGCCAAAGGCCCAGCCAGCCGGCCGGCCGCCCCAGCCTCCCTGTGCGCCAGCGCCAGGTGCAGGCAGCCAGGCCGCCGCCTCTTGCCTCTTAGCCGAGTCCTAGTAGGACTCTAGGCTAGTCCCCTTTCCTTTGTTTCGTTTTCCTTTTCCTACTCTATTTCTTGTCCCCTACCCCAAGTAAATCCCCCCCCACCTATATAAATACACCCCAACCCCCCCCTCTCCTCACATCAAATCCCAAGCACTCTCCTCCTAAGCCGCAGCAAGCAGCAGCGCGTAGCCCCAAGCCGCCGCCGCCTCTAGCCGCGCCACCCCACACCCGCGCCGCCGCCCTTGTGCCCTAGCGCCGCCGCCGCACCTTGCCCACGCCGCCGCCCTACGCCACGCCGCCGGAGCCCCTCGCCGGAGACCTCGCCGGAGGTTGCCCCGCGTCTCTTTTCCTCGGATCGTTTTCTTCAAATCGTTCCGATTCTTTTCTTCTCTTCCGATTCGTTTTCTAGATCGGTTTTTCGTTTCGGTTTTCTTCTCCGAAACCCTAGATCGGATTCGTTTTCTTCTCCAATTTAGTTGCCTTTGGACCGTTCACCGGACCGTTCGTCCTAACGAACGTGATCACTGGATTCTTCTAGGTTAATGAACGCCCGTTCGTTTAACCATTCTTCGTTTTCTTTTCGTCGGATTTATTCCGCAATTGTGATCTCAGATCCGATTTTCGTTCTAGTCTTTCTTCTCGCTCGTTTATCGGAATCAGGTGATTCAAGCGCCTGGAGTTTCGTTTTGAAACCTCCGTTCCGTCTAATCAACTTAAACAAGTTTTTGCCCCGGTAAAATTTGACCTAGTTTCAACTTGCTAGAACCGAGTTGTTTTCTTCCGCCGTTTGTTTTTCCGTCGTTTGTTCGGTTCGCTCTTTTCTTTGCAACCGGAGTTCTTAAGTTGAACCTTCTAGTTCGTTCTCTTGTTCGAGTTTTACCTGTGCATTAGTTGAGTACTTATTGTGTGCTTGTTGTTTGTCTGCGATAGATCACCCGGATTGCGCCGCCTGTTACTTCGAAACCCTAGGTCTCGCGGATCATCAGCAAGGCAAGTAACACTTTGATCATACCTTTTCTACAATCCATGTTTTATTGCATTAGATCAATCCTCTCACATTGCATGATTAGGATCTAATTAAATTGTGGGATGGGAAGTAGATGAGGTAGTACCTATTACCTGTTTATTATGAAACCTTTGGGAGTTACTTCTACGTTGCTTATTATGCCATGCTATGCTAGTAGACGTGGATTGGGTGAGTGATATCGATGACAGATGTGAGTTGATAATTTTAATGGTTTATCTAAGGTGGCAACTTAAACACACATCTGGGTGGATTGAGGCACCTGATGTCTACCAGGACTTGCCTGTTTTATTTTGGACCGCCACCCAGGCTCAAAGGGATCATAAGATCTTTCATGCTAGAAACTTCCGTGTGCAGCCACAAGCCATTATGGGCTCTGGCATAGTTGACTAAGTTGTGCGAACTCTTACAGTGGTGGACTAGCAGATGTAGGGGATGTAGGTGTACCGGTCTACCCGATCGTAAGGTGCTAGCGCTTCCGAAAGGCTATGTCTCGGTCATCCGTCTTGTCAAACACCATGTAGTGCGAGAAACTAAACAGAGGCGATCGAGTCTTGTGGGGAAAAGTGCGCAAACCTCTGTAGAGTGTACAAACTAATCATGATTAGCCGTGTCCCCAGTTATGGACATCTTGAGTATCTAGTACTTGAATATCATGTGAATCTCATCATGTTACTTCTAATTAATGTTGTTGGGTTTTAATTGTTACTTAATTGGGATTGAGAATGCTGTCAACCATTCTCGATGTTTCACAACCACCATGATAGTTAAATAAATTTATTCCTTTGCAGTAGGGAAAAACTGGCTTTACGCAAAAACTGTAACCATAGAGCTTTCCACCAGCCATATATGCATATAGTATAGCTGTTTCATCCCATTACTCTCTATGTGTTACATTGCCAGCATATTCCATGTGCTGACCCGTTTTCGGGCTGCAACGTTAATGTTGCAGACTTTTCAGACGACGATTGAGGTGTTTTTAGGTCGTGGTTCTATACTCAGTGATGCCGCTGGAGTTGATGGACCCATTTATCTTCCAAGTCTTCCGCTGTTATCAACACTAGATGGCCTTAAGCCATATTTATTGTAATAAGTTCTCTTGGAGACAACGATGTAATAAGTGTGTGATTGCCACTTTACTATAAATCCTTCGATGTACTGTGTGGTGTCAGCATTACTGATCCAGGGATGACACCCGAGCATAGTAGACTTGATCCATTCGGGTTGGGTCGCCACAAGAAACTAAATGTTATTCAATATGCTAGTAAAACTCTAGACAGTGCCCTGAGAAATTATGCCACTACTGAAAAAGAATTTTTAGCAGTTGTATTTGCTTGTGATAAGTTCAGACCTTATATTGTTGATTCTAAAGTATCCGTTCACACTGATCATGCCACTATTAAATATCTTATGGAAAATAAAGATGCTAAACCTAGACTCACTAGATGGTTCCTCTTGCTACAAGAATTTGATTTGCATATTCTATATTGATATAAAGGGAGCTGAGAACCCCGTTGCAGACAACTTGTCTAGGTTAGAGAATATTCTTGATGACCCACTACCTATTGATGATAGCTTTCCTGATGAACAATTAGCTGTCATAAATGCTTCTCGTACAACTCCATGGTATGCTGATTATGCTAATTACATTGTTCTAAATTTATACCACCTAGTTTCACATACCAGCAAATGAAAAAGTTCTTCTATGATTTAAGACTTTACTTCTGGGATGACCCACATCTTTACAAAGAAGGAGTAGATGGTGTTATTAGACATTGTGTACCTGAGCATGAACAGGAACAGATCCTACGTAAGTGTCACTCCGAGACTTATGGAGGACACCATGCTGGAGATAGAACTACACACAAGGTATTGCAGTCCGGTTTTTATTGGCCTACTCTCTTCAAGGATGCCCGTAAGTTTGTTTTGTCCTGTGATGAATGTCAAGAATTGGTAATATTAGTATACGTCAGGAAATGCCTATGAATTATTCACTTGTTATTGAACCATTTGATGTTTGGGGCTTTGATTATATGGGACCGTTTCCTTTCCTCTAATGGATACACACATGTTTTAGTTGCTATTGATTACGTTACTAAGTGGGTAGAAGCTATTCCAACTAGTAGTGATGATCATAACACCTCTATTAAGATGCTTAAAGAAGTTATTTTTCCGTGGTTTGGAGTCCCTAGATACTTAATGACTGATGGTGGTTCACATTTTATTCATGGTGCCTTTCGTAAAATGCTTGCTAAGTATGATGTTAATCATAGAATTGCATCTCCTTATCACCCACAGTCTAGTGGCCAAGTAGAATTAAGTAATAGAGAGCTTAAATTAATTTTGCAAAAGACTGTTAATAGATCTAGAAAGAATTGGTCCAAGAAACTTGATGATGCATTATGGGCTTATAGAACTGCATACAAAAATCCTATAGGTATGTCTCCGTATAAAATGGTTTATGGTAAAGCATGTCACTTACCTCTTGAACTAGAACATAAGGCATATTGGGCCATTAAAGAGCTCAATTATGATTTCAAACTTGCCGGTGAGAAGAGGATTTTTGACATTATCTCACTTGATGAATGGAGAACCCAGGCCTATGAAAATGCCAAGCTGTTTAAAGAAAAAGTTAAAAGATGGCATGATAAAAGGATACAAAAGCGTGAGTTTAATGTAGGTGATTATGTATTGCTATTCAACTCTCACTTGAGATTTTTTGCAGGCAAACTCCTCTCTAAATGGGAAGGTCCTTCCGTTATCGAGGAGGTCTATCGCTTCGGTGCCATAAAAATAAACAACTTCGAAGGCACAAATCCGAGGGTGGTAAACGGTCAAAGAATCAAACATTATATCTCAGGTAATCCAATAAATGTTGAAACTAA
Source organism: Triticum dicoccoides (assembly GCF_002162155.2). Classification (NCBI taxonomy): domain Eukaryota; kingdom Viridiplantae; phylum Streptophyta; class Magnoliopsida; order Poales; family Poaceae; genus Triticum; species Triticum dicoccoides. Next base: position 636,788,747 of record NC_041392.1, on the reverse strand, counting down.
TGTTATTGAAACCGTAACCCCGGAGGAATACATAAGGGACACTTTCCGGAGCGTTTCAGACTCCGAAAAGGAATAGGTACGTGGTACGGTAAGTAAACCGATTCCAAAACAGTTCTAATGGCAATTTTTCTCCATTTTGGAATATTTAAGAAAATAGGAAAATAAGAAGCAGTCCGGAAAGGACACGAGGCTTCCACGAGGGTGGAGGGCGCGCCCTACCCCCCTGGGAGCGCCCCCTGCCTCGTGGGCACCTCGTGTGCCCTCCGGACTCTGTTTTCTTGCACGATACTTCTTTTGGTCGGTAAAAATTCATTATATAATGTCCCGAAGGTTTTGACCACCGTGTCACGCAAATATCTCCTATTCTTGTTTCGAGCTGTTTTTGCTGCAGATTCGAAGCAAGATGTCTTCTCAAGAGTCAGTCCAAGAGAGTCGGGTGTCTCATCCGACACCGGGACCAAGAGCAAATAGTGATGTTGACCACTTTGGGCCATCAAGGGAAGAAGAGATGGAGGCCGACTTGAAAAGGATAGATGCCATGGAAGAGGATCAAGAAGTTACTTCTCATTTCTGATCTGGATTCACGATGGGGGAACTACAGAGCTCAGCCATTCCAAACTCGGTCATTGTCATGGAATTGTCACGGCAGATGTCCTAGTGTAGGGACTTAGTCGCGAGGCCAACGCATCTATGTGGTAGCTTGAAGGGGTTGAGCAGAATCGAGAGACGCAACACACAAGACGAGGATTTAGACAGCTTCGGGCCCCGGGAAACATCATCCGGTAATAACCCTACATGCTGTTTGTGGCTAGGTCTCATTATGATTATGAGGAAGTCGCCGTAAGCCGGCTCTCCTCTTGGTGTCTAACCCTAGATCTTGTTTCTTCTTGCTTCTCCCTCTTTGGGGAGCCCTGCCCCTCCTTATATAAGTTAGAGGGGCGGGTTACATGTGGAGTCCTAGTAGGACCAGGATTAGTCTATCTTCTCTTACCAACTGATTACAAGTCCGGGTCTCACTTCCTTGTAAAGGAGATATTCCTCACGCCTTTCCTCTTAAGCCGGCCTACCATAACGTAGCCGGCCTTCTAGGCCTTGAGCCTCTTGGGCCCCCGGGTCTTGTCGCTCCTTTGATCCGCTTGCCAGGTCACCCATAAGTCGCCAGGCTCGGGCGGGTCACTTAGTGAGTCGTCCAGTCAGGGCGGGTCATTAGTGAGTCGCCAAGTCCTGCCGGGTTATACATCTGGCCGGGTCATACCGGGGGGTATATCCCCGACATTAGCCCCCAAGTTTAATTTGGAATTATCCATGTTAAACTGATCTGCAACATAAACACAAGAACAAATTGACAGGTTGCACTCCGTGTTAAATATTCTTGTAAGCCGACAATTGATCATCCTTAAGCCCTTGTCATCTCCTCCTTCTGGAAAATCTGGGTCAATGGACCAACTTCGTAGTCAATTTGCTTGTAGAAAAAATATTGTAAATAAAGCATCCATTTGAGTTGGCCTTCAATGCTTTGACTTGACAAAAATATTGGTCTTCAAATATTCAACTTATATTCAGCCGACTTGAGATATAAAACTTGCCGGTTTATGATTACCAAAATTGCCGGGTTATAAATAGATGATGCTGAGTCATAATTGTCGCCGACGCCGATTTATGATTTTTGCAGACACCGGGTCAATCTGATTTACTCAAACTGAAAATTGGAAGATATTTCTCCCTTATATCCATAATACCTGTAGCCCCCAAGGGCCGGTTTAATCAGCATGAATAAGCCGGGACTTATCACCATGGCTTTAAATGAAATCCAGTTGTGTAGCCCCCATGAGTCGGCTATAGTCATAGTAGTGTAGCCGGGTCATCCTAGAATTGTCTTAAGCAAAGAGCAATATGCATTAGCCCCCAAGTGTCGGGTCATTATGTAATAATGAGCAGGGACTTTGTAAATATGATGATGTAAATTTGAGCAGTAACGTGTAGCCCCCAAGGGCCGGCTTAGTAAGATAATACTAAGCTGGGACTTTTCATTGAAAATAATATCATATGATGTAACCCCCATCCTGGGGCTTGAACCCACGTCCACAAGGTTAAGAGCTTTATGCTTTACCAACTGAGCAGTGGATCCTTCAATATATAATGGAATAAGGCTTGTGTATCTTGAATTTTAACAGGAGCAATTGGTAGCCCCCAAGGGCCGGCTCATTACAATGGGATGAGTCGAGTCTTCAATAAGGACAATAAAAATGACTTTGTATTAGCCCCCAAGTGTCATGGTGCATGCTTGCAGCGACATGAGACTTGCATATTTGATGTAACCTCAACTTGAATAATGTAGCCCCCAAGTGCCGGGTCGTAAGCCTGCAACGACTCGGGACTATTTCCTCCATTGTAAAATAAATCATGCCCATTGATAAAGATAATAGCTGTAGCACTAAAGCGACTTTGAAAACCTCAATCATAATACTGGTTATTGATAATCATAATAGAAATCCAGCTATGTTGGCTATTCAAAATTTGAATAATATAATCCGGTATGAAAACCTCAATCATTCAATATCATCATTGAAAATCCAGCCATGTTGGCTATTTAAAGAATTCAAATACCTTATTTGTTGACAAGTAAATCCGGAGTTTAAATACCCGGCGGCTCTTGGCCGATGGCGATTCAATATGCCTTCATTGTAAACCGGAATTTTCATGACCCGGCGGCTTATAGCCTTTTGAGAAAAATCCAGAACGGATAATCATTTTGAAGCATCAACTTTGGTAATGAGCTTGAACTTAATCATTTACATGTAATATTTCTGCAAATCCTGCAGAGAGTTTAAACAACATATGCCCTGGCGACTTAGCGTCAAAACTAGGGCGGGTCATAATATCTCACATATAACTACTGTGATATTGAATTTGTACTGCCGGCTTACATAACCTATGCAGTAATGGTGATAACCCAATCCTTAGAAGCCAATGCTTCCACATAGATGATGATTGTCATAAACTGGCGACTTATAGTCAAAAGTCAAGCCGGGTTAAGCATAAAACACTTATATATATTTGAGATATAATCCCAAAAAGGTCTCAAGTTAAGTAATTGTGGCTGCAATAAACTTTACCAGAGACAGAATAAAACTTTTTGAGGCTTCTGATTCGGATACGATCAGTAAACCGTTCCAAAGGGGTTAAGCTAAGATTCGAATACGATCATATAGCCCCCAGTGGCTTTGGCGATGCCGATCAAGAGGGTATCGACAGCTAGCTTCTCTTTGGTTCGAATACGACCTATGTTTGAACAGGAAGCCCCCAAATTACCTTGAGAGTTGTTTAACGATGCTGATTCGAATACGATCCACGTCGATTCACAAAGGGGTTGAGCTATGATTCGGATACGATCAAGAAGCCCCCAAGTAGGTTCAACAGTTTGCCAATCAAAAGGGTATCGACAGCTATGTTCTCTTTGGTTCGAATACGACCTATGTTTCAACAGGAAGCCCCCAAGTGACCATATAAATTTTGGCATTGCGCCGATCAAGAGGGTATTGATAGCTATGCTCGATGAGCAGGAAGCCCCCAAGTGATCATAATAAGATAAGCCGTAAGGCAGGATATCCAAGTTTGAACCGCGCATCATGGCAGCAAGTTCTTTTGGCAACCTTTAATTTTTCTGAGAACTCGAACTTGTGAGAGATTTAAATCTTTTTGAATCCAGAACTTTAATCCGGATTTGAGAGCTTCAAGCTTTGTGGGAAACAGGTTTACCTTGAACCGGATTTTGAACCAGAATCCTTTCTTTTAAGCCGGAAATTTCCTGACGGCCTTTAAATATTCATCAAAAAGACAGTAGCCTCCGGGGCCGGGCTATTTTTTCTTCCAATGACCCGGAGTTCTTGAATCTGCTTTAAACTAGCAATCATTTACTGAGTCATGTCATCATAGCCCCCGAGTCTCGAGGCGACTTTAGGAGTTGGCTTGAGATTCTTCATAATTAACCGTAATATAGACCGGTTTGAATCCTGCATGGGACAACTTGCAAACCAGAGTATTTTCTATTTCATAGAAAAAGCAATATATAATATAAAAATATACTGGATGGATTTCACCTGGTGCGTCAGGTCAGCAATTATGACCGCGGAGTTGATGATCACCATGGTGAAACTGGAATCAATTACGGCCGAGTCGGCCGCGGGTGCTGACAGATCTGTCGGTCGCGGCGTTTTAAACCGGTGTGGATGGGAGAGTCGACCGCGGCGTTGTAAATCGGTGCGGTCGTGAGAGACAGCCACGAAGTTGTAAGCCGGTGCAGCCGTGGGAGACGACCACGACGTTGTAAGCCGGTGCAGGAGTCCGTTGAGTAACGACGACCACCTATGCCAAAAAATGTTGGCGTGCCTCCATCTCCGCGGTATAATATCACCTTTTGTCATAAGTGATTGCCCTGCATAAACAATATTGCAGACCAAGGCAAAGATAAACTTGTTCTTTGACAAAAACAACATGTGCTAATAAATCAAACTTGGCTGGATAGCACCTGATTTGTTTGGACGATGGATGATCCGTTTATCGCTACAGAGGTGGCTCAGGCAGACCAGCGACTCATTATAGTTCCGACGGCTCAGGCAAACCGGCGACTTAATATAACCCCAGCGGCTCAAAGTGGCAAGGGCGGCTCAACGCGGCTCCGGTGGGTTGACGCGGCAGCGAGACGGAGGCATCACCAGGGCGGCGGCTCATAAACTGTAGTGGCAGCGCGGTTGAGGCGGTGGAGGCGGCAACTTTGAATAGCTTGAAACGGCCGCGAGTCGACCCGAGGGCAGGCGACGGTTCAACGTGTGACGTTTTAACGCGGTACGGCTCACGAAACTTCTTCAGTTCCGGTGACACGGGTCGCAGGGTCCCGGTGACTCAAAGAGGCTATACAGGTCATGGCAGAGGCAGCTCACACTGCAACGGCGGGCTGATGTAGGTTAAGCTGCACGGGCGGCGACTTGCGCACACCTGTTCCATCAGTAAGCGGCCGCAGACGCTGGTGCGTGATGGCGCTGACATACACTTTATAGGCACAACATGGCACCACCTTTGCTGATTCGCCCGAACAACAGATGAGTCGGTCGTGGTACTTGTAAGCCGGTGCAGACTAGCAAGTTGCCCTCCTCGCTTGTAAGCCGGCGCGGACGCGAGAGATGGCCACGGCGTCGTAAACCGGTGTGAGCCTTATTTCCATGGCATGACGTCACTTTTGTAGTGGACTATATTCGGCGCGGTCGGGCGAGTCAACCGCGGTGTTGTAAGCCGGCGCAGACGAGCGACTCAGCCGCGGTGTTTGTACGCCGGCGTAAACGGGTGAATCGACCGCAGTGTTTTGCTTGGGCAGCGTGCCTCAGACGAACGCTAGTGTAGGATCATGCTGGCGAGCTCCATATCTGAGTTTTGACGCCACTTTTGTAACGAATAATTACCCTGCACAAAAAATATTACCTGCCGGAGTAACCTAAAGTATATTAAGAATAACTGAGAAGGGTAGCACCTGGTATTTTTGTCAGACGAACGCTGATACTAATGTTGGACGTAGTAAGACAAAAAAGATAGCAGATGCTTGGTTGATCTGATTATGTGCGCTCCCTTCCGTCCTTTTTCATTCTGGAACTTGATCTTTTTTTTATTTTCTTTCCTCTCGTGAATTTGGTCATGTAGTTGCTTGCACAGACAGTAGTAAGGAATAGTAGAAGTACCTGCTGCTGCATGCAACGGATGGTTAACCCGGCCTGAGAAGGCAGCTCCGGATCCGCTGGGGCAGTAACTCGTTGGCACGGCCGCCGTAGCGGCGTACGAGCAGACAATAGGAAAAGGAAAAAGGGCGGCTCAAGGCTTGAAGACTCGGAAGCGGAGGCGAGGCTGCTGAAGTCGTAACCGGCTCGGAGACGAGGCTGCGCAAGCAACAGCAGAATCCAGGTAGTGGCCATTTCTGTTTCTTGGTCGTCCATCTTTTCCCCTATCATTATTTTTTCCTTTGGCCTCGAGAACCGGGCACTCATCATTAGCTCATGTCAGATGGTAGTACATCACCATATAACTTTTGGACTCGTACTACTAGTTGAGAAATCTTTCACGTGAAATAACTTGGGAATCCATCAGGCTTTGGGTTTTGAGTCGATCGGCAGATACTTGATTCATGTAGATTGATCTGACGAACTCATGGCCGCAAGCAGCTAACCTAATCGCCGCTTGTACTAGCAGATGACACATATGACGCCTGTTGACGGAACCTGCCAGCTTTAACAGCCCACATGATGTGGCAATTTATCTCGGCGAGACCGATTTCCTGCCTGTCTCAGTGGCTTGAGGGCGTGGCACAGCTAAAAATATCTCCCGCCGGCTTTCGGCAACCCTAAATTTTCTCGATCTCAATCTTATACACACTGTGGGAAACTTCTTCAATCTTCACCGATGAACTCGCAGTTGCTGTAGATCCTTCTAAATCAGTTCTTCTTCATCCGGAAAATTACGAACTTCTCAATCCCTAAAATATATCCCTCCAAGAACTCAACACCACCGTGCGCGAGCCCCACGGTGGGTGCCAACTGTCATGGAATTGTCACGGTAGATGTCCTAGTGTAAGGACTTAGTCGCGAGGCCAACGCATCTATGTGGTAGATTGAAGGGGTTGAGCAGAATCGAGAGACGCAACACACAAGACGAGGATTTAGACAGCTTCGGGCCCCGGGAAACATCATCCGGTAATAACCCTACATGCTGTTTGTGGCTACGTCTCATTATGATTATGGGGAAGTCGCCGTAAGCCGGCTCTCCTCTTGGTGTCTAGCCCTAGATCTTGTTTCTTGTTGCTTGTCCCTCTTTGGGGAGCCCTGCCCCTCCTTATATAAGTTAAAGGGGCGGGTTACATGTGGAGTCCTAGTAGGACCAGGATTAGTCTATCTTCTCTTACCAGTTGATTACAAGTCCGGGTCTTACTTCCTCGTAAAGGAGATATTCCTCATGCCTTTCCTCTTAAGCCGACCTACCATAACGTAGCCGACATTCTGGGCCTTGAGCCTCTTGGGCCCCCGGGTCTTGTCGCTCCTTTGATCCGCTTGCCAGGTCACCCATAAGTCACCAGGCTCGGGCGGGTCACTTAGTGAGTCGTCCAGTCAGGGCGGGTCATTAGTGAGTCACCAAGTCCGGTCGGGTTATACATCTGGCCGGGTCATACCACGGGGTATATCCCCAACAGTCATCCCTTCCGTATTTTATGATCTCTTATGCTAAAGCCGAAATCAAAACCTCATGTCCATAGGGGGGCCATGATCATGATGCCCTCATGTCCGTATTTTATTTTATCAACACCTCTATCTCTAAACATGTGGACATATTTTTCGATTTCGGCTTTCGCTTGAGGACAAGCGAGGTCTAAGCTTGGGGGAGTTGATATGTCCATTTTGCATCATGTTTTTATATCGATAATCATCGCATTATGGGTTGTTATTACACATTATGTCAAAATACTTATGCCTATTCTCTCTTGTTTTACAAGGATTACATGAAGAGGGGGGATGTCGGCAGCTAGAATTTTGGGCTAGAAAAGGAGCAAATATTAGAGACCTATTCTGCACATCTCCAAAAGCCCTGAAACTCCACGGGAGTTATTTTCAGAATATATAAAAATACTGAGCGAAGAAAGTACCAGAGGGGGGCCACCCACCATCCATGAGGGTGGGGGGCGCGCCCTACCTCCCTGTGCACGCCCCCTGCCTCATGGCCCCCCTGGCGGCCCTCTAATGCCCATCTTGGGCTATATGGAGTCTTTCATCGAGGGAAAAATCATAAGCAAGCTCACGGGATGAAACTCCACTGCCACGAGGCGGAACCTTCGCGGAACCAATCTAGGGCTCCGACAGAGCTGTTCTGCCGGGGAAACTTCCCTCCGGGAGGGGGAAATCATCACCATCGTCATCACCAACGATCCTCTCGTCGGAAGAGGGTCAATCTCCATCAACATCTTCACCAGCACCATCTCATCTCAAACCATAGTTCATCTCTTGTATCCAATCTTTGTATCCAAACCTCAGATTGGTACCTGTGGGTTGCTAGTAGTGTTGATTACTCCTTGTAGTTGATGCTAGTTGGTTTACTTGGTGGAAGATCATATGTTCAGATCCATTATGCATATTAATACCCCTCTGATTATGAATATTAATATGCTTTGTGAGTAGTTACGTTTGTTCCTGAGGACATGGGAGAAGTCTTGCTATAAGTAGTCATGTGAATTTGGTATTCGTTCGATATTTTGATGAGATGTATGTTGTCTTTCCTCTAGTGGTGTCATGTGAACGTCGACTACATGACACTTCACCATTGTTTGGTCCTAGAGGAGGGCATTGGGAAGTAATAAGTAGATGATGGGTTGCTAGAGTGACAAAAGCTTAGACCCTAGTTTATGCGTTGCTTCGTAAGGGGCTGATTTGGATCCACATGTTTCATGCTATGGTTAGGTTTACCTTAATACTTTTGTTGTAGTTGCGGATGCTTGCAATAGAGGTTAATCATAAGTGGGATGCTTGTCCAACTACGGACAGTATCCAAGCACCGGTCCACCCACATATCAAATTATCAAAGTACTGAACGTGAATCATATGAGCGTGATGAAAACTAGCTTGACGATAATTCCCATGTGTCCTCGGGAGCGCTTTCCTTCATATAAGAGTTTGTCCAGGCTTTTCCTTTTCTACAAAAAGGATTGGGCCATCTTGCTGCACCTTATTTACTTTCATTACTTGTTGCTCGTTACAATTTATCTTATCACACAACTATCTGTTACCGATAATTTCAGTGCTCGCAGAGAATACCTTTCTAGAAACCGCTTATCATTTCCTTCTGCTCCTCGTTGGGTTCAACACTCTTACTTATCGAAAAGGCTATGATAGATCCCCTACACTTGTGGGTCATCATCATGCCATCTTTTAACTTTTTCTTTAAACAGTTTGGCATTCTCATAAGCCTGGGTTCTCCATTCATCAAGTGAGCTAATGTCAAAAAGCCTCTTCTCACCGCCAAGTTTGAAATCATAATTGAGCTCTTTAATGGCCCAATATGCCTTATGTTCTAGTTCAAGAGGTAAGTGACATACTTTTCCATAAACCATTTTATACGGAGACATGCCCATAGGATTTTTCTATGCAGTTCTATAAGCCCATAATGCATCATCAAGTTTCTTGGACCAATTCTTTCTAGATCTATTAACGGTTTTTTGCAAAATTAATTTAAGCTCTATATTACCTAATTCTACTTAATCACTAGACTGTGGATGATATGGAGATGCAACTCTATGATTAACATCATACTTAGCAAGCATTTTACGAAAGGCACCATGAATAAAATGTGAACCACCATCAGTCATTAAGTATCTAGGGACTCCAAACCTCAGAAAAACAACTTCTTTAAGCATCTTAACAGAGGTGTTATGATCAGCACACTAGTTGGAATAGCTTCTACCCACTTAGTAACATAATCAACAGCAACTAAAATATGTGTATAACCATTAGAGGAAGGAATTGGTCCCATATAATCAAAGCCCCAAATATCAAATGGTTCAATAACAAGTGAATAATTCATTGGCATTTCTTGACATCTGCTAATATTATCGATTCTTTGACATTCATCACTGGACAAGACAAACTTATGGTAATCCTTGAAGAGAGTAGGCCAATAAAAACCGGATTGCAATACTTTATGTGCAGTTCTGTCTCCAACATGGTGTCCTCCATAAGCCTCGGAGTGACACTTGCATAGGATATGTTCCTGTTCATGCTCAGGTACACAACGTCTAATAACACCATCCACTCCTTCTTTATAAAGATGTGGGTCATCCCAGAAGTAATGTCTTAAATCATAGAAGAACTTTTTTTTGCTAGTATGTGAAACGAGGTGGTATAAACTTAGCAACAATATAATTAACATAATCAGCATATCATGGAGCAGTACGAGATGCATTTATGACAGCTAATTGTTCATCAAGAAAGCTATCATCAATAGGTAGTGGGTCATCAAGAACATTCTCTAACCTAGACAAGTTGTCTGCAACGGGGTTCTCGGCTCCCTTTCTATCAATAATATGAAAATCAAATTCTTGTAGCAAGAGAACCCATCTAATAAGTCTAAGTTTAGCATCTTTCTTTTCCATAAGATATTTAATAGCAGCATGATCAGTGTGAATAGTTACTTCAGAATCAACTATATAAGGTCTGAACTTATCACAAGCAAATACAAGTGCTAAAAATTCTTTTTCAGTAGTGGCATAATTTCTCTGGGCACTATCTAGAGTTTTACTAGCATATTGAATAACATTTAATTTCTTATCAACTCTTTGTCCTAGAATAGCCCCTACAGCATAATCACTAGCATCACACATGATTTCAAATGGTAAATTCCAATCAGGAGGCTGAACAACAGCTGCAGAAATCAAAGCTTTCTTAAGTATTTCAAATGCTTCTACACAATCATCATCGAAGACAAAAGGAACATCTTTTTGTAAAAGATTAGTCAGAGGCCGAGAAATTTTAGAAAGTCCTTAATGAACCTCCTATAAAACCGGCATGACCAAGGAAACTTCTTATACCTTTGATGTCCTTAGGACACAACATCTTTTCAATAGCATCAAACTTAGTTTTATCAACTTCAATACCTCTTTCAGAAATTTTATGCCCTAAGATAATACCTTCATTAACCATAAAGTGGCACTTCTCCCAATTCAAGACAAGATTAGTTTCTTCACATCTCTGCAAAACTCGATCAAGGTTGCTTAAGCAATCATCAAAAGAAGTTCCATAAACGGAGAAATTATCCATGAAAACCTCAACATTCTTTTCACAAAAGTCGGAGAATATAGCAGTCATACATCTTTGAAAAGTAGCAGGTGCATTACATAAACCAAAAGGCATACATCTATAAGCAAAGGTACCGAAACGACAAGTAAAAGTTGTATTTTCTTGATCCTCTTTTGACACAGGTATTTAAGAGAAACCAGAATAACCATCTAGAAAGCAAAAAATTGTATGCTTGGATAATCTTTCTAGCATTTGATCAATAAAAGGTAAAGGGTAATGATCCTTTTTAGTAGCTTTATTTAATTTACGGAAATCAATTACCATTTTATAACTTGTAATAATTCTTTGTGGGATCAATTCATCTTTATCATTAGGAACAACAGCAACACCTCCCTTCTTAGGGACACAATGGATGGGACTTACCCACTGACTATCAGCAACGGGATAAATTATACCTACCTCCAGAAGCTTTAGTATTTCTTTTCTTACTACTTTTTTCATCTTAGGATTTAACCGTCGTTGGTGATCAACAACCGGTTTAGCATCTTTCTCCAGTTTTATTTTGTGCTGGCATAGAGTGGGACTAATGCCCTTAAGATCATCAAGAGTATATCCAATAGCAGCATAGTGCTTCTTCAGAGTTTTCAATAATTTCTTTTCTTCATGCTCTGAAAAGTTAGCACTAATAATAACAGGATATATCTTCTTTTCATCAAGATAAGCATATTTAAGAGTATCAGGTAAAGGCTTAAGCTCAAACACGGGATCACCCTTAAGTGGAGGAGGATCCCCTAAGATTTCAACAGGCAAGTTGTGTTTCAAAATGGGTCCTTGTTTAAAGAATACTTCATCTATTTCCCTTCTTTCATTCATAAACATATCATTTTCATGGTCTAGCAAATATTGTTCTAAAGGATCATTAGGAGGCACGACAATAGAAGCAAGACCAATAATTTCATCTTTACTAGGCAATTATTTATCTTGGGGTTGTCTATGAAATTTAGCAAAATTAAATTCATGAGACATATCCCCTAAACCAACAGAAACAATATCCTTATTGCAGTCTATCTTAGCATTAACAATATTCAAGAAGGGTCTACCAAATATAATGGGACAAAAGTCATCTTGTGGGGAACCGAGAACAAGAAAATCAGCAGGATATTTAACTTTCTCACACAAGACTTCAACATCTCTAATGATCCCAACGGGTGAAATAGTGTCTCTATTGGCAAGCTTAATTGTAACATCAATTTCTTCTAACTCAGCAGGTGCAATATCATGCATAATTTCTTTGTATAAGGAATGAGGTATTGCACTTGCACTAGCACCCATATCACATAAGCCATGATAACAATGATCTCCTATTTTAACAGAAATAACAGGCATGCCTACAACAGGTCTATGTTTATTTTTAGTATCAGGTCTAGCAATTCTTGCTTCATTACAGAAGTAAATAACATGTCCATCAATATTATCGGCCAAGAGATCTTTAACCATAGCAACACTAGGTTTAACTTTAATTTGCTCAGAGGGAGTAGGTGTTCTAGTATTGCTCTTACGAACCACAGTTGAAGCTTTAGCATAATCCTTTATTCTAACAGGGAAAGGTGGTTTCTCAGTATAAGTAGTGGGAACAACAGGATCACTATAAGTGATAGTCTTTTCTTCAACTTTAATAGGTGCAACTACTTTTACTTCAATGGGAGGATTATATTTAAACCACTTCTCCTTAGGGAGATCAACATGAGTAGCAAAGGATTCACATAAAGAGGCTACTATCTCAGAGTCAAGTCCATATTTAGTGTTAAATTCACAGAAAGCATCGGTATCCATAAAGGATTTAACACAATCAAACTTGGGTGTTATACCTGACTCCTTACGTTCGTCGAGGTCCCAATCTTCAGAGTTGCGTTTAATTCTTTCCAATAAATCCCATTTGAATTTAATAGTCTTCATCATAAAAGATCCAGTACAAGAAGTATCGAGCATGGAGCGATTACTGAGAGAAAACCGAGCATAATTTTTTTGAATAATCTGTTCTTTTGAGAGATCATGATTGGGGCATGAATATAACATTGACTTAAGCCTCCCCCAAGCTTGAAGGATGCTTTCTCCTTTGCGAGGCCAAAAATTGTATATATAATTACGATCACAATGAACAAGATGCATAGGATAAAACTTCTGATGAAATTCCAATTTCAATCGGTTGTAGTTCCATGATCCCATATCATCACATAGCCTAAACCATGTCAATGACTCTCCCTTCAAAGATAAAGGGAAGACCTTCTTCTTGATAACATCATCGGGCATACCTGCAAGCTTAAATAATCCACAAACTTCATCCACGTAGATTAGGTGCAAATCAGGATGCAATGTTCCATCTCGTGTAAAAGGATTAGCTAGCAGTTTCTCTATCATACCTGAAGGAATTTCAAAGTAAACATTTTCAGTAGGTTCAATAGGTTGAGGATCAACTATTTTCTCTACTGGTCGGGGTGAAGATACCCTGAACAAGCCCCTCAAAGGATTATGTTGCATAATAACAAGTGACAGTAAATTTCAGCACACTATATAAATTTCAGCAGTTTTCGGCAAGGTATTTTCTGCAAGCACTGAAATTGTTAGTAATAGGTAGTTTTGTGATAAGATAATTTGTAACGGGTAATAAGTAATAAAAGTAAATAAGGTGCAGCAGTATGTCTCAATCCTTTTTGTAGCAAAGGACAAGCCTGGAAAAACTCTTATATATAGGAAAGCACTCCCGAGGACACATGGGAATTATCGTCAAGCTAGTTTTCATCACGCTCATATGATTCGCGTTTGGTACTTTGATAATTTGGTATGTGGGTGGACCGGTGCTTGGGTACTGTCCTTCCTTGGACAAGCATCCCACTTATGATTAACCCCTATTGCAAGCACCGCAACTACAACAGAAGTATTAAGGTAAACCTAACCATAGTGTCGGTGTCAAAATCGGAGGGATGGCTAGTCTCCTTGTAGCACGATTTTCATCTGTAAAAGAGAAGAACTTAGGTGAAAGTTGTCGTGCCAGAAATTGGTTATTATCAATAAGCCATTAAAATTCAAGAGAAGTCAAGTTGAGCCAAACTGGCCCTGATTACACGTGGGAATCCCGTGGTATCGTCTGTGAGGGTTTAACCATCAAACCAATCTTATGTATATGTAGTGATGCGCCGGACTCGTCTAACTATGTCCGTGGTCTTGACAACCTGTCATTTATTCTGGTTGGTGAGGCTGTCTAGTGCTCGGCTGTTAAAGCCACCGCACGTTCTTCCGCGCGTAGAGAACACTCAATATTTCCACTAACTGTGATGGTGCCACGTGGTGCGGGCATCTTAAGCTTGAGAGAAGCGTAATGCGGTACTGCATTAAAACGAGCGAAAGCCACTCTTCCGGGTAGTGCTTGATAGCCACTTCAGAATGGAGCGATGTAGAAAGTTAACTTTTCGCTTCGGAAGTTGGTGGAAGAACCGAATACAACCTCTAGTGATAGAGAGCCCGTGCAGCGGGCCTTTGGGCCTGGTATTACTCCCTTGAAGGTAGTATTACTGCGGCTGATTTTTGTCGGGTCTATCCCCATTTCGCGGACTGTGTCCTGATATATCAGATTTAGACCACTGCCGCCGTCCATAAGGACTCATGTGAGATGGTATCCGTTTATTATTGGGTCTAACACCAAGGCAGCCAATCCTTCATGATGGATGCTTGTCGGGTGATCCTTGCGATCGAAAGTGATCGGGCAGGCCAACCAGGGGATGAACTTGGGGGTGACGGGCTCTACGGCGCGTATGTCTCGGAGTGCATGTTTGCTTCTCCTCTTCATCACATGGATCATGTTTACTGTTTTAAGCTCTGGTGGGAATTTTTTCTGTCCTCCAGTGCTTTGCTAGCGAGGTTCGTCCTCGTCTTCGCTTGGTGTCTCCCCCCCTTGTGTTTGGCGTTAAGCTTACCGGCCTGCTTGAAGACCCAACATTCTCTGTGGGTGTGATTTGCAGGTTTATCGGGGGTGCCATGAATCTGACATAGTTTGTCTAGAATCCTGTTTAGGCTGGACGGTCCATCTCTGCTGCCTTTGAAAGGCCTTTTCCGCTGACCTGATCGAGAGCCCCTGACTCCGGCATTTACCGCCGTATTATCTGGGTTGTCTTCTTTATTTCGACGCTTACTTTTACTGCGACATGGTTTTCCATTGCCATCCCTGACTTCGGATGTGTTTGAGTCGCTGGTGCTACTGCGGGCTAACCAGCTATCTTCGCCCGCGCAAAAGCAAGTCATGAGGCTTCACTACAAAAAAAAGACACATCCGTGACATTTTGGGCCGAACAAAATTTTTTTCTGTCATACATATGACACTTCTATGACGATAATTGTGACAAACCCCAGTATCATCATAGATGTGGTGGGCTCCTACTTCCATGACAAAATATCATGACAAAAAATGGGCTTTTCGTCCTGGGCGTGCCGGAGACGCAGCTGCATGACATTCTTTGGGCCGTCCATGACGGAAAAAAACCGTGGTAGAAGCGAGGGCGAGGAAAATTTCAGGGAGTTCCCGGTTACGGTGGGAGGCCGGGGGCCGAGCAATGCGCGTTTCTCTTGTACATGTACGCACGTGTGTGTGAGGCGTTGGCTCTAACTGAACCCGAGCAAGGGGTTGAGCTCTAACTGAACCCGAGCGATTGCACTGCAGGCTACGCGTTACTGAACCCGAGCGATCGATCGATGGCTGTTAACTGAACCCGATCGAGCGATTCCTTCGCTACTGTTGCTAACTGAAGCCGATCGATGCTGCCTCTGGATGAACAGTGAGCGTTGCGGGGGGTGGATGAACAGTTCCCGGTGGGGGTGGATGAACAGGACCCCGTGGTGTTGCCTCTGGATGAACAGGACCCTGATCGATCGAGCCGGTTGGGGCTGGATGAACAGGACCCCGTGGAGGGCTGGATGAACAGTAGACGGTGAAGGGCAGGATGAACAGTAGCTCGTGGAGGGGTGGTTGAACAGGAGCCCGTGGAGAGGGCTGGTTGAACAGTAGCCGGTGGAGTAGCGCGCGGTGGATGCTGGATGAACAGGAGCCCGTGGATGAACAGTCGCAGGTGGAGGTGGGAGGAGGTCGACGGTGGATGAACAGTAGCTCGTGGAGGCTGGAGGGGGTCGACGGTGAAGATGAACAGTATCCCGTGGAGTCCCGTTTTGCGGTACGCCACACCCCTCCCGATGAACAGGACCCCCGTTTCGACCGTAGCGCTCCAACACAAGTCCGTGTCATCCGTTTTGCGGTACGCCACACCCCTCCCGATCAACATGACCCCCGTTTCGACCATAGGAGGTTCGTTTCCTCCGTTTTGCGGTACGCCAGACCCCTCCCGATGAACAGGATCCCGTTTCGAACGTGGCCGGTCGAACACAAGGCCATTTCCTCCATTTTGCGGTACGCCAGGCCTCGTTTCCATCGCTTGTTCCTCCAAGCCCTCCCGATGAACACGACCACGCATTCCGTTCCGACCCAGCCGGTTGGCTCCCACACGTTTTGTTGCCTCCCCATGAACACGACGCATTCCGTTGCCTCCCCATGAACACGACGCATTCCGTTGCCTCTCCATGAACACGACGACGACGCTATTTCTCCGTACCGACCCAGCCATGTACACGAGCCCTGGTCGTACGTATGCGCGAGCAGGCGTTTGAGACCCCGCCCGTATGTACACATACGTGGCCGTATTTTCTTTCTTGCACCCTGGCCGCCTCTACTACAACACGTGCGCGCCTCTACATCGACCAGTATATATGTACGTACACGTTCGCGACAGGAATGACAATGCTACGTACGCTTCGACCAAGTGGGTCCCAACTGTCAGGCACTTCCTTGCGTGCGAAGATGTAGCTGGTGGGTCCCAGCAGTCAGGGGGGCGAAATACGGTGGCCCATCCGATGGGTCCCGCTGTCAGGTGGAGGAATAATTATTTTGCATGTAATAAGGAGGCACTTTCTTGATGCGGTCGTGGACCCAGCTGTCCACGTCCGATGGAAGTCGTTCCTTGACCACGTTGACCACACCGCGCCGAGAGCACCAGGGCGGTGGACGACGGCGAGGCCTAGGAAGGGGACGACGCGGAGCCGGGGAAGACGCGGCAGTGGATGCCCACGCGTAGAGGAGTACGAGGGTTCACTAGTTCGCTGCGGTGTGAGGCTGCCGTCGCTGCAGAATAACAGGGGGTGTGGGTGAGTAGAGGGATGGCCTAGCCAGCAGTGGGAGTATTAGGGGGCGGTGAGGCCTCCGCCGCATCGCAGCCGGCCACGGGAGGCAGGAGCACGAGGCACGACCAGCGCTGGTTTGGGCGGCTGGAACAAGAAGACCAGAGGTTGAAGAAGCACTACGGCTGTTGGATGGACATCGTATGGTCACTAGAGCTAGAATCATGCATATTGACTAAGTTGACAAAGCCCTCCATCCCCGTCAACTTAGTAGGCCCACAAGTCAGCCTGCCACTATACTGGGTCCCAGCTAACAGGGGGAGTATTCATTTTTTTGTGCGTAATAAGGAGGCACTTCCTTGTGTGCGAAGATATAGCTGGTGGGTCCGAGCTGTCAGAGGCGGTAACGTCTTTTCACGAAATACAGAGGCCCTTTCAGTGGGTCCCTGATGTCAGGTGGAGGAATCATTATTTTGCGCGTAATAAGGAGGCATTTCCTTGCGTGCGGCCATGGACCCAGCTCTCGGCCTCTCCACGTAAAGTCCACTTCAGATGCATGTCGGTCCTTGACCACGTTGACCAGGCCACGCCGAGAGCACCAGGGCGGTGGACAACGGCGAGGCCTAGGAAGGGAACGACACAGAGGCAGGGAAGACTCGGCAGTTGTTTCCCATGCGGAGGGGAGTACGACTGTACGAGGGTTTACTGGTTCGTCTGCCGTCGTCGGAGAATAACAGCAGGTGTGGGTGAGTAGAGGGATGGCTAGGCCAGCGATGGGAGTACGGTGGGGCGGTGAGGCCTACGCGGCAGTAGAGCCGGCCGTGGGGAGGAGGGAGCAGGCAGTCCCGCCGGCGCATGTTTGAGCGGCTGGAGCAGGAAGAGCAGAGACTGAAGAAGCATGACGGCCGTTGGATGGCCATCCAACAGTCACTGCTTGTGCGTCAACCTTTTTTTAGGAAAGCCTCAAATCCGTGGAAAACAACATACAACCCATCTGCCATTATTTCTAATAATTTACAGCCCATTTTCTAATTATTAAGGTTTTTTTGGAGCCCATATTCTTTTTGTTAGCATTACGGCCCATATTGTGGCCACAGTTAAAAAATTATACGAAATTTTGCATATTTCGGTGCGGTCTGAACTGTTTTTAATCCCGAAATTTTGACTCACATTCAAACTAATTTTAAAAATAAATGTATATCAATATAAAATCCAACAATTTCTCCACGCATAAAATTAATGTAATTTCAAATCTCGAAATGAAAAAAAAAGATATTTGAAACTAATTGCCGGTTTGATGTGTTTTAAAAATGTACATCCCATTTCTCATTACTGATGGGCCATTTTCTCGGCCAGCCGAATGAAAGCTCTCCTCGTCTTGAAAGATTTGCAGCCCAACAGGCCTGACAAAGCGACTTACTTGGCAAATCACAAAAAACTGGGCTGTGACCGTGGACCCAGCTGTCAGCCTCTCCATGTACAGTACTCTTCCGATGGAACGTCGTTGACCACGTTGACCATGCTGCGCCGAGAGCACCAAGGCGGTGGACGACGGCAAGGCCTAGGAAGGGGACGACGCGGAGCCGGGGAAGACGCGGTAGTGGATGCCCACGCGGAGAGGAGTACGAGGGTTCACTGGTTCGACTGCGGTGTGAGGCTGCCGTCGCCGCAGGGCCTGTCTAGCAGTGGGAGTAGTAGGGGGTGATGAGGCCTCATCGGCAGCACAGCCGGCCACTGGAGGCAGGAGCAGGCGGTCTCCCCGGCGCTGGTTTGGGCGGCTGGTGCAAGAAGAGCAGCGATTGAAGAAGCAGCAGGACCGTTCGATTCAAATCCAACAGTTACTGCTACAAGAATTGTTTGTTGACTAAGTTGACAAGCCCTGCGTACGCGTCAACTTAGTAGGCCCACAGGTCAGCCTCCCAACCGGTGCGCCCCAGATGTCAGTGGGAGGAATCATTTTTTCGCGTAATAAGGAGGCAGTTGATTGTGTGCGGCCAGGCCAGCGGAGGGAGTAGGGTGGGCCGGGGAAGCCTGCGCGGCATCACAGCGGGCCACAAGAGGAGGGAGCAGGCAGTCTCACTGGCGCTAGTTTAGGCGGCTGGAGCAGGAAGATCAGAGATTGAAGAAGCACGTCGGCCGTTGGATGGACATCCAACACTAACTGCTGCTAGAATCGTGTGTTCACTGACAAAGCCTTGCGTAAACAAGTTAGCCTCGAAATCTGTGGCGTGTACAGCCCATTTGCTATTATTTTTATAATTTTTACTCATTTTCTAATTCATATGGAATTTATTGCAGCCCGTTTTCCATTTTTAGAATTGCTGGCCATTTTCTGGTCAGTACCAGGGTCAAAAAATTAACTACATATGTGGGAAATTTTGAAAATTCACAAATTTTTGCTGGGAAACGAAATATTCTTAATCCAAAAATTAATAGCCATACTAAAACAAATTTAAAAATAAATTAGTACTATGTCATGTTAAATCCAATGAAATACGTATAAGATATCAGTGAAGAACAAAAACAAAAAAAGAAACTTATATCCCATTTGCTATAATTTTTTTGGAATTTTCAACCCCTTTTGATATTACTTTTAACAGACATTGACCATACTCTTAAGCCAAGCCGGAATGCATCCCTCCTTGTCTTGAAAGATTTGCAGCCCAGTAATTCAGAGAAAACAAATAGGCCTAGCATGGGTATTCTTCAAAAAGAAATAGTGGGCTACCTATTTTCCCAGAGAACTGGTGCATGAGCATTTAGCTTTATTTATTTATTTACTTACTTATTTATGTTTAGGGGACCATGAGCATGTACCTGGGTCGGATTCATGTGAGAGCCTCCCTTCCAGTTAATTATGGGCTTCTCTATTGGGCCTTCATCAGTGGGCTGCATGTTATCAAAAAGTGGAAAATGTGTTCCGAGTTTCAAAAAAAATGTGTTCCGTATGATAAATAGTATGCGCTACGTACGGTATGGGGCACTAAAGGATCGAACTGTGCAATGACATCCAAAATATTGTGTTTGTCGTTCTAACAACACATTTATTCAACCAACAGATGAAATATACTACTGATTGTACATTGAAAACAGCAGCAGCAGCAACCAGGGCTGGGGGTGCAACAGAGGCAGTAAGCAGGCCAGAAGAGTGAAGACGCAGCTCTCTCTTCCAAACCAAACATCAGCCATCATTACAAAAGGGCTACCAAAAAAGAACAAGTGTATGCATCAAACTAAATAAAGATCCTACTACACCAAGTGTACGCATCTAACTAACTGGCTCAGTTAGACGTTACTATTTATTAAGCTGTGGAGATTGGCTGACGGCTTGAACCAGATGGGTGTCTGACGGGGGAAACTCCAGCCAGCAGGTCAAAGTCTGATACTTGTGACCCTCTCTCCTACTTTGGGCTGCAGAGCGTGGTGGCACATATCAGGGTATGGTGCATGCAGAGACGCATGGTACGCTGTGTACACACAGTTTTGCCTGATGAACGAAACCGTGCTGCCATCATGATCCTTGCCGTCGGTTATCTCCTGGTTAATCGGATAATTCAGTCCGACAAACAGAGAGCGTGTACCAAGGCTACTTACCAGCCTCCAGGCAAAAATTCCTGAAGGCCCAGAGAAGCTGGGATCCTGCTCAAAGACCTTGCAATGACTGTGATTGTATTCTGCGAAACAACACGTCCGGTACGTGTGAACGATCATCAATCTTTCGTCGTTGTCTGATCGAGCCAGGAACCACCTGCAACTGCCATGCCGCTTTTCTTTGAAAGGTTTTGGGATTAAGAAGGGTAGGGACACCAGGCGGCCTACAACATCATATCAAGTTGGAGTCAAACAAAAAAGGGCTCTTGGTTTAGTCAATCTTAAGAACAACATGTTATGAGCATGAATATTTTTTCAGCAAATGTTGACAGTAATATAAGCAAGCCATCATGATATCATAGGAAAGTAACATATTGCTCTAACAGTCGTTTGTAGAGATGACTGGAGTAGGCCAGCAATACGTCCAGCCATAGAATGAGTCGACAACGTAAATGAAGCCCTTGTGTTCAATGGAATCAGAGAACCATGGAGGATGTATGATCATGCGATGGACGTGCAGATTTATCCACTTACCGCAGTGACCTGTCAGATAGGCGAGACCGTGGTTGAAGAACGCAATTAGCCTGAAGTCTTTATAATTCACAGATCTTGTGGGCACTTGGCAGATTACAACCTTGAGCAAATCAAACTTGGTATCATGTTGGCTACTATAAGATTCCAAGTATTCTGGGCCGCGGTGCCAAAGTAGTGCAGTGTTAATCGAAGGAAGGGGGATCAATCACCGGGTGTAGACCTCCACGAGCATCCAGCTGCCGCGACCGTCGACGAGCACCATCCAAGACGTGTTCATGCCGATCCAGTACATACCGTTAATGTAGTTGAGGCTGACGGGGATCGGATCACAGTCAAGGGGGTTGATGCTCGCCACCCTACGATCGTTATGCTGCGTGACACGCCGTTTCTGAAGATCAGGCGGCATCAGCAAGCAAGGAGCTGGTTTAAAAAGCTCCAGCCTAAGGGCTTTGAGTAAACGGTACAGCCCCGACGAGCACGCGGCGAGCGGCATGGTACTGAGATTGTCCACACGCGAAACAATGAGCTTGATTACCTCTGTGGGGAGTGAATTCCAGCCACTCTTTCGGTGGGCGCTGCTCGGTTCTGCCATTGTTAGTGCTTGGGTTTCGGACGAGGGGGCGCCTTAGCGAGGATGGAAGATTGGACGAGATTATGTGCGGACAAAGATGGAGAAGCGAATATGTGCTATGGGAAGTGGATAGGTGATGATGACTACAGCACGCCGCTTGACTTACGAGACACATACCAGCAGCGTAGGGTCATGTCGATGCCAGACAACTTGCTTGAGTGATCACAGTACTTGTACTCCCTACAATGCTATGCCCTAACTTGCTTGAGTAGAGTAGTAGAGTAGGACTCTGCTCTACTACTAGCACCGGAGGAGTAGTATATTCTAATCTAAAATAGTTACAAACTTCAATGCCCGAGCGTGGAACGACTACGAACCGTTCTCAAAGACCGTGTCTACGTGGTATTTGGACATGGGCGACAACCCCAACGCCAACGGTGCTGCTCCCGTTGTACTGTATGTGTTTCTGTCCTTCCTGTTCGAAATCATGGTAGAATTCATGTTTCTACTCTATATCCTACTACTATGCTAGTCCACATGATTAGTTGCAAACGACGACTTCTTCCCCGACCTCGGCAACCTCATCCTCGACGACATGGGCGACAATGTCAACGCCGGCAACCAGTGAGATACAGGGTGTAGGAAGCGGTTTGGGAATTTGCATGCCTTTCCAACCAGTGAGATACTCCATACAAAGTACGACAGAGAAATAACCATAGAGAAGGAAGCTAAAAGTAAACAATCAAACGAGCATTTTTGCATTTGTTTTGAATTGAATCATTTCACAAGCTTGACTAGTGTTGTTTTTCTACTTTTACAAAAACCGCATCGTAATGTTAAAACGTGCATTTGCACGTACATAAGTAATAGTAGTACTCCCTCCGTCTAGGTGTATAAGTCTTCCCTCCTTCTTGGTCACGGTGAACAACCGAAGATGACTTATTGACCTAGAAGGAGGGAGTAGCACAGTCTGCAAGCATATATCGAGAGAGACGTGTAGTGCGATAGTGGGAAAAAATTATATGAGACCAGGTCTCACGGTTAGCAGGTGAGACCCGTCCTGATGGATGACACATGGCATTCACAAATCACAAAGCATCTAATATCTCCCCCCTGATTTTAAGTGGGGGTGGGGGATGCTTTGTGATTTGTGAATGCCACGTGTCATTCATCAGGATGGGTCTCGCGTGAGACCTGGTCTCATAGAATTCTTTTCCTGCGATAGTATATAGTAAAGTTTGTGCTATATGCACGTACTTGCAAAATGCGTACGAATACACAAGGTTTCCAAACTTTCCCTTTTACATACTTAATTAAGGACGCTAAAAATTCCTGAACGTTCGGGATTTATCATTTGCGTCCCAAAACTAATGAGATCACCTTACGAAACAAAAATTATACTCCTCCTAAAAGCCACAACGCTTGCAGGAGCGCTTGCAGCGCGCCACGAGTGCCCTGGTGCGCGGCCATTTCCCAGCGCGCCGACACAACGCCTCTTCCTCAGCCTCGCAACTCGCAAGGTGCTGATTGGCGGCTTGCCGGCGGGCGAGCGTGATCTCACTGGTGTGGTGATCCGGCGCCAACGGGTACTCCTCCTCGCTGGAAGCGTGCACCCGGTCCATGTACCACCAAGCGTAGATGAGGCGCTTGGGCCCGACTGCACTCTGGGCGTCGGCACGGGCATCCTCCGCCACCCTCACGGCCCTCGCACGAGCCTTCTGCCAAAGAGCCAATTGCCCGACTCTCTCGGACGCGACATAGGCCTCCCAGGCAGCTTGTTCTGCGGTGTGCTTCTCTTCCTCGGCCTTCTTCTCCGCCTCTATTTTGGTGCAACGAGGGGCTCCTAGGGCTTGGGAGGGGCGATGCCATGGTGGTCGACGTGAGAGGGAGGGGGAGGAGATAGCGATGAACGTGAACATGAGGGGGAGGAGATAGCGATGTCGTGGGAGGCGCAGTATTTATAGCGAGCAATGGCACACCTACATAAGATATGGACTGAGTTGCACTGACTTAACTGCCGGTCCAGTTGCGTCACTGACATGTGGGCCAGACCCCTGTTGGGCCCATATGTCAGTGACCGAATGCACCTGCAGTTAAGTAACAGCTACGTGGGCATATTTGTTGGAGTAAATTACAGGGGAGCGAAGGGGTGGAAATATTGCTGGTCACAACGGATTGGACGAGCGTGGGGGGAGGAGAGTCATGCATGTAGATTTTTTTCACATGGGG
This sequence comes from Triticum dicoccoides, assembly GCF_002162155.2. NCBI lineage: Eukaryota > Viridiplantae > Streptophyta > Magnoliopsida > Poales > Poaceae > Triticum > Triticum dicoccoides. Next base: position 636,764,789 of record NC_041392.1, on the reverse strand, counting down.
TGGAGTGGTGGGACCGCCGGAGGGGGAAGGAGAGTTTGGCAGGCATATTATTTCCACACATGGAGAGGAAAAAATTGGAGACGAACAGGCTTCCTGTAGGTATGGGGAACGGTGCATAATAAGTCATCTTGCATGCCGGGCTAGGTATAGTCTCAAGTCATTAAAAAACAAACACGCCCCACACATGTTCATATTTCAAGGTGCACTAAATTATTGCATGCGATGATTAAGGCTGGCCATAATGGTGGTATCTTAGCTGGTATCATGCACACGAGAATAGCAAACATGCTGATGTGGCAAAGAATTAAAGGAGAGAGGGGGGTTAGAGTAACTAGAGTTCATGCATGCATTGCTAAACACATTTTTTTGTGGGGAACGACAACACTAGTTGAGTACTTTTGCAGACTTCAAAAACTATTCCACAATGTGTCAACATTCACAATGTCAAATCAATATTTTTACACTCATTATAAAACATAGTTCTTATACTCCCTCCTTCCATCTATATAGGGACTAATGCGTTTTTCCAGGCTAACTTTGACCAAATGTTAGAGCAATAATATATGACATGCAACTTACACAAAGCACATCATCAAATTCGTATGTGAAAGGAGCTTTCAATGATGTAATTTTCACATTATGCATGTCATGTAGTATTAATTTTATCAATAGTCAAAGGCGGTCTTGAAAAACGTAGTAGGCCCTATATAGATGGAAGGAGGGAGTACACATTATAATCAGTACTCCCTCCGTCTAGGTGAGCAAGTCATCTTAGATTGTGCACTATGACCAAGGAGGAGGGGAAAACGAGAGATCTTAATGTTTATTTGCTAATTAATAGCATTGCATGTAATGAACTAACCACTGCATGTTGTGTTTGGTAGTCTCAAGTCATTAAAAGCATGCACACCCACATCTCCTATTGGTTGATATGTCAAGAAACAAGAAACGAGGTAGAAGTTAATGCACCACGCCTAAGTGTTTTGGGAGTATTGTAGATATTGATATTTTTAGTATAAATTTGGTCGTGGGATCTCATTGATGCCTGTCAAAGCGTTGACAGGTCTGCTATGCGTGACCTGAAGATGAAAGCGTTGAGCATCTCGAAGTTGATCAACAATCTTAAATTGTCAAAGATTAGCCGTTTGGCCAATAAGGTGGCACACTTAATCGCTAAGTATAGCTTTGACAATAGATTAGATGGTATTCTTGTAAATAACGTACCACCCTGTGTGGTGAATATTGTATCGAATGAGTGTACTAGTGTGGCTGGTTAATTAATATAAGGTGGTGTTCAAAAAAAAGTATAAATTTGGTCAAACACTTTGCAAACGGTTGACGGGAGTAAAAAGGACCAGAGGAAGTATCATGCATGCGGAGTAGGCAAAAAAATTGCTTGTCTAAAAAAGGCAAAAAATTGCTCATTTATAGACGGGCGAAGTCTCAAAGGGCGCGACTGCACGAGGGAGGCGAAGGACGTGGGAGGCGCGACGTTTGACGGAATTAAGTGAAGTTACATCCACGCGCCGGCATGGCGTGCAAACAGGCAGAAGCTATACCGTCAGGCCTACGATATGGGTCTAGTAGACATAACATCTAGTGGGTCCCGCATAGTTCTCGAGAACTCTTTGAGGGCTTGCAGCCGTTTATCCACCGGGCAACCCAGCAACCCCACGCCGTTCGCACGCCCTACTCGTCCCCGTCTTCTACCTTACAACAGTTCGCTCCCAGTCGTCCCGTCCTTTCACATTAGTTCGCACCCAGTTTTTTTTGTGGGGTACAACAGTTCAGCTTCTCCTAACCCTCCTCCAAAATCCATGGCTTCCCAAATCTCCATGGTCGCCGCTGAGTACCAGGTTAGAGCCATCACCGGCGATCAGTTCATCGTCATCTACACACGTGGATCCGAGATGATGAAAGCATGGCTTGCTCGCTTCCTACGCATGTTCAACAGTTCAACGGATGAGTGGGTCGCTATGCTAGATGTTGAGTACACCACAGTCCTGGGACGAGAGAAGGATCTAAAGGACGAAGAGAGGAAGAAGCCCGCCGTGATCCAGGTTTGCGTACATAACGTTTGCTTGGTCTACCACATATGCCATGCCGACGTTGAGTGCCAGGATTTTAAGAACTTCCTCAAGGACAAAAGAGTGAAGTTCGTTACTGTAGGCTTTAAGAACGATAGTGACGTCCTGCGTCGGATAGGTCTCGTTGTAGGCCAGCCCTTCGATCTCCAGAAGGCAAGCCTGGTGTCTTCCTCTCAACCTTCAATGCCGACCCTGGCAGCAGCCATGATTGATCCTTCGTACGCTAAACTGAAGAAACCTCATCACGAGTTTCATCATGCATGGGAGTCGAAGACATTAGATGAAGATCACATCCTGTACACAGCAATGGATGCCTACCTTTGTTTAAATATCTACAAGGGTTGGATGAAGAAGCAGAGCCCAGTGTCCGGTTCAAGCAAAGAAGCATCGGCGAATAGGAAGAGGAAGAGGGACGAGGACGAAGACGAGGACGTGGACTTGGACCCCAAGTAGGTGGCAGTGCCGTCGCTCATGCTGGTTCTACTGCAGTGTCAAGCGGACTAGCTGCTTATTAGTTTATTTTCAAGAGTGTGTTGTGCTGAGGCCCCAGCAGAACTATGTTTATGTTCTTTCTCATTATTTGAACTCATTAGTACGTACAGTAGTACTAGTCCTATGTCTTACTACTGTTCTTCTTGCAGTTGGTACTACTGCTCGTATCTTCATGTTCCTACTATACTTAATATGTTTGTACTAGTAGTATAATTTGGGTCAGTTGATTTGTGAAAGAAGTTCGGCGGAGCGAAGGAAGAAGACGGCAGAAGAGGTGGAAGAAGCCCTTCTAGCCATCCATGTTGCATCAAACGGCTCACATGAGTCGACTGACGCAAATTGCTCCTTTAGATTGCAGGATCCACATGACATTCAAGGTCTCGAAGGTAGATTCCGCGTCCGCACCCGGTTTGCAGGCACGACGCGCGCGCGACCGGCTTCCGCCACGACAGCCACCATGCGTGCCTCCTACACGCGGGCGGAGACGACAATGACACGCTAGTTCCTCCTCGTCGGCGTGCTGGAGCACGCGCTCATCCTCCTCTTCGTACACTGCGTGCATAGACGCGGCTCCACCAGCTGCTTGCGTGCTTGGCAGCGCGGCAGCATCGCGAGGAGGGACTGCAGACGACATGAGCGGGCGAGCCTTCGGCTTCATGGCACAGGGATGGCGGCGGCATGGCGGTGATGGGCGAGAAATTGTTGGCCGGAGCAGGCGGGCGCCGGCATGCGCAATGGCGGCGGCGGCATATTGATGAGTGCGCGTGTGGGAGCTTACTTTAGTTTTATATATAAGGTTGGTCAAACTTAAAAGAAAACCGTACTAGTACACGTAAACATTAGACTTAGGCAGCGCTTTTATTAGTTACTAGCTTATGTTCTTGCCCATTGTTACCAACCTTAGTACCACGGCCATGATACGGAATCATGTGCAAGCACGTGAACCGCGGCCGTGTGGTCGATCGAACGGTGCGTCACCGTGTCGCGCTCGAAGGACATCCACCGAACCTTTTTGTGTGTGTGAAAACAATCCTTGAATATTACTCAACTTTTTTTCCTGTGAAAGTTCTTGACGCTGCAATATTTCCATATATTTGAATTTAGCTCCAGTTCGTGTTTATTTGGATTTGGACGTTTTAGGTGCGCCCTAGTTTTTTTAATACTGATTTTGTGTGTGTGACTGAGAGAGAACGTGTGTATGTGTCCATATGTGTGTTGTGGCAGAAGGGTAATGTGGAGACGGTGTGCGTGTGATACAGACATAGAGAGGTGTGAATGTGCAAATGATCGTGCATGAGTGAGACATAGACAGATGCCGATACGTTGTGTATACATGAGAGAACGGTCTTCTAGTTTACTTGTGTGTGTGTGTGAGAGAGAGAGAGAGAGAGAGAGAGGGAGAGAGAGAGAGAGAGGAGCATCCGTAACACAACAACCATCTCTCTCGATTCGTCCGTCCCTCGCACGGTCGCATGTAACACATGCATCAACGCGCACATTTTGACACCCTCACCCGGTCCCTGCCCACCTCAAGGCCCGCACAATCTCTTCGTGAATACCCATTTCTCTCCTTAGGTTTGTTTTCTCTCAATATCTGACACACACACACACACACAAACACACACACACACAGAGACACACACAGCACAACACACACACACACACACACACTCCCCCGAGCGAACAATTCATCCCCATCCAAGATTATACGGCGACCACTCTCGCTTGTGCTTCTTTGCACCCCAACATGCACAACACCTCAATCTTCAAAGAGGGCAACGAGCAGATCGAAGACGGCGACCACACCGCGCTAGAGAATGCGGGGTCATTTGGAAGCAGGGTGATGTGACGACGGTTGACTGACTCCTCCCCCACCCTCTCTCTCTCTCTTGCACAAAATTACCAATCCCTCTCTCCCCTACACAAAATTGTCAATCCCTCAACCCACGAGATCCTTCCCCTCTCGTCCATGTTTTTCCTGCTCTCTCATCAAACATGTTGTCTCTTCTCCTTCCACATATACAGAATCCAAATGCACACGCATCTCATGTATATTACATGTATGCATCTTTCTCACAGACCTAACTTATTCCTCTCTCTCTCTCTCTAGGTTTGTCTCCTACTCTCTTTTCCACATACATACAATCTTCCCCGCCCTATCTGCTCCATCTTCAAAAGCTCTCTCTGCACGTTTCATTCACACATTGGGATATGTCAAAATGTTGCTTCTATAATTGCTGATGTAGAGTTATGGTTGTTCTTGTTGCATCCTACAAAGTAATAACTATGAAATGCATTTAGATTCTCATTTGACTGGGATTGTGTGAGTTTGAGCATGTTGTGAAGTACTATAGACCTTGTATACATCTTGGGATTCGACAATGATTGTAACTACTGAATTGTATAGACCATTACATTCGAAGTCAATAGCCTAATATATTTATTTCACAATTTCAACAAATGATTAGTTCACTACAAACTAAGAAAACAAATGTGTACTCCCTCCGTTTTTATTTAAGTCCGCGTATTAGCATTGGTCAAAGTCAAGTTTTGTAAACTCTCAGAAAGCTTATAACAAAAAATATTAACATATACAATAACAAATAAATACCATTAGATTCATTATTGAATGTACTTTCACATCATACATATTTGTTATGGTAAATGTTTATATTTTCCTATAAACTTGGTCAAACTTTAGGAAGTTTGACTTCGGTCAAACCTAATATGCAGAGTTTACTACTACTACTCGCTAGTTGCTTAGCCGAATCACTCAACACGCCACACGGGGAGTCCAGTGTCACAAAATTTTGAGGTCGGCTGGAAAATCTCCCGCAACCCTGATTCGAGCAGTGGGAAGTTACCATCATAGCCTTCGGAACAGGCCTACGAATGATGCTTGGTAGGGGGCTATTTTCGTAACTTCAGGTTCACCCTACCCAGCCAACCCCACCCCGGCACCCAGAGTAGTACACCTGAATACTCCCCAATTTCTATCCCCATCGCAAAATAGACTTCTCCACGGCACCGCAGCCTTCGTGCTCCTCCCCTTTACATCGGCGCACTCGTCCACCATAGCGCATCTGTCTCATCAACGACCTCGTACGCCGCACTAGAACCGGTCCATCGTCGTCGTCGTACACGGAGCCTCTTCCCCGGCATCGTCTTCCACGGTCTCGAATCTGCTTCCCGGAAGCCGACGCCAAGCGCAGAAGTACCACCATCGTGGACAATGAACTGACTCCCGTTGCCGACCATGACTCACAGAGGCCGCCGCGACCATCGTTCTCCTCCTCGATTGGTAATGTGTGTATTGAATCACTTAGCAGTACATGTGCAGTTCCAATTTTATTCATACCTACCCTTCAAATTTCCTGGGTGCCATTGTTCCCATAAAAGTAATTGGTTATAGCCTCCATTGTCCAACAGAATATTAGCTTGTAATTGTGTGTCGCTCCTGTATCGCGTTGTGCTTGGGTAGGTTTTTTATCTGCAACCAGTAGTGTGGCAAATGATGGAAAGGTTTTTAGAACTAGCAAAATGCCCATGCGTTGCACGCATCAAGATGCATTTGTATGAGTAGTTTATCTTGTTGGAGATGCTCTAAGATGGCAGACGAGTGCTTTAATGTTGCCCACAAGATGCGCGAGTATTACTAGTAGTATATTTTTCTTGCCATGTTGAGATTTTAAAACCACGAGTGCGAACATGCAGAGGAGCAATGAAGACCAAACACGGGATATTCGGGACATCTTCAAGGAGCGTGGCAAGTTAAAGAGGAGCTGCACCGAACCTATAAAACGAGCTTTGGTAAGTAACACCCTTTCAATTACTTTCGTGTAGCCTCATGTTCTTCGATGTGTATATGTTGTAGTTTCTGTTTCTCTTAAGCATGGTGTTCTTCGATGTGTAATAAGAAGAGTCTTAATCGTCCTAATGCTTTCCTTTTTAGCTTGATGTAGGAAGTGGGTGTTCTCACCTTGTAGTCTGTTTTTATTTATTTTTTCCTTTTGAATTCACTTCTCCCAGTTCTGTTTATCTGGCTTCTACTAAATGGATCTAGGTTGCTCTGAGTATTGATCTAAAAAAGAAGTAACTTCATGTCAGGATGCAGTTCCTGCAAGGAGGGAAGTATGGTCAACCTCGAGATCATGTTTCCAAAATGAGGCTGGATTACACATAAGGTGCCAGTTCCCTAATGATGCTGGATTAGACACAAGGTGCAAATTCCCAGATGATGCTGGATTACACACAAGCTAGGTGGAGTCGTCAGCTGTTCGTGTCCTCGTAGCATTAGTAAAGGCTGAAAGAAAGCATGCAGCAGCCCTTGAGAATGTAGCTGAGTTCCTGAAGAAGCGAAAAGAGCAATCAGATGCTCTCTTCACCCAAGCCAAAAAAGAGATGGAAGAAGCCAGAAATAAGCTAGCAGCAGCAGAGCAGGCTAGGCGTCTCCGGCTATCTAAAACTGTTGTCAATACAAAATTTCCTTCATAATAGCTAGGTTCAAATGTTTATCCAGTCAACATGCCTGTTGTGATGCCCATGCATCTACTGAAGTGGCACAAAATGTTTTTTTCGGGTCATGTAATAACAGCAATTACTTTCCAAACAATAATAGACGAAGCATTGGACATGGTATAGTTCACGCGCAAGCCCGACATTCCAAGTTCAACTTCCACATCAAACTCATGTTCACAGATATCTGCACATTCATACATAATGTCCACAACCATGATTCACTTCAAAGCCAAAAAAAATGTGAGGAGAGTTATAAATAAAGAAAATCCTCTACTAGTTCCTGCTACTAGTGCGAGCACAACAAGTCAAGACCATGCGTAAATTAATTATATTTTAGTCATTTTTTGTGTACTAAAATGCCTGCCAGCTCGCGGAAGGATGTGTTGCCGGCACATGCGCGGATTCAATGAAGGCAGGCAGGGCAGTCTTAAGCTGGTTGCATGCAGCGAGGAGGCGTGCTCAGCTGGGCCTGCAGCGAGTGCGACCCTCTTGGCCGGCGCGCCGGTTCAATGCCTGCGCTATGAGAGGTCGTGTCCACGTCAGAGCAATCACTCCCTCCAGTCCTTTTTTGTTTGGGTATAACAAAATCTCGTTTTCCATTCACATTTTAGTGGTAGGAGTTGTGCGTGTGTGTCTGTGAGAGAGAGAGAGGAGACGGTAGTCGGGGTTGTCTGATCGGTAAACAAATGAATAATGTCAGTCTGGGATGGAGACGAAAAGGAGACCGCAACAAATGTTGTGTCTACAGGAGAGATAGAGAGAGTAATTTTAGTGGTATGAGTCATATGTAGAGACATATAGGGTGTGTGAGAGAATCCCATAGAGAGAAAGACAAAGTGAAAGACGAGTGGAGACTGTGTGTTTGGCGGTGAAAAAGAAAGCTTAGGTACCGAGTGATACTAGAGAACAGTAGAGACGTGAGAGATAATGAAAACTGTGTAATATATAATGATAGGGAGAGTGTGACACTTCTCAAGGGAGACGTCGAGAGACCATGTTTGCGAGGATAGGAGCAACATGAAGTGAGCGTGCGGGTGAGCTGGAGAAAAGAGAGTGATAGCTACTTGAAGGAGCATGCATGCGGGAGAGATGGGTGTGAAAGCAGTGAACAAAAAAGGGATTCAAATATTTGAATTCGAGATGATGATACATGTAATCCATACTCGAACCAAAATTGATCTATCAAACATGCATACTCATATGAATTCACGCACATCTATGTTATTTAATATGTAGATATTACTGATCCATACATTTTAGTAGAACATAATTTGGTTAAAAAATTTCGAATTCAACCTTAAGATTTCGAGATCATTGTATTTGTAAATCATATTATACATATAAAGGAGCGGAATTCTTTGCGGTGCTTTTGAAAGTATATATAAAAAAATGATGTATATAGAATGTAATTCCAATTGAAAATGGATCCTGCCCGAAAAAAATAGAATACAAACGGGATTCGAATTGAGTTGGCACGGTAAACGTGCACTCTGCAAAATTTGAACGAAGCGGGGAAAGTCACAGTAAGCGCCCGAAACCAAAATCTGCGAGATGGAAATCACTACTGCCTATCCCTGCCGCGCAAAGCCTATATGCTGGATTTCTATAGGTTTCGATAGGGGTAGGTTTGTAATTTCACCCAAACGTGACGTAACCGCCTCTCACCCGGATTCATACACGGTGGGTGCCAAAACACAGTGTGTCTT
>NC_041392.1:636707403-636755709 GCF_002162155.2 Triticum dicoccoides | reverse complement strand
TGTGGGCGCCAAAAACAAACTCTCGTCGGCAAATATTCAGTGTATGCGAGATTACCGTCCTATCCCCAACCGACTAGTGTTGCTGTGATGTAGTAGAAATTTGAAACGGGGGCTAAGTTTGTAAATTTCCTCGCATTTGAGACAAGCGCGCCCTGAATACATGGTTCCCCCCTTCCTCTCTACCTCCCTTTTCCCCATTCGTACTCCGTGGGTGCCAAAACACCCTCTCCACCCCACCCTCCTCTGTCTGCTGTTGTCCGCCACCCCATCCACCGCCGTCCTCCTCCACCATGTCGGAGCTGTTACCCCAACGCTGCCGTCCATTACAAGAGATCGACCTCTCTCATCCATGGCTTCGGACCGGGATCCTTGCATCCCGTCCTCTCGCTTCATCCTCGTCGTCGTCCACCTTGCCGGCGCCGCTCCTATGACCGTCTCGTCCACCGCGCCCCGCCGCCACCGTCTACCCTCCTACATCTGCTTCCACGCCGCCGACAGCCATCATTGCCGCAGCACCATCAAATTCTCAGCAGATGCGTACACGGCGCCGCACCAGAGGCGGTACTCTTTCGTATCTGCTAAACTTATTTATCGCAGCAAGAAAATAGATCGCCACTGCTTTACTCTGATTTCTTGTCTTGGTTGCGAAGTTGCCTTTGTCCGGTTTGCACCTTCAGATCCGCCATGGCACGCTCAACACCATACTCGCAATGCTTATGGTTTTCCCCTTTTATATTCCACACTAGTTAAATCACAGTAGACTAAATTTCAAAATTGGGTCGGTTAATTTTTCAGAGCTCGCCGAAGTTCGCCGGTGCGATCGAAGGGGCTCGGGTGGTTGTGGGGCCTCGCCGAACGAAGAAAACTTGACGCGGGTGGGGGTTGGGGTGGGGGTGGGGGCGGAGGAACACAGGAGGTGGGGGCCGATGGTCCAGCCGGCGGCCCGTGCGGTGTTCTGTATGGGAAGAATCGGAGACGAGGAAGAAGAAGGGTTAGGAGACGTAGGATCTTCATCCAACCGCCTGAAATGGTCGAGAGACAGCTAGGAGTTGCATTCTTAATGCGCTCTGGTTCATCATGTGTGGGCACTGCGCAACCAACATTTTATTATCCAAAATCTGCTTGCTCTTCTTTACCATGTTCCTCTTCCGTTCTTCTTTAATATGTACTCTCTCCGTTCCTAAATACAAGTCTTTGTATAGATTCCACCATGGACTACATATGGAGCAAAATGAGTGAATCTACACTCTAAAATGTACCTGGATACATCTGTATGTGATCCATAATGGAAATCTCTACCAAGACTTATATTTTGGAACAGAGGGAGTATGATAGTAGTGCAGTATGTTCCTTGTACTGAAGATGAGCAGGGACATTTGCAGTGTAGAGGTCTATACGGTCGGTTGTGATGGACACTTTGAGCCTTTTTGATTCGTAGGATCTTGTAAACATAGGAATAGGATTTGTACTGGCCTGCCCATTTGAATCCTATAAGAATAGCAAGGAAATGCGGGGAGCTGTGTCGCCTTTGAGAGTTACATTGATATTAACAGTATCGCACCTTCACTTGAAGAGAGCTAGTATCCGAAGCCTTTCTAGCCGTACCGGCAATACTAGCACATATATTCCAGCAAGTTCCACTTTGCTGATTTTACTCTGATGCTTAAGGTTTTCCCGTTATATCTACACTATGATCTATGTAGCTTCTTTGTGTCGCACTGGCAGCAGTCCACTCTTGAAGCTAAACACTGCAATGACTTACAAAATTGGCACCAAGGCATTGAGTGCCATTCTGGATGCAATGAAACTCATACGCTCCCCACCTGTTGATTCTTGTTCAGATATGATCCTAATGAATATTCTTACCTCGAGGAGTCAAAGGCAGATGGCCTGTCCTGTTCACCCATCAAGGTGCATGTTCTTTTGGCAATGTTTTATTGATTGCGGGTATCTTGCATATGTTGTCTTGCATTTCTTCTACTTTGTTGCACCGCCATCTGCTTAGTTTACTCATCATATATGTCGAGATGCCATGCCCATCCATTATCAATACATATTCCATCTGTCATCTTACCATGTTTTCCACTCAAATGTTGTTCTTGTGCATCAGACATCAAAAAGGAAGAGGGCGATTGTCGAACCTGAAGGAGCACCAGCAAAGTCCTTGAAAAACGTGGTGGTGCCAGAGAAATCAGACAGCACCCCACTTATATTGGCTGTACAACCAGTGACACAAAATGTAGGACCGACTCCAGCAGACTGTACCCATACTTCACTGGCCACGCCACTATCCCCACCACACTGGACCTGCACTCCAGCAAAAGTATACCGATTTCATTTGCCATAGCACCAGCTGTACCACATAAAAATCCCACTCCAGCAAAAAGTACAGCAAGTCCACCGGTCGAAGACCTATCCCAATTGCAGAGACGGCCAATTCCTGCAGATTGGAACCCCATTCCATTTATTCCCAGCTTAAAAGACAATGCTTTCAATGTTGTTAGGGACTACGTGCATATATTCCCATCATGGGAAGATTATTGTGAAGACAAACACCATTTTCACATCTTCCTGTCCAACTTACGTGTAAGTGCTATTATTCATGGCTATTATTTTCCTGTTTTCTGCTGATTGAACACATCAATGATTTACATTACATTGTTGTAACTAGGCGAGGGTCAATCTGGATAGTCATGACGAGCAAAGCTTGCTTGTGCTTTTCAAGGAAGCATTGCAGCAGTATCAGTGTTACGTGAGGAAATCACACTTTGATGGCAAGTTTATAAACGAATTTCCGGTGAAGTCCCCTGTGCTAATTTAGAAGACATTGAATGGAAAAACCTTGTTATGCACTGGTCTTGTTCCCAGGATGAGGTACTGTCTATGAAATCACATGACAATTTGAACTTCTACTTTTCCGCATGTGCCTTACGGATCTTTTTTGCAGGAAATCTGCTCGAAGAAGAATTCCGGTTTGATAAGAACGACAGGATATCGCAAATATGTTGCCCGCTGCTTTGCTCTTGTTAGTACCTGTTGTCCTGTATCACTGTACTTGCATACATACCTGGTTCATTATGTGACAGCTGTATGCATGATAGCTTGCTTATCAATTGTTCGCCCCAAATTATCTGATCTGTATGAATGGTTACATTAGTGTAGAATATATCCAATGACAATGTTTTTTAGCTCTGCATTGTTCTTGTAAGTACATGCTGTCCTTTATCAGTGTACTTATAATGACAGGTAGTTGTTCATGTACCATCACTCTGCAGCTTATTTTCCTTTGCCCTCCATTTTCTACACATCAGATCTATATTTACTCTTACCATAAGGTTGGTACTGAAGAAGTTTAGCTATGCATTGCTCTTGGCTGTACCTTTTGCCTGTATCGTTGCACTTACATTTATAGCTACTTGGTTATGTAGCATCACTCTTCATCTTATCTTAAATATTCTCCATTTTTTCGTATATTATCACATCTATATTTACTCTTAACAAAATGTAGAATAAAGGCAATGCTTTTGAAGAAGATTCTGTGGTAAACTTCTTGAATTGCCCCCCCCCATCAGCATGGACAAGGCCTTTATAGAGCCTGTCTTCACCAATAATGTAAGTTTGTCCATCTCAAGCCTTCAAACTTTGTTGTATATATTTGGATAGGCATGACTGCAACAGCTGTTTATTTTTGGTGTTTGCATCAAATTGCTTGTTTAAAGTTTATTATATGTAGTTCATAAACAAAAGTTCGTCCTTTCTCAATTTAAGTTTTCAGTTGTACAACCAAGTTCCTTCTTCATACCATGTAAATTAAACTATACAAAGCAAGTGATCTTCTTTTGCACTACATGTATGCTTCTGTTCTTTATCTGTAACCCAGTGGTGTGGCGAACCTACCCACTACAGCACAATGTCATATTCTGCAATGTCTTAACTATGAAAAATGTCATATCATTCTACTATTATTTAAACTGTCTCTTTATTTGCCAATCTGAAATGGTATAAATTGACAGCACACTAACCATTGATACTTATGAGTTCTTGATCTGTAATCTAGTGGTGTCGTGAAGCTGCCAACTCCTTCACAATGTCATTTCCTGCCATGTCTTGACCTGAACAATACCATATTGTGTTAATGCAAATTTAAACTATGTCACTTTATTCGTCAGTAAGAAATGTGATGAATTGTTAGCACTGATACTTTTATGTGCAAAACCCGCCATCTGTCTGCTTGTTTATCTTTCAGAGTGAGGAAGATATAAGTGTTGAACAAGTGCAGTCTCATCATCTTGCTCAGCTGCTTGCGCTGCAGCTCCCCAGCAGGGCTAACCTTTCTTGAACTCTATTGAAGTGCTGTCAGTTTTGTATATTATTTTGTCGGCGTGTTTATTTGCACTGGTGGCGATCTTTGATGCCCAGTGTATGTAATCTGCTGTCTGCTTGTGCTTTATTATCATATTGGCGAACTTTGATGCCCAGTGGATGTAATATGCCGTAATTTCTTTATTGTATAGTATAGGTTTTTTCTTATTCACGATGCTGCAGTTATTTTACTGTATATATATCATGTCTTCGCAGTAAAACGGCCAAACCATAAAATTATGGTACATAATCGGGTCGTCATGCAATCACGATGTAGGTTGGGCCTGAAACGTGTCGATCAGCTCACGGGCTGGCAGCAGCCCGAAATGAACCCCGGCCCATGATTGTGTGAATCAAATCACGGGCTTTTAACAAGACGAAAAATTGTCTCGGTCCTTGTTTGGCCCAATCAGATATCGGCTGCGAGCAGGCCGGATGCAAACCGGGCCATAGTTAGGCCCAACTATATGACGGGCTTTTAACAGGCTGAAATAAATATAGGGCCGAAATGTTAAATGGGCCCTTAACAGGCCAAAACTAATATCAGGTCGAATTACTAAGTGGGCCTTTAGCAAGTGGGCCCAAAAGCATAGTGTCTAGTTGATGGGCCGAATCTGATATGGGCCATAATTAGGCCCAAAACCTCTTAAAGGGCCGGACCTGATCTGAGCCGTAATTTGGCCCAGAACATGGTAGGCTTTTAACGGGTCGGATCTCATATGGGACACTATTAGGCCCGGAGCGTGGCAGGCCATTAATAGACCGTATCAAATATGGGCTGGCATTTGGCCCAAAACACGGCAGCCAGTTAACGGGCCGGCCTACTAGGGTCCTCAAAATCTTGTGGGCCTATAGCTGGGCCGGCCCATTAATGTCAGCGAAATCTCATGGGCCTTTAGCTGGGCCGGCCCATTATGATCCGCAAGAATTTTGTGGGCCTTTACCTGGGCCGGCCTATTATCGCACACAAAAATCTTGTGGGCCTTTACCTAGGCCAGCCCATTATGGCCCGCGAAATCTTGTGGGCCTTTAGCTAGGCCAGCCCATTATGGTCCACAAAATCTCGTGGGCCTTTAGCTGGGCCGGCCCATTAAGGTCCGCAAAATCTTGTGGGCCTTTAGTTGGGCCGGCCCATTTAAACTTGTTGGGCCGTGCCACGTGTCGACATATCATAGGCGCCTTCTGTCCAGTGAGTGGATGACATCTGTCCCGACGATGAGTTGACACGTGTTTCCTCTAGCCAATGATGATTTTACACGTGGAAAATCCGCATTGGTCGGGGCTGTTAACGGGTTATCGGATCCAAAACCCGACCCGATAGCTTAACGGCGTTCCGTTACGGTGGATGCCACGTGTCGGTCACCCTTGATGAAAGCACTTCTATGACGCGCGATTTATCATCATGGAAGTGGACACTTCCGTGATGATAATTTTGGTAATGTCATGGAACACTTCTACGACAGCACAGGTATGACTATCTTGATTCTGTCATAAATTTGTCATGGATGTACATGCATGACAAAAAAGCGACCTACTGTGACAAACACGTATCATCACGGAAGTGTATTTTTTGTAGTGCTTGTCAGGGCTGCCAATGTTCTCGGTTTTTCTTGGCCGAGGTGTCTGGCGAGCCATTCGTCTCGGACGGTGTGCTTGAAAGCTCCTAAGGCTTCGGCGTCTGGACAGTCGACGATTTGGTTCTTCTAAGTGAGAAACATGTTCCAAAGCTTTCGGGCTGACTCTCTGGGCTGTTGAATTATATGAATTAAATCGTCTGCATCTGGAGGTCGGACATAGGTCCCTTGGAAATTAGCCAGGAAAGCATCTCGAGCTCCTCCCAACTTCCAATTGAGTTTTCTGGGAGGCTTTTCAGCCAGTGCTGAGATGGTCCTTTAAGCTTGAGGGGCAAGTACTTGATTGCGTGGAGGTCGTCTCCGCGAGCCATATGGATATGGAGGATAAAGTCCTCAATCCAGACCACAGGGTCTTTGGTCCCGTCGTACGCCTCTATGTTCACTGGTTTGAATCCTTCTGGGAATTCGTGGTCCAGCACCTCATCAGTGAAACATAGGGGGTGTGCGGCACCCCTGTATTTGGATGTATCATGGCGTTCGAACGGTTGTAGTATTCGGTTTTGATTTTGTGCCGGAGCATGCTTCCTAGATCCATAGATGGATCTGGTCATACCGGATTTTTGGCACAAGTCCTCACATAGATCGTGTGTTGACTTATGTGCAGCCTTGTTAGCCGCTCTATCGCGGTCACAAGGTGGTTGATCCGGCTGGTTGGCCGTTTCATTTTTCGGCTGTGTGGGCTCTAAGGCCTCATCGTCGAATTCAGGTAATAGCTTGCACTTTGGATAGCTCTTTGTGTGGTAACTTCCACCATACTTTTCTTCGTTGTCGAGCACTTTGTTCCACCTGTTGTTGAGCGTATTTTGTGCGGTCTTAAGCCTTTGCTTTTGCTTCTTCAGACTCCTCGCTGTGGCAATAAGCCTTCTGCGGAGGTTCTCTTGCTCCAAGTGCGTTTCCGGGATGATGTGTGCATCTTCGTCCGGACTGTTTTCCTCCCCATAGTGGGTTTGATGAGGTTTATCCTCGGCGTCGTCGTGTTCGAACATCGGATCCGTACTGTGTTCGCCGTTTGCAGTTTCGTCGTGCTCTACCGCTGGGTCGATGCGGTCGTCGTTTCCTCTGGAGTCGACTGGAGTGTTATTTTCACTTGCGTTGTTATTGTTGTTTTTGCCGAGGCAGGATTTTGAGCGGCGCCTACGCCGACGCTTTGATTGCTTCTCGAGGGAGCTACTCTTCATTGCATCCTGCCGTTCTTCGTCATTGTTTTCTTTGGGTGTATCCACCATGTATATGTCATGTGGTGAAGTGGTTGTCCAGCGCCCTGTGGGTACTGGTTCCTGTTCCTCTCTTGCATCGTCGCCCATGCCGCCGATGTCTTCGGAGTCGAAATCGAGCATGTCGGTTAAATCGTCAACAGAGGCTACTAAGTGGGTGGTGGGTGGGCAGTGAATTTCTTCGTCGTCCGCATCCCATTCTAGTCGGACATAGTTCGACCAAGGTTCTCCTGACAAGGAGAGAGACCTTAACGAATTTAGCACATTGATACGTCTCCAATGTATCTATAATTTTTGATTGCTCCATTCTATGTTTTCTACTGTTTAAAACATTATTGTGCTTTATTATCCACTTTTATATTATTTTCGGGACTAACCTATTAACCGGAAGCCCAGCCCAGAATTGATGTTTTTTGCCTGTTTTAGGGTTTCAAAGAAAAGGAATATCAAACGGAGTCCAAACGGAATGAAATCTTCGAGAACGTGATTTTCTCAACAGATAAGACCCAGGAGACTTGGACCCTACGCTAAGGCACGCAACAGGAGGCCACGAGGTAGTGGGCGCGCCCTACCCTACCAGGCGCGGCCCCACCCTCGTGGGCCCCCTGTTGCTCCACCGACGTACTTCTTCCTCCTATATATATCCACGTACCCCCAAATGATCAAAACAGGAGCCAAAACCCTAATTCCACCATTGTAACTTTCAGTATCCACGAGATCCCATCTTGGGGCCTCTTCCGGAGCTCTGCCGGAGGGGGCATCGATCACGGGGGACTTCTACATCAACACCATAGCCCCTCCGATGAAGTGTGAGTAGTTTATCTCAGACCTACAGGTCCATAGTTAGTAGCTAGATGGCTTCTTCTCTCTTTTTGGATCTCAATACAATGTTCTCCCCCTCTGTTGTGGAGATCTATTCGATGTAATCTTGTTTTTGCGGTGTGTTTGTTGAGACCGGTGAATTGTGGGTTTATGATCAAGTCTATCTATGAATAATATTTGAATCTTCTCTGAATTCTTTTATGTATGATTGGTTATCTTTGCAAGTCTCTTCGAATTATCATTTTGGTTTGGCCTACTAGATATATCTTTCTTGCAATGGGAGAAGTGCTTAGCTTTGGGTTCAATCTTGCGGTGTCCTTTCCCAGTGACAGTAAGGGCAGCAAGGCACGTATTGTATTGTTGCCATCAAGGATAACAAGATGGGGTTTTCTTCATATTGCTTGAGTCTATCCCTCTACATCATGTCATCTTGCTTAAGGTGTTACTCTATTTTTAACTTAATACTCTAGATGCATGCTGGATAGCGGTCGATGAGTGGAGTAATAGTAGTAGATGCAGGCAGGAGTCGGTCTACTTGTCTCGGATGTGATGCCTATATACATGATCATGCCTAGATATTCTCATAATTATGCTCAATTCTGTCAATTGCTCAACAGTAATTTGTTCGCCCACCGTAGAATACTTATGCTCTTGAGAGAAGCCACTAGTGAAACCTATGGCCCCCGGGTCTATCGTCATCATATTGTTCTCCTACTACTTTGCTATTTACTTTGCCTTTATTTTACTTTGCATCTTTATCATAAAAATACCAAAAATATTATCTTTATCATATCTATCAGATCTCACTCTCGTAAGTGGCCTCATAGGGATTGACAACCCCTATTTGCGTTGGTTGCGAGGATTTATTTGTTTTGTGCAGGTACGAGGGACTTGCGCGTAGCCTCCTACTGGATTGATACCTTGGTTCTCAAAAACTGAGGGAAATACTTACGCTACTTTGCTGCATCATCCCTTCCTCTTCGGGGAAAACCAACACAGTGCTCAAGAGGTAGCAAGAAGGATTTTTGGCGCCATTGTCGGGGAGGTCTTCGCAAAAGTCCACATAACAAGTACCCATCACATACCCTTATCTCCCGCATTACATTATTTGCCACTTGCCTCTCGTTTTCCTCTCCCCCCACTTCACCCTTGCCGCTTTATTCGCCCTCTCTCTCTATCCTCCCTCTCTTTCTCTATTTGCCTCGTTTTGCCCGCTTGCTTTTTGTTTGCTTGTGTGTTAGTTTGTTTGCTTGTCACGATGGCTCAAGATAATACTAAATTGTGTGACTTCACCAATACCAACAACAATGATTTTATTAGCACTCCGATTGCTCCTCTTACCGATGCTGAATCTTTTGAAATTATTACTGCTTTGCTGAATCTTGTCATGAAAGATCCGTTTTCCGGCCTTCCTAGTGAAGATGCCGCTACCCATCTTAATAGCTTCGTTGATTTGTGTGACATGCAAAAGAAGACAGATGTGGATAATGATATTGTTAAATTGAGGTTATTTCCTTTTTCGCTTAGAGGTCGTGCTAAAGCTTGGTTTTCGTCTTTGCCTAAAAATAGTATTGATTCATGGAACAAGTGCCAAGATGCTTTTATCTCTAAGTATTTTCCTCCCGTTAAGATCATCTCTCTTAGAAACGATATTATGAACTTTAAGCAACTTGGTCATGAACATGTTGCACAAGCTTGGGAGAGAATGAAATTAATGATACGTAATTGCCCTACTCATGGTTTAAATTTGTGGATGATTGTTCAAAAGTTTTATGCCGGATTGAATTTTGCTTCTAGAAATCTTTTAGATTCGGCCGGGGGAGGCACTTTTATGGAAATCACTTTAGGAGAAGCCACTAAACTCCTAGATAATAGTATGGTTAATTATTCTCAATGGCACACTGAAAGATCTACTAATAAAAAGGTGCATGCGATAGAAGAAATTAATGTTTTGAGTGGAAAGATGGATGAACTTATGAAACTATTTGCTAATAAGAGTGTTTCTTCTGATCCTAATGATATGCCCTTGTCTACTTTGATTGAGAATAATAATGAATCTATGGATGTGAATTTTGTTGGCAGGAACAATTTTGGTAACAACGCGTATAGACGAAATTTTAATCCTAGGCCTTATCCTATTAATCCCTCTAATAATTATGGTAATTCCTACAACAATTCCTATGGAAATTATAATAAGATTCCCTCTGGTTTTGAATCTAATATTAAAGAATTTATTACTTCGCAAAAGAATTTTAATGCTATGATTGAAGAAAAATTGCTTAAGATTGATGACTTGGCTAGGAACGTTGATAGAATTTCTCTTGATGTTGATTCTTTGAAACTTAGATCTATTCCACCTAAGCATGATATCAATGAGTCTCTCAAAGCCATGAGAATTTCCATTGATGAGTGCAAAGAAAGAACCGTTAGGATGCGTGCTAAGAAAGATGCCTTTATAAAAGCGTGTTCTTCTAGTTCCTATGAAAATAATGATGAAGATCTAAAAGTTATTGATGTGTCCCCTATTAAATCTTTGTTTTGCAATATGAATCTTGATAATTATGGGACTGAATATGATCCACCTTTACCTAGAAGGCATTCTAAGAATTCGGAATTTGTTAATCTTGATGCTAAATTTGATAAAAGTGGGATTGAAGAAATTAAAACCCTAGATGTTGCTAAACCCACTATTATGGATTTCAAGGAATTTAACTATGAAAATTTCTCTTTGATTGATTGTATTTCCTTGTTGCAATCCGTGCTAAATTCTCCTCATGCTTATATCCATGGCTCGCGCTAAACATATCTCCTTTTTTGTCTTCTCCACATAACCCCCTCATTATATTCTATTCCACCCATAATGCTATATCCATGGCTCGCGCTCATGTATTGCGTGAAAGTTTATAAGTTTGAGATTACTAAAGTATGAAACAATTGCTTGGCTTGTCATCGGAGTTGTGCATGATGAGAGTATTCTTGTGTGACGAAAATGAAACATGACTAAACTATATGATTTTGTAGGGATGAACTTTCTTTGGCCATGTTATTTTGAGAAGACATAATTGCTTAGTTAGTATGCTTGAAGTATTATCATTTTTATGTCAATATGAAGTTTTTTCTTGAATCTGATGGATGTGAATATTCATACCACAATTAAGAAGAATTACATTGAAATTATGCCAAGTAGCACTCCGAATCAAAAATTCTGTTTTTATCATTTACCTACTCGAGGACGAGCAGGAATTAAGCTTGGGGATGCTGATACGTCTCCAATGTATCTATAATTTTTGATTGCTCCATGCTATATTATCTACTGTTTTGAATGTTTATGGGCTTTATTATACACTTTTATATCATTTTTTGGGACTAACCTATTAACCCAGAGCCCGGTGCCAGTTTCTGTTTTTACCCTGTTTTAGGGTTTTGAAGAAAAGGAAAATCAAACGGAGTCCAATTGACCTGAAACTTCACGGAACTCTTTTTTGGAAGGAAAGAAGCCCAGAAGACTTGGAGTGCATGTCGGGGGACCTGCAAGGAGGCCACGAGGCAGGGGGCGTGCCCACCCCCTGGGCGCGCCCTCCACCCTCATGGCCCCCTCGTGGCCCCCCTGACGTACTTCTTCCGCCTATATATCTCCATATACCCTAAAAACATCCGTGAGCATAATAGATCGGGAGTTCCATCGCCAGAAGCCTCCGTAGCCACCGAAAGCCAATCTAGACCCGTTCCAGCACCCTGCCGGAGGGGGCAATCCTTCTCCGGTGGCCATCTTCATCATCCCGGTGCTCTTCATGACGAGGAGGGAGTAGTTCTCCCTCGGGGCTGAGGGTATGTACCAGTAGCTATGTGTTTGATCTCTCTCTCTCTCTCTCTCTCTCTCTCTCTCTCTCTCGTGTTCTTGAGGTGATACGATCTTGATGTATCGCGAGCTTTGCTATTATATTTGGATCCTATGATGTTTTCTCCCCCCCTCTACTCTCTTGTAATGAATTGAGTTTCCCCTTTGAAGTTATCTTATCGGATTGAGTCTTTAAAGATTTGAGAACACTTGATGTATGTCTTGCCGTGTGTACCTGTGGTGACAATGGGATATCACGTGATTCACTTGATGTATGTTTTGGTGATCAACTTGCGGGTTCCGCCCATGAACCTATGCATAGGGGTTGGCACATGTTTTCGTCGTGATTCTCCGGTAGGAACTTTGGGGCACTCTTTGAGGTTCTATGTGTTGGTTGAATAGATGAATCTGAGATTGTGTGATGCATATCGTATAATCATACCCACGGATACTTGAGGTGACATTGGAGTATCTGGGTGACATTAGGGTTTTGGTTGATTTGTGTCTTAAGGTGTTATTCTAGTACGAACTCTAGGGCTGTTTGTGACACTTATAGGAATAGCCCAACGGATTGATTGGAAAGAATAACTTTGAGGTGGTTTCGTACCCTACCATAATCTCTTCGTTCGTTCTCCGCTATTAGTGACTTTGGAGTGACTCTTTGTTGCATGTTGAGGGATAGTTATGTGATCCAATTATGTTAGTATTGTTGAGGGAACTTGCGCTAGCGAAAGTATGAACCCTAGGCCTTGTTTCAACGCATTGCAATACCGTTTACGCTCACTTTTATCATTAGTTACCTTGCTGTTTTTATATTTTCAGATTATAAAAACTATTATATACTATCCATATACCACTTGTTTCACCATCTCTTCGCCGAACTAGTGCACCTATACAATTTACCATTGTATTGGGTGTGTTGGGGACACAAGAGACTCTTTGTTATTTGGTTGCAGGGTTGCTTGAGAGAGACCATCTTCATCCTATGCCTCCCACGGATTGATAAACCTTAGGTCATCCACTTGAGGGAAATTTGCTACTGTCCTACAAACCTCTGCACTTGGAGGCCCAACAACGTCTACAAGAAGAAGGTTGTGTAGTAGACATCACCTTGATTTAATCTTATGAAGAAAAACTTGAATTGGAAGTTTCTATCCCTAGAAAACTTTATGATGAGTGGGAACCAACTATTAAAATTAAAATTAAAGATCATGAATGCTATGCTTTATGTGATTTGGGTGCTAGTGTTTCCACGATTCCAAAGACTCTGTGTGATTTGTTAGGTTTCCGTGATTTTGATGATTGCTCTCCAAACTTGCACCTTGCGGATTCCACTATTAAGAAACCTATGGAAAGAATTAATGATTTTCTTATTGTTGCAAATAGGAATTATGTGCCCATATATTTTATTGTTCTTGACATAGATTGCAATCCTTCATGTCCTATTATTCTTGGTAGACCTTTCCTTAGAACGATTGGTGCGATTATTGATATGAAGGAAGGAAATATTAAATTCCAATTTCCATTAAGGAAAGGCATGGAACACTTTCCTAGAAAGAAAATTAAATTACCTTATGAATCTATTACGAGAGCCACTTATGGATTGCCTACCAAAGATGGCAATATCTAGATCTATTCTTGCTTGTTATGCCTAGCTAGGGGTGTTAAACGATAGCGCTTGTTGGGAGGCAACCCAATTTTATTTTTATTCCTTGCCTTTTGCTCCTGTTTAATAATAAATAAATTATCTAGCCTCTGTTTTGGTTGTGTTTTTTGTTTAATTAGTGTTTGTGCCAAGTAGAACCGTTGGGAAGACTTGGGGAAAGTCTTGTTAAACTTGCTGTAAAAAACAAAAACTTTAGCGCTCACAAGAACTGCTGCCATTTTTATTTGGAGAGTGCTATTCAGTTAATTCTTTTTTCAGATGATTAATAGATAAATTCCTCACGTCCAGCAATTTATTTTAGAATTTTTGGTGTTCCAGATCTTGCGCTAGCTACAGATTACTACAGACTGTTCTATTTTTGACAGATTCTGTTTTTCGTGTGTTGTTTGCTTATTTTGATGAATCTATGGCTAGTAAAATAGTTTATAAACCATAGAGAAGTTAGAATACAGTAGGTATAACACCAATATAAATAAATAATGAGTTCATTAGAGTACCTTGAAGTGTTCTTTTGTTTTCTTTCGCTGACGGAGCTCACGAGATTTTCTACTTTAAGTTTTGTGTTGTGAAGTTTTCAAGTTTTAGGTAAAGATTTGATGGATTATGGAACAAGGAGTGGCAAGTGCCTAAGCTTGGGGATGCCCATGGAACCCCCAAGATAATCTAAGGACACCTAAAAGCCAAAGCTTGGGGATGCCCCGGAAGGCATCCCCTCTTTCGTCTACTTCTATCGGTAACTTTACTGGGAGCTATATTTTTATTCGCCACATGATATGTGTTTTGCTAGGAGCGTCTTGTATTATTTGAGTCTTTATTTGTTAGTTTACCACAATCATCCTTTCTGTACACACCTTTTGAGAGAGCCATACATAATTTGGAATTTGTTAGAATACTCTATGTGCTTCGCTTATATCTTTTGAGTCATATAATTTTGCTCTAGCGCTTCACTTATATCTTTTAGAGCATGGTGGTGGACTTGTTTTATAGAAACTATTGATCTCTCATGCTTCACTTAGATTATTTTGAGAGTCTTAATAGCATGGTAATTTGCTTAAAATCCTAATATGCTTGGTATACAAGATTAATAATAAAACTTTCTTATTAGTGTGTTGAATACTATGATAAGTTTGATATTTGATAATTGTTTTGAGATATGAAGATGGTGATATTAAAGTTGTGCTAGTTAAGTAGTTGTGAATTTGAGAAATACTTGTGTTGAGGTTTGTGATTCCCGTAGCATGCACGTATGGTGAACCATTATGTGATGAAGTCGGAGCATGATTTATTTATTGATTGTCCTCCTTATGAGTGGCGGTCGGGGACGAGCGATGGTCTTTTCCTACCCAATCGATCCCGCTAGGAGCATGCGCGTAATACTTTGCTTTGATAACTTGTAGATTTTTGCAATAAGTATATGAGTTCTTTATGACTAATGTTGAGTCCATGGATTGTACGCACTTTTCTCACCCTTCCGCCTTTGCTAGCCTCTCTAATACCGCGCACCTTTCGCCGGTATCATAGACCCACCATATACCTTCCTCAAAACAGCAACCATACCTACCTATTATGGCATTTCCATAGCCATTCCGAGATATATTGCCATGCAACTTTCCACCGTTCCGTTTATTATGACACACTCCATCATTGTCATATTGCTTAGCATGATCATGTAGTTGACATCGTATTTGTGGCAAAGCCACCGTTCATAATTCTTTCATACATGTCACTCATGCATCATTGCATATCCCGGTACACCGTCGGAGGCATTCATATAGAGTCATATTTTGTTCTAAGTATCGAGTTGTAATTGTTGAGTTGTAAGAAAAATAAAAGTGTGATGATCATCATTATTAGAGCATTGTCCCAGTGAGGAAAGGATGATGGAGACTATGATTCCCCCACAAGTCGGGATGAGACTCCGGACGAAAAATAAAAAAAAGAAAAGAAAAGAGGCCATAAAAAAGAGAAAAGGCCCAAATAAAAAAATGAGAGAAAAAAAGAGAAGGGGCAATGCTACTATCCTTTTACCACACTTGTGCTTCAAAGTAGCACCATGATCTTCATAGTAGAGAGTCTCTCATGTTATTACTTTCATATACTAGTGGGAATTTTTCATTATATAACTTGGCTTGTATATTCCAATGATGGGCTTCCTCAAAATGCCCTAGGTCTTCATGAGCAAGCAAGTTGGATGCACACCCACTTAGTTTCTTTTTGAGCTTTCATATACTTATAGCTCTAGTGCATCCGTTGCATGGCAATCCCTACTCACTCACATTGATATCTATTGATGAGCATCTCCATAGCCCATTGATACGCCTAGTTGATGTGAGACTATCTTCTCCCTTTTTGTCTTCTCCACAACCACCACTCTATTCCACCTATAGTGCTATATCCATGGCTCACGCTCATGTATTGCGTGAAAATTGAAAAAGTTTTGAGAATGTCAAAAGTATGAAACAATTGCTTGGCTTGTCATCGGGGTTGTGCATGATTTAAATATTTTGTGTGGTGAAGATGGAGCATAGCCAGACTATATGATTTTGTAGGGATAACTTTCTTTGGCCATGTTATTTTGAGAAGACATAATTGCTTAGTTAGTATGCTTGAAGTATTATTATTTTTATGTCAATATGAACTTTTGTCTTGAATCTTTCGGATCTGAATATTCATACCACAATTAAGAAGAATTACATTAAAAATTATGCCAAGTAGCACTCCGCATCAAAAATTCTGTTTTATCATTTACCTACTCGAGGACGAGAAGGAATTAAGCTTGGGGATGCTTGATACGTCTCCAACGTATCTATAATTTTTGATTGCTCCATGCTATGTTTTCTACTGTTTTAAACATTATTGGGCTTTATTATCCACTTTTATATTATTTTTGGGACTAACCTATTAACCGGAGGCCCAACCCAGAATTGCTGTTTTTTGCCTGTTCTAGGGTTTCGAAGAAAAGGAATATCAAACGGAGTCCAAACGGAATGAAACTTTCGGGAACGTGATTTTCTCAACAGATAAGACCCGGGAGACTTGGACCCTACGCCAAGGCACGTAACAGGAGGCCATGAGGTAGGGGGTGCGCCCTACCCTACCAGGCGCGCCCCCACCCTCGTGGCCCCCCTGTTGCTCCACCGACGTACTTCTTCCTCCTATATATATCCACATGCCCCCAAATGATCAGAACAGGAGCCAAAACCCTAATTCCGCCACCGTAACTTTATGTATCCACGAGATCCCATCTTGGGGCCTGTTCCAGAGCTCCGCCGGAGGGGGCATCGATCACGGAGGGCTTCTACATCAACACCATAGCCCCTCCGATGAAGTGTGAGTAGTTTATCTCAGACCTACGGGTCCATAGTTAGTAGCTAGATGGCTTCTTCTCTCTTTTTGGATCTCAATACAATGTTCTCCCCCTCTCTTGTGGAGATCTATTTGATGTAATCTTCTTTTTGCGGTGTGTTTGTTGAGACCGATGAATTGTGGGTTTATGATCAAGTCTATCTATGAATAATATTTGAATCTTCTCTGAATTCTTTTATGTATGATTGGTTATCTTTGCAAGTCTCTTCGAATTATCAGTTTGGTTTGGTCTACTAGATTGATCTTTCTTGCAATGGGAGAAGTGCTTAGCTTTGGGTTCAATCTTGTGGTGTCCTTTCCCGGTGACAGTAAGGGCAGCAAGGCACGTATTGTATTGTTGACATCGAGGATAACAAGATGGGGTTTTCTTCATATTGCATGAGTCTATCCCTCTACATCATGTCATCTTGCTTAAGGTGTTACTTTGTTTTTAACTTAATACTCTAGATGCATGCTGGATAGCGGTCGATGAGTGGAGTAATAGTAGTAGATGCAGGCAGGAGTCGGTCTACTTGTCTCGGACGTGATGCCTATATACATGATCATGCCTAGATATTCTCATAATTATGCTCAATTATGTCAATTGCTCAACAGTAATTTGTTCACCCCCCGTAGAATACTTATGCTCTCAAGAGAAGCCACTAGTGAAACCTATGGCCCCCGGGTCTATCTTCATCATATTGTTCTCCTACTACTTTGCTATTTACTTTGCCTTTATTTTACTTTGCATCTTTATCATAAAAATACCAAAAATATTATCTTTATCATATCTATCAGATCTCACTCTCGTAAGTGGCCTCATAGGGATTGACAACCCCTATTTGCGTTGGTTGTGAGGATTTATTTGTTTTGTGCAGGTACGAGGGACTTGCACGTAGCCTCATACTGGATTGATACCTTGGTTCTAGAAAACTGAGGGAAATACTTACGGTACTTTGCTGCATCATCCCTTCCTCTTCGGGGAAAACCAACGTAGTGCTCAAGAGGTAGCACACATCGCCGAAAGGCGAGTGCTGAAAGATATCCGCGGAGGTGAACTCGATGATCGGCGCCCAAACGGATTCGATGGGCACAGATGCAGGCGGCTCGGAGTCCGTGGCCGGAGGCGAATCCAGTGGTTCGGCAACACGGCTCTCGTAAGGGGTGAAGTCAGTATCCAGCTCCATCGCCACTGAGAGTGTGGCCTCCATGGCGGGGTCTATCCCTCCGTCCTCGGATGGTGCAATTTGCTCCAGATTGAAAGCCGGAGTAGTTGCAGATGCGATCTCCCGAACACTGTCCGACAACAGAGCTACGTCATGCTTGTCATGATTGTGCAGCGCACCTGACATGGGCTCGAATCCCTCGAACATCAAGTCTCCGCGGATGTCAGCAATGTAGCTTAAGTTTCCGAACCTGACCTGATGGCCAGGGGCGTAGCTCTCGATCTGCTCCAGATGGCCAAGCAAATTGGCCCGCAGTGCGAAGCCGCCGAATGCAAAGATCTGTCCAGGGAGGAAAACCTCACCCTGGACCGCATCGTTACCGATGATCGAAGGGGCCATCGAGCCTTACGGTGACGGCACAGTGAAACTCTCAATGAAAGCACCAATGTCGGTGTGAAAACTGGCGGATCTCGGGTAGGGGGTCCCGAACTGTGCGTCTAAGGCGGATGGTAACAGGAGGCAGGGGACACGATGTTTACCTAGGTTCAGCCCCTCTTGATGGAGGTAATACCCTACGTCCTGCTTGATTGATATTGATGATATGAGTATTACAAGAGTTGATCTACCACGAGATCGTAGAGGCTAAGCCCTAGAAGCTAGCCTATGGTATGATTGTCTGTTGTCCTACGGACTAAACCCTCCAGTTTATATAGACACTGGAGGGGGCTAGGGTTACACAGAGTCGGTTACAAGGGAGGAGATCCACATATCCATATTGCCAAGCTTGCCTTCCACGCCAAGGAAAGTCCCATCCGGACACGGGACGAAGTCTTCAATCTTGTATCTTCATAGTCCAACAGTCCGGCCAAAGGATATAGTCCGGTTGTCCAGAGACCCCCTAATCCAGGACTCCCTCACATAGCATGAAACATATGGATCCAAATCAGCCCCTTACGAAGCAACACATAAACTTGGGTTTAAGCTTCTATCACTCTAGCAACCCATCATCTACTTATCACATCCCAATGCCTTCCTCTAGGCCCAAACAATGGTGAAGTGTCATGTAGTCGATGTTCACATGACACCACTAGAGGAAAGACAACATACATCTCATCAAAATATCGAACGAATACCAAATTCACATGACTACTTATAGCAAGACTTCTCCCATGTCCTCAGGAACAAACGTAACTACTCACAAATCATATTCATGTTCATAATCAGAGGGGTATTAATATGCATAATGGATCTGAACATATGATCTTCCACCAAGTAAACCAACTAGCATCAACTACAAGGAGTAATTAACACTACTAGCAACCCACAGGTACCAATCTGAGGTTTGGATACAAAGATTGGATACAAGAGATGAACTAGGGTTTGAGAGGAGATGGTGCTAGTGAAGATGTTGATGGAGATTGACCCCCTCCTGATGAGAGGATCGTTGGTGATGACGATGATGATGATTTCCCCCTCCCAGAGGGAAGTTTCCCCGGCAGAACAGCTCCGCCGGAGCCCTAGATTGGTTCTGCCAAGGTTCCGCCTCGTGGCGGCGGAGTTTCGTCCCGTGAGCTTGCTTATGATTTTTTTCCTCGAGAAAGACTCCATATAGCCAAAGATGGGCATCAGTGGGCCACCAGGGGGCCCACGAGGCAGGGGGCGCGCCCCCCACCCTCGTGGACGGTGGGTGGGCCCCCTCTGGTACTTCTTCCGCCCAATATTTTTTATATATTCTGGAAAAAAATTCTCGTGGAGTTTCAGGACTTTTGGAGATGTGCAGAATAGGTCTCTAATATTTGCTCCTTTTCCAGCCCAGAATTCCAGCTGCCGGCATTCCTCCTCTTCATGTAAACCTTGTAAAATAAGAGAGAAAAGGCATAAGTATTGTGACATAATGTGTAATAACAACCCATAATGCAATAAATATTGATATAAAAGCATGATGCAAAATGGACGTATCAATATCCAGAACAAAAAGATCGGTGACACCTTCATGTACTTATGTCGCAGAGGGACCCTGCCTGCTCGCCTTGGCTCAAAAGGCGTCGAACCGTCGGACATGAGGAACGCTCACCCAAGAACAAGAAAGGTGTTGAACTCATGACACGAAGTAGCACCAGAGCATGACCACCTTGATAGAGAACACACCAATTCAACCATGTCACCAAAGATCTTGGACAGCATAGCACATCGAGAAAGCCAACGAGCATAGCTGCAAGATACGAGGCAGCAGGACGACAAGACAAGAGAGGGGCGATGAGGCAGACACATCGACCACTGAAGAGAAGAACTCTCGTCTATTCGGGTTAAACATTTTACTAACTCTGACATTAGGCTCTCATACCCACTTCCTCCTGGAGAGCAACGACATTATCGATGATTGTTTGCTTCGCTAGAAGATTCTGCGGATACTCCTCGATGTTTCTCGAGACCCTGTGCCAACTGCCTTGCAGTTCCTGACCACCGATAATCCCCCTGAATAACATCCTTGCTGCTTGTACCTTCACCCCTAGTTGCTCCTGTTATTACAAGATACCACTAGTACTCTCCGTTGTTCCGAGAATCCTTTGTGCCGTCTGCGTTGCAGCTCCTTTTCCTCATGAATACGTGTACGGATAATTCCTCACAATTACCGGGGATTCATTCATCCCCAATTGTTTAGGTATTTCACAAAAGTCTTCGAAATACCATTCGATCTTTCGAAAATCCTCAGCAGCCTATTGTTGTTGAAATTCTTGTTTGCTTGCATTATGGTTAATTCCATATTTCTAGTAATCTTTGTTGACATCCTCTGTCACTATCGTTTCGAGTCCCTTGATCAAATATGTCGCGAATGCTCATAATCCTCAATCAGATCCTAGCATTCATCCTTCCGGCTCAGACGTCACTCCAAACATGAGCTTCAAACCTTGATTGATTGTGGATCTGTATCGATTCAACTCAATTATCTTTTGATCAGAGCCTCTGCTTCAATCTTCTGATTTGAAAATCGTAATTCCTTTGTATTCAAGCTTTGAAGTTATCCAGTTATATCTATAACCCGATGCCTTTGCATTCTTTCTTCTTCTGGGTGAGTATCGATACTCACATAAGATCTTTTATGGATCGCCATATCCTTGGTTGGATTATTATCCGACGATGTCCTTCATATTCATTAAACTTGTGAGTTTTGCCCTGACACATAATGCCTTGGTAAATTCTATCATCTGCTTTTGTCAACCATGCTCTGCTTTCGAGCTTGAGTTAATTACCTCTAAAGTTTTTGCAAATGTTCCTAAGATTCCCCGACGGGTTGAACTAATGCTTTCCCTAATTTGTGTGAACCCGGAAATTTCTATGGTTCATACTCTACTGGTGTTACGCCGGATAAAAATTTCTACACTACAACTTCGTCAAAAGCGAGAAGTAAATGAGAGGTTATGCATTGAAGAAGTGGGAGTTGACCTTCAACTTTGTGTTCATGCCCATAGACACGATGTAGATCTTATCATGGAAGCTTCTCTTATAATCAAATGTTCCCTTGGTATAAGTTCATCTTGCATCTTTAAATCGATTCTTTGCAAAAGTGGTTCCGACCATATTTTCTCCTTGATTCCATTTCCCGGACAAGTTAAAATACTTGTCTTCTGCAGATCATTTCATCTGTCCAACCTCTATTTTGATCTACCTCGAGTATTGCCCCCTGTTATCTCAAGGATATTGTGTCATTGCACTACCTCTTGTGACTTCTCATTGGAATGATACTCCATCACATCATTCCTATCCTGATCGGCTATATCATTATCGAGCAAATTTTAACTATGCTACCCGGTCCTTCTTCCCGGAGCAACTTTCGACGACGAGCTAAGCTTACGTCGATCTTCTTCTTCTTCTTATCATTTCACCTCGAACAACAAGCTTGATTTCGAGCTTGTGTCGTATCCGTGGTTCCAATAACCTTTCACTTCATCATTCCTTTGACTTGATGTCATCGCCGATTGATTACATCTTCATGAAATCTCTCGACAAATGTGTCATGATCATCGTCAACATTCTGAGCTCTTCCAGGATATTAATCAAATTCATGATGAGAAATACCATCCTTGCCCCTCGATGATTTGTGTTATCATCGACAACATTCTTGTTTTCCCCAACGCCAACTTGTTCATATAATTTTGGAAATACATCCTTTTTGACATGTCGATGGATTGTTGCTGAGCCCGTCGGCCACACCCTCATCTTTTCCTTGCTGAAATTGTATGACTTATTTTCTAAGTTGTTTCCGATGGATCCTTTGTGTATCCAAAGTCTGACCTTTGCTTGAAAACCATGTCAATGGTATCTCGAGGCATGTCTGTGGTAATCCGATCTTCAATAAGAACATTTGAAGCACGATACTAAATTTTCTTTATCAATTATCCAAACACAGTTGTATGGGTAATGTCATGAAACTCCTTTCCTCTTACCTAAATGGTTTTATACTGCTATCCTGCCATGGATATCGCCCTCTGCTTGTCCTTGGGAAGGGAATACTCCTTACAATTGTGTTTAAACACATTTTCCTTTCTATTGTTCTGATTAAACTAACAATCATATTTTCCCCTTCCATTGTTTTGTTTAACCTTTCTTATGATTCATGAGATCTAAGCAGTAATAGTTCCCTGCTTATGTAAACACCTTGGTGCACAATTTGGCAGTAAGACCATGTTATTATTGTTGTTGACATTCCTGTAACCACCGATGGACGAGAACTTTGCCTATTGGTCCGCCTCGTCTTAACGAGCAGGAAAATGGTTCTCTTCGCCCCTCGCCCCTGGTACCAACGTTGTTACCAACATAAGTGACAGGCTATCCACTAACATGCCTTGCTACCATGACCGTGTAAAATGTTAGCACCCTTCCCGCTTTTAACCCACAGTTCCACAGGATCGAAACCTGACTCTTCTGTACACCCCTGTTTCTAGAGTTATTCCTCACGCTTGGCTTCGTCTGTAATTCACGAACCACATTCCTAGTGATCTATTCTGGTTTCAGACGCAATACTTATTCTCGTTGCTCTGAACCCCTTTTCACACTCTGTTTCACACATTAGACAATTGTCTATCCGCTTGAAGCTTCTTATTGCACCTTCTTACCTTGCTCTTGATGACTTTCTTGATTTTTAACTCGAGAGATGCCTCTATGCCACGTTCGCAAGATAGCCCACATGTACCTATCTTGTGTTGAGCTCCGTCCTTCCTGAGTATTTTCCCCTTACTCCACCGCTTAAATCTCGGGACGAGATTTCTTGTAGTGGAGGAGATTTGTAACACCCCGAGTGTCATGCTACAGTGACCTCACACTAACGATGCCATCTCATCAAGTTTAACTAAGCCAAATTGCTACTTGATAAAAATCAAATCCAAATTCCATTCGAAATACAAGTCAAATATTTACTTTTTCTGTCATGCAAGAAAAATAGTTGACAACATTGCAAATATTCATTGAGTATTTGTCATGGAGAAACCAACATTTTATAAAGTGATTAAATGCTTTACCTGGTTAAACAATGCCCAAAACAACATCTAAAATCCTTTTCTAATTTATGAAAATTCCAAACTAATTCCAATCACTCCCAAACTTTTTGTGGCAGTGAGGTATATTGCATTTTGATTTTTGAGACCAGCCACACATTCTTAAAAAAATGATTTATTGCTAAAAGAAATTTCAAAACATAAGAAAAGAAAGAAAATGGCCTAACTAGTACTATGCTAGTGGGCTCTAGTGCTATAGTACATTGGACCCAGCCCAATGGGAGAAATTATCCCCTTCCTGCATACTTTCTCCGTCCGTGAATAAATGTACACCTAGCTTTTGTTCCAAGTCAAAGTTTTAAAATTTTGACCAAATTTATAAAAAAGAGTAGTAGCATATATGACAACAAATTGGTATATTATAAAAGTACATTTCAAAACGAATCTACGGATACTAATTTCGTGTCATAAATGCTGCTACTTTTTTCTATAAAGTTGGTCAAAATTTTAAAACTTTGACTTAGTACAAAAGCTAGATGTACACTTATTCACGGACAGAGGGAGTACACAGGAAACAGAGACTATGGCGTGGCGGTCATCCACCCCGCTGAGGCTGCCGATGATAATGACCGAACTAGCAAGACACTAATTCGTGCGTGTCGCGGCCCGATCTTTCACAGTACTGTAGTCGTCACGGCGTAGCAGAACAATCTGTGATAACTAGAAAAATAACGTACTCAAAGTAAATGATCAGGTAGAAAGAGATTTCAGCCCTTGCTATTATCTAACAAGAACAATAACCAATCTGCGGCAAGATCAGCAGCCTCAACGCAGCAACAGTCGATCCCTCAAAAGATCGCAGAAACGCAGTACATGGTGTCCTCCGACTGGGAATTTTCTGCTTTATTTCAATCTCAGAAAAACTAAAAACTAAAAAAAACTGGATACACAGCCAAAGCCTGCCTGTTATATAGGCGACACCAATCTGACCAAACCGACTAAAGCACCCAAGATAGATACGGACTCTATCTTCTATTCAAACTAACCAAGGAATTTAACTAATTAATTATCCGGCCATCTTAATCATCTAGGAGACTAAGATAACCACGTAACTAGTACTAGACCAAAGACTTACTCACGTATACTGCACCTGTACCAAACCGAATCAAACTTGACTCGTATATTTCCTACCACAACGTGTGTACAGCACATGAAGTTTTAAATGTTGGCTTAACTTCATCTGGTGCAACAAGCTCAATAGGGATTTTTGCAACACCAATAATCTGCTTGTTCGCATGATCAGATGAGCATGTAGTTGTTTTGAAACTCTCAGCTATGACATGGATGCCCACATCA
Source organism: Triticum dicoccoides (assembly GCF_002162155.2). NCBI lineage: Eukaryota > Viridiplantae > Streptophyta > Magnoliopsida > Poales > Poaceae > Triticum > Triticum dicoccoides. Next base: position 636,730,814 of record NC_041392.1, on the reverse strand, counting down.
GCCGATGTCGCCGTGTCGACCATCCGGTGCACCCCAGACGTCCTACAAGACCACCCCGTCGCCTTAGACAAACCCTAGCCGCCACTTCTTCCTCACTCGCGCCGTTGCACGCTCCCCCGCACACAACCGAAGCTATCGTCGCCGCGCCATCGTCACCGTCACGGCCACCGTCGTCGCCTTCACGTGGGAGGACATCCAGGAGATCCGCGGCGGCCGGCTTCGTCCGTCCCGGGCATCAGCTCAAGCCGGCGCGGCTCGTACGTTCGGCATCGCCGTCGTCTTCATCACGTACATTGTCGGCGGCCATCGTCGATTCCCACCGTTCCCGTCCACATCCGGCCTCCCCGAGCTCGTCATCCGCACCACGGTGAGGTCCTCCTCCATCCCCCCTCCTTGTACACTCGATCCGCGCCGTAGGTCTCGGTCCACGAGTTCGCCTTGGTCGTGTACGCGTGCGCGCACCCGTATGCTGCTGCCGTCCATGGCCCCATGCCCTCCTGCTGCCGCCGCTCGCCCCTACTCCACGCTGCTTCGGCCTGCTGTCGCTGCCACCATTTGCCGCTGCTCCTGCTGCTTTACTGCTGCCTGCTGCTGCGCTCGTCGCAGCTGCTGCTGGCCGGCCGTGCCATGGCCATGGCTCGGCCATGGTTACGTGCGTGACAGCGTGAGCGTGTGCATGCAAATGCCCAGCTCGGCCACTGCTAGATGGGCTGGCCGGTTAGTTTAGATTAATTAGGATTAGATTAGATTGGATAGGTTAGTTACTAACCTTTGGCAAGTGGGACCTCCTCCTTTAATTAACCAGTTTATTTAGCCCTAGTTTATCCCGAGACAATGACACGCGGGACCCATGCACTATTCACTGCTTGACCCAGTCAATAGATTGCTCTGTTGTTGACTTTGACTTGGCCCCACATGTCTTTGACTGTGGCTGGCACTCCACAAGGTAAAAAAAGAGTATTTTACTGTTTTATTTTCGAATTTAATTTAATATCCATAATTTTTAGAATAATGTTTGAATCGTTGAAAATTAGTAGTAAATAATCCATAGCTCGGATGAAAAAAATTTATATATGAAAGTTGCTCAAAACGACGAGACGAACCCGGATACACAACTCATTCGTCCGCCACACGTCCTAGCATAGCAAACCTGCAACCGTCCCCCTCCGTTTCATCTGTCCGAAAATGCTAAACTTCGGGAAAACTTTCCCAGATGTTTTCTCCTTCGTTGGTATCGTATAACACTGCGTTAGAACACCCCTAGCACCGCTTATTGTCTTGTCATGCATCTGTTTGCTTGTATTTACTATTTCTTCCCCCTCTCCTCTCCGGTAGACCCCGAGACCGCTGCTGATGCCCCTGTGATCGACTACGTCGACGACGACACTTCTTCTTTTTCAGCAAAGCTTCCAGGTAAGCAAACCCTTCTTGAGCATTCCGATATCGCCCATTTTTTTCCATCTCATGCTTGCATTAGAACTGCTACTGCTTTCTGTATGATCCTACTCTGATGCATAGCCTGTTTTGTACCCGTTTTCATACCTTACCTGCTTATCCTAAACTACTTAGTATAGGTTGGTTAGTGATCCATCAGTGACCCCCACCTTGTCCCAGTTGCCTCGCTTTATGTTCGATGACTCGATCAACATGATCGACGTCCAGGCCCCGACACCGCACATCACTTTCCCCTTGTGTTGCTCGACTCTGTAGAGTTACCATCGAGTGCCGAGGGTGGAACCTCATACATCACTCCTGATGAGATCTCTGTAGTGTAGCTATCCGGTCGTGGTCATCGAGGGTGGTTTCCTCCTTAACCACTTCCGTTACGGCTCTGTCGTGCAACCCCTCAAGCATGAACCTCGAGAATGGATCCTCTTACGTTCACCTTGATGATAACATCGAGTGGAATTCACCGGGGGTGATTCCTCGGGTTTTCCCCTTGGTGTTAGACACACAACTACTATGGTTACTATGACTTTACACTGAATCATGTTACTAAAGACGGGTCGGCCCCGAGGGGTACCCGCGCGAGCTTAATAGCGAGTGATGTGGAGTCGGGTTAACCTGAAAGGTGCCCGCGAGATACTTACGAGGCGCGGCCGGGCATTCTTAGCCCTTGCCGCAAGTACTCGAGACGGGGCGATGGGGTCACATCGATCGTGAGTCTCTGCTCGTTACCGCGTGCTCCTAATCCACTACAATTTGGATATTTGATCCGAGGGGCCTCTGGCCTGATAACACTAACCATCACGTGGGCATAGTATGGGCGTTCTGCGTCGTATGCATCAGCCGAAGCTTAATAGACGTCAGCGACTGAGCGGCGTGTGCCGGGTTGGACTGCGTAAGCTCCTGCCTTGATGAAGGAGGTAGCTAGGTCTGCTCACCGGCCGCGTACGCAATGTGCAGGAGTTCCTGGGGAGATGGCCCATGACCCCTGGGGGCATAGGTCTAGTCCGGCGTGTTGACCTCTCTATTAAGCCTAGGTCGGGTTGCGGCGTATTGTTTGGCCGAGGCCGGGCATGACCCAGGAAAGTATGTCCGATCGGAGTTAATTGAGCGTGGTGGGTAAGTTGGTTCACCCCTGCAGGGAAGAAAACATCTATCGATAGCTTGTCCTACGGTAACGGACACTTGGAGTTGTATCCCGATCGATACAACTAGAACTGGGTACTTGTGATGAGAAGAGAATTGTGCATGAGAAATGAATTGTGGATGAGAAATGGATAGTATGGCTCTGGGATTGCTTTCTCGCATGGAGTCGAGAAAGGATCTCTGACCGAGATTGATAACACTACTGCTACTTTACTTTATGCTACTCTACTCCCTTCTGTTGCTGCAAGATGGTGGTTTCCAGAAGATGCTAGTCATCGATAGGACTAAGCCTTTCCTCTATTCTGGCATTCTGCAGTTTAGTCCACAGATACAACCCATTTCCTTTGATACAGATCCATACTTAGTTTAGAACTGATGCAAGTCTTGCGAGTACTTTGGATGAGTACTCACGGCTGCTTTGCTACCTCTTTTCCCCCCATACCCGATTGTTGCGACCAGATGACGGATCTCAGGAGCCAGATGATACCACTGATGACTATTGCTACCCCGAGGGTGCCTACTACTATGTGACGGCCGCTGGTGACTTGGAGTAGTTAGGAGGCTCCCAGGCAGGAGGCCTTGCCTTTTCAATCGTTGTTGCTTTTGTGCTAGCCTTCTTAAGGCAAACTTGTTTAACTTATGTCTGTACTCAGATATTGTTGCTTTCGCTGACTCTTGTGTGTTCGAGCTTATGTATTCGAGCCCTCGAGGCCCCTGGCTTGTAATATAAAGCTTGTATTATTTTAATTTGTGTCTAGAGCTGTGTTGTGATATCTTTCCGTGAGTCCTTGATCTTGATCGTACACATTTGCGTGTATGATTAGTGTAGGATTGAATCGAGAGCGTCACATCGAGAATACCAGGTACAACACATAAACTCTGAAACTCTTCCGGTGACCCCGAAATGCTTCACTTCCTGTCGGAACTATTCCGAAAATTAATGAAACAATTCCACAAATAAATCCTTGATACTCTCATCCTATTAACACTCAGCAAATCATGATTACCTTAAACTTGTGACCTAGTAGGTTCGGTAAATCATATACATGAACGAAACCCCTTTGTTCAATGACTGAAAGCGGAATCGTGGATGTCCATATCGATCACTATGATTATACGAATGACATTTCAAGTGAACCTTTGGTAATTATGTGATGTTACCTTTGCTCTGTGATACTTTACAACACCCGAGGTGCATTGGTATCCTCATGCGTCATGCACATGCTCACTATATTGTCGATCCCGCTGCAGGTATTGTTCTTATTTCTCGTTGAAGTGTTCCGGCATGGATGTTGTCACACCGAGAGGTCCCTAAGAATATCTCTAAAATACGACTCCAACGTATCTGTAATTTTTTTAGCGTTTCATACTATTATATTATCAATCTTGGATATTTTATATGCAATTTTATATTATTTTTGGAAACTAAACTATTAACTCAGTGCCCAATGCTAGTTCCTGTTTTCTGCATGTTTTTTTGTTTTTCAGAGAATCAACACCAAACAAAGTCCAAACACGATGAAACTTTATGATGATTTTTTTCTGAACCAGAAGAAATCCTAGAAGGTTCAGGAGGAGGTCAGAAGATCTATAGGAGAGCCACAAGCTCACATGGCGTGCCCAGGGGGCACCTGAGCTTGTGGGACCACGCAACTCCTGTTGACCTAATTCCACTTCTATAAATCCCCATAAATCCCAAACCAACAGAGAGCCACCCGAAACATTTTTCCCGCCGCCGCAAGCTTCTGTTCTCCCATGATCCCATATGAAGTCCTTTTCAGGTACTTTGTCGGAGGGGGAATCGATCACGGAGGGCTTCTACGTCAACCTTGTCGCCCTTCCGATGATGTGTTAGTAGTTCACGACAGACCTACGGGTCCACAATGATTATCTAGATGGCTTCTTCTCTCTCTTTGATCATCAATACAATGTTCTTCTCGGAGATCAATTCGATGTAACCTTCTTTTGCGGTATGTTTATTGGGATTTGATGAGTTGTGGGTTTATGATTGGAATATTCATTGAAAGTAATTGGGTCTTTTTTGAACTTTATTATGCATGATTATTATAGCTTTGTATTTCCCTCCGACCTATCCGTTTCATTTGGTCAACTAGATTGATTTATCTTTAGTAGGAGAGGTGTTTTGTAGTTGGTTCAATCTTGCAATGTCCTCACCCACTGACAGCAAGGATAGCGAGGCACGTATTTGTATTGTTGCCACTAAGGATAAAGCGACATGGTTTAATCATATTGCTTGGTTTTATTCTATCTACATCATGTCTTCTTATTTAAAGTGTTACTCTGTTTGTCATTAACTTAATACACGTCCCGTTTTTATTTACTCAACATATTATCTTTGACTAAAGTCAAACTTTAAGAGTTTAACCGATTTTGTAGAAAATAATATGAACATTTACAATAACAGATTTATATATGTGAAAATATATGCAATGGTGAATTCAATGATATATATTTGGCGATGTATATGTTAATATATTTTTCTACAAACTTGTTGAAAGTATATAAAGTTCAACTTTCGACAAACCTAATATGCGGAGTAAATAAAAACGGAGAGAGTATGATAGATGCATGCTAGATAGTGGTCAATTGGTGGAGTAATAGTAGTAGATGCAGAATCATTTATGCCTACTTGTGATGAACGTAATGCCTATATACATGATGATTGCCATGAATATCATCGTAACTATGCACTTTTCTATCAATTGCCCAACAGTAATTTGTCTACCCAGCGTATGCTATTTTTGTGAGAGATAAGTCTCTAATGAAAACTTTTTGCGGGAAGTCTCTAATGAAAATTTATGGCCCTCGGATCTATTTAAATCATATTAGTAAAATAGAAAATACTTTGTTGTAATTTTTCTTCTTTTATTTTACTTTGCAATTTATCTATCTATCATTATCAGATTTAAGAGAGAAGGGTTCTTCCTCCCCTCATCAGCCTTTTGCCTCCGTCTCTCCTTCATTAAATGCTTTGTAAATTTTCACGTGCAGAAGGGCAAAGCTATCTAATTCATGTATCCTGACAAGCCATGCCAATTGCCAACCATCATAGCCTCCTCCAAATCATTGGTGTGCTCCATCCCTAGTTGTTAAGCTTAACAGGTAATATCACCGGGAGTCATAGAACTTGCATCACATATTCAGTTTGGTGCTACAAATTTTAAAATACGGTTTTGTAGTCACCTTTTTTTGCCATCAAATCAGAGAGCTTTATTGCATGAATGTGTTTCCTGGACAATCAGCCAGAAGGCTGGTTACCAGAAATTGAGGAGTCTCGTCGAGCCAACTTTCGGTCACAGACAAAGTGCAAGCACGTTTTGCACAAAGATGTGTCGGTAAGTTGGCCGCCCGATTTACATGCTGAATATCAAAAAACGGAAAATTATGAACTAGCTCTCCTATTTCTTGTAAGATAGGTGCCACAATTGAACGGGAATTGTGACGAGTGTTCCAGAGTGTCACCAACTCCAGACAGTCCACCTTCATGATCACATGCGAAAAACCTCGAAGTGCCGCAAACCGAGCTCCTTCTCGGAGTGACAAGGCTTCGATGATCAGTGGGTCTGAGATACCCACGAATGGTTTGCTCCAGGCTCGCCGAGGAGGAGCGTGCTACACCGCCCGTGCCGCCCTTTCCGGCGGCAAAATTTAGGGCCCCGTCAGTAGTGATCTTGATGACTCCTGAATCTGGTGGCCTCCAGCCATATCCTGGTAAAACCAAAGGTAGGTTCCGAGGGAGATCAAGGATCGCCAGCGCCTCCTTGGTATTTCTGAGAGCCGAAACCGGGTCCCTTCCTTCTTCTCCATGCTTGATGCGATTGCGAGAGTGCCAAATTGTTCACATGATGGTGATTATCTTAGCACGATCTTCCTCTGCAATTCGGTCATCACATAGAATATCTTGAGCCCAGGAATCCGGGTGTAGTCATGGCAGTCTTACACCGAACCAGCCCCAAGCTTCGCCCCAAAAACGTTGTGCGTGAGAGCACTGAATGCGAGCATGCATGAGGTCTTCTTTTCTTGCTAAACAAACATTGCATCGGTCTATAACAGCAATATGTCGGTGTTTGAGAGTGCACTCGTCTGGAAGGATCTTCCTAAGTACTCTCCACCAGAATACGTGTACTTTTGGGATGACTTTGAGTTTCTACAAAGCATTCCACAATTGTTTTTCATCTCCTGAGGTGCCGGTAGCCGTCCCTTCTCCTAGAGCTAGACGCTCATTCTGAGTCATTAGAGCACGGTACGCCGATTTAACAGTGTAGTTGCCTGATCTCTCAAAGGCCCAAGCAAAGGAATCATCTCCACCTCCTCGCCTAATGGGTATGTTTAAGATCGCCTCGGCGTCAGGTGTAATGAATGTCGATCTCACAAGATCATGCCGCCATGACCAATTGTCCTCATCAATCAGGTCCGAAACAAGATGGACATTGGTATTCAATGGTTTGAAGCTCGGGGACATAGAAATAGTTCCAGGGATCCACTTATCCGTCCAGGCATCGATGGATGTCCCATCACCAACTCTTTTTATTAGGCCAGCAGTCAAAGCTTCCCTGCCTACTATAATCGCTCTCCATGTTGCAGAAGCAGATTTTGGTATAGTTGCATGCATGAAATCCGTATCAGGGAAATAACGTCCTTTCAAAACTCTCGCACATAGGGAATCTGGGTTCGTTAAGAACCTCCATCCGTGTTTCCCTAATAGTGCTAGATTGAACTGATGAGGTTCACGGAAACCCATTCCTCCTTTACACTTTGATGTAGCGAGATCTTTCCATGACACCCAGTGCATAGCATTTTTGTCAAGAGAACTACTCCAGAAAAACTTGGCCATGGGAGAAGTCAAACTCTTACAAACTTTCTTGGTGAGCAAAAAGGTACTCATCGAGTACGTACGAATTGCCTGTACTACTAACTTGAGTAGTGTTTCACGTCCCGCGCAAGCCAAAAGCTTCTCAGACCATCCTTGCATTTTGCCACGAGCCTTCTCTCTGATGTGATTAAAGGTTCCACTAGTTATACGTCCAACAGCAGTAGGAAGGCCCAAGTATCGCTCGCTGAAAGCCTCTACTGCAATATTCAGAATAGCTTTCAACTGTTCTTGCAACTGAGCTGGTGTGTTTGAGCTGAAATATATTGAGCTCTTCTCCCCATTCACACACTGCCCCGACGCTTCCCCATAAATTCGAAGAATGTCGTTCAGCCTTACAGCACTTTGGGATATAGCACTGATGAAAATGAGACTATCATCTGCAAATAAAAGGTGTGTAACCCAAGGTGATTTGTAGCTGACTCTAATTCCTCTGTCTATAAATCCACCATTATAGTACTTAAGAAGACAGGAGAAACCCTCAGCACAAATAAGAAACAGATACGGCGAAACCAGGTCGCCTTGTCTGAATTCGCGGGATGGAGTAAAATAGGGTAACAATTCTCCATTAACACGTACAGAGAACCGTACTGAAGATACACACTTCATGATAAGTCGAACAAAGACCATGCTGAAACCTAGCCGAATAAGGATTGCCTCCAGAAAATTCCATTCCACTCGGCCGTAAGCTTTCATCTTGTCTAACTTGACAGCACAAGCATAATTTTTCCCTTTTTCCGCCTTCTCATTGTGTGCACACTTTCATATGCCACTAAAACATTGTCAGTGATCAGGCGACCAAGGACAAAAGTGCTTTGCTCTTCACTGATAATCAGACCCATAAATAATCTCATCCGATTAGTAATGCATTTGGCAGCAATTTTGTACAAAACCGGACAGAGAGCTATAGGTCTATATTGAGAGATTGACTGGGGGTGTCGTACCTTCGGGATCAACTAACTTGACTCAAGCGTGCAAACATGGTCACACTACGCGTATGTGGCGTATCCATGTGTATGCATCACTTGCAAGTGATGTGTTTTTACACAAAACACCGTCAAAAAGTCAACCAGAGAGACGCATTTTTGAACAAAACACCCTCATATTTTCCTATTTACAGAAAGCATGACCACAATACTATCCATATGTGCGAAAATTAAACAACAAAAAGTTGTAACAGCCCGAGACCGATTATTTCCGTAATTATTATTATATGGGTTGCTCGATGTTTTTTTTGCATTGCATCATTTCATCATGCCACCATGTCAATAATTATTGCAACTCAAATTGCATGGATTTTTTATCCATTTAAATTGAGGGAAATTCACGTGATGATTTCTCTTTAAAACATATATCCTCCCAATACTTATAGGGAGCTAAAATAATTATTCCATTGATTTGGAATCACCCACACTTGCAATGTAATCCCCATGCCTTTTATACTTTGAGTTTGACCTCCAAACCTTGTCAATGATTCTTTCTCCATTCATCGAAGCCCCACCAAATTCCAGCCCAAAACATCGCAGCCACCGTCGTCGCCGAGGGAGACTCCGCCTTGCCCGAGGACACCCCCACAACGCAAGCAAGGTCCTCGCCGCCGCCGTCGGCCGCAGCGGCTTCGCCCTGCAGCTTCCTCCGGCGGTGGCGGAGAAGAGGGGTGTTTCTTTGGGTGGCGGCGGCGGCGCTAGATTTCCTTCAGAATGTAATTATAACGCTGAGTAATGTGGATACTCAAGTTATTCTCCAATTTTTTTGTTGCGGGACGTACAAGTGTTGTTGTCATTGTTTTCTTTCTGAAACAAGTTGGAAAGATAGCGTCACTACAGTAAATGTACAAATCCCCGCGCTTTCGAGCTATACTCGGATTCAAACCACAGACAGACATACCGCTGATTGCCGCCAATTGCCCCGTCTCCGCGTCCCTTCTTTCTTGCTCTCCCAAATTCCCGATCTATCTCACCTCGCCCTCCACCGCATCCTCTTCCTCCCTCCCGCCGCCGGATCCGTGATCTCGCGATCGTCGTTTGATCGTTGCTCTCGCGACTCCGCGGCCGCGACCATGGCCGACACCACGGTGCTTCCCCCGTCTCTGCTCCCGCGCCCTAGCGCCGCCGCCGCCGCCAATCTGCACTCCTGCTCCTCCCGCGTGCGCGTAAACCCTGCCTTGATGGCTAATCCCGCCGCTGCCAAGAGGCCGAAGCGGCCCATGTCCGTGTGCGACGGGCAGCCGCCGGCGAAGCGCGTACGCGGTGTCTGCTCGGGGGGCGAGCTCCATGTCGCGGTGGCTGCCAACATCAAGAACAGCAAGCTTCCATGTCCCAGCAACGGCAAGGATCCGAAGAATCTCCACTCCTCTGTGATCAAGAACCAGGTCGCCCAATCTCCGGCGAGCTCGACGCAATCGAAGCCGCCGATCAGCATGCGCCAACTGATCGAGAACGCTCGCCTCGCCATGGATTGGGCGCACCCTGCCTCCGAAGAAGAGGCCAGCCGTCAGCGGGACATCGAGCATAGCAGAGAGGAGGCCCGGCGAAAGGTGGAGCAGATGGTGGACACCGTGCAGTTCAACGACCCCTGGATACATCACTCCGACGTGACCAAGTCCCCTGAGGAGCTGCTCCAAGCAAGACAGCAAGCTTGGCGTTATCAAGCTCACCGCATCGAGATGGCTCGTCGACGGGACTTTGCTCAAGCGATGCAAATCCACGGATGTGTGGTCAAGTGATCGAAGCAGAGGAAGAAATCATCAGCAGCGCTAGTGTTGGTGGTAGTCTTGCTTAGCTGACCAAAGCAGAGGAAGCAGAGTCGGCAATCTGCAGTGCTAGTGTTGCAAAGCAGAGTCACTAGTGCTAGTTGCAAGTGTGTAGGAGTATTTCACTGGCATGTTTTTCGGTAGTGCGAGTGAATTTGGCCAACAATTAGTGTGCATTATGATCACAATTGATCAATTAATGCAAGGGATTGTTCTATGTAAAAGCATTGGATCAGTCTGTTGTAGTATGTTTTATGTAAAAGCATTGGATGTGATGATCCCACCAAGAAGATCACTTCTGTGCTTGAACTACTATTCCAGATAACTTCTATTTTCCTGGAGAAGAACAGATATGTCTGCTTGCTGAACTTTTGAGTCCTGATGCAGAATTTACTTGTCGCATCAGGAAGGCGCCGAAAAGCCTGTTTCATTCAGACAATTGGTGTATATGCTATTTTCCTGGAGAAGAACAGATATGTTGTCTGAATTTCATATTCATTGGCATGGATCCACTGAGGTGAGGGAATTACATCATCTGAATTAGCTTCATTCAAAATCAAGTCAATTATAATGAGAAACGTTGGCAACATCCACAGGTACCTTGAGCGCCATCCACAGCTTCCCGGCTTCCTCCTGAAGAGAAATTAGGAGTTGCATATTTTGACACGCTGGGAAATGGAAAGATTAGCTCTGCACTGTACATGCACATGCTTGTAGATCCTCTGGGGTGACCGATTCTTTTTCCTCTGTAAAAGCCATTAGTTTGTATATATGCATCTTGTGTGCTAATAAAGGTTCCCAGCCAGTTCTTTTATTTGGGAACCTTCTATGAGGTTCCTGAACCAATTTTTTTCCTTTTTTCGTTTCTTGTTCTTGTTTCTGTTTCTTTATTTTTTCTTTTCTTATGTTTCCTTTTTACAGTTTTTTTTCAAATTTACTTTTCTTTATGCCAAAAAAATGTTTATGTTTTTCAGAAATTGTTCAAAACATCACATTTTCAAATTTTGTTCACAAATTCAAAAAAAATGTTTTTTCAAAAATGTTTTTCAATTTTTGTTCACAAATTCAAAAAATGTTTATGTTTTTCAGAAGTTGTTCAAAAATCAAAACATCAAAAATGTTTTCATTTTCAAATTTTGTTCACAAATTCAAAAAAATGTTTTTTTCAAAAATATTTGGGACTTCAAAAAATGTTCATGCCTTTCAAAAATTGTTATTGTTTTCAATTTTTGTTCACAAATTCAAAAAATGATCATGATTTTTTAGAAATGTTCGCCTTTGTCAAATTTTGTTTTGGTTCAAAATTTTATTCACAGACCCCATAAACCTGGGCCGCCGCCTAGAAATGTGCTCATTGACGACCATAGTAGCAACCACTAAATCCTCACACCTTGTTTAATTCCTAATAAATATGTGCACGAATTCAAAACATCTACAGTTAAATGGAAGACTACAACAGATCTAGTTTTCACCTGACCTGATTCTTTGTTGCTCGAATCATAAAAACTATTCTAGTTTAGTTTAGAGCAATACGTCAACAGTTGATAGGAACTGCAATTGCATTATCTTTTCCAGACAAAACAAAAGGACGATTGCTAGACTGGGCTAAGCGATTCAAGATAATTATAGGGTTAACAGAGGGCCTTGTTTACCTGCATAAAGGCTCCATTTTCTGGCTTGTCCACAGAGACTTGAAACCGCATAATATCCTCTTGGATTATAACATGAACCTGAAGCTTACTGAATTTGGATCAGCTAGAACACTGAGTTCAGATGTACTCCCTCTATATGAAATCTTTCTTTACGGAGGAACTAGCAGAAGACCGCACGAGTAGGGTCGCGGGAACCAGGTATCATCTGCTTGCTATATCAATAATCACAAATTCCCATCATTTGTGTTCAAATGTTCTAATCTTACAGTTTTGACATCCTTTGTTTCACTTTTTCAGTGATTACAAAGCTCCAGAGTATGCATCTCGAGGTGTTTACTCGATGAAGACAGATGTGTTCAGCTTTGGCGTTTTGGTTCTGGTGATTATTAGTGGCCGAAAGAATACCATACTCGACAAGCGAGGGGATACTGTTGGTGATCTTGTACGAGATGTGAATGAACTGAACATCTATTTGAAGCAAGATTTCATATAGTTCGCATTCACGAGATGTTTACTATTGTTGCCAGATTATTTTCCTTCTTTTGCGCTACAGTTATCTCATGTCAAGTGTTGAAAAACTATTTCAGGCCTGGCGTATGTGGAAGAACTTGTGGATCCGTTGTTAGGGGACGGATATGAAGTCGCTGAGATAACGAAATGCACTCAGGTGGCACTGCTTTGTGCTCAGGAAGATCCAGCAGACCGGCCTACCATGACAGATGTTGCTGCAATGCTGAACTCTGAATGCATAAGCTTACCAATGGAGCCTAAGCAACCCACCGCGCTGATCCATGGGTGTGCCGACAGAGGCACGTCATCGACATATATGGGCCAATCAAGCAGGACAATAGACATAACAATAACGAGTTCAGCTCCAATGTCGACTAGAGTTCGAATCATTCTTGACCCCGAGGTTTGATATGATGGCAAACATTCAGTAGCATATATAATTAAAAAAATGTGAGGTGAGGATTATGGGCTTTTTATGGCTCAGGTAGCGTACATATTCGAGATATCAAAGATCAGTTTTGTGGAGTGAAAATAAACATGTGTGTGTGTGGTTGGTACCAGCTACCAGACTGATTTTCCATCAGCTACATTGTAATCCAAACGTATAATGTTTCATGTTTTTCTGCTACTACTCTAGCCACTTCTTAGTGAAGTTTAGCCAGGTTTGCTCATGTTCAGTTATTCGCATGTTCTTTTATAGGGACATAGGCACATTCAATTTGAGAATGAGAAATCATCAAACTTCAGCTTGACAAGCAGCAACCACAGAGCTCGGAGTTCAGATCTGTAGCTGCACACACTACGAACACATCAGGATATCAAAATAAGTGTTGTTCAAGATAAAAAGAAATGTTCTGAATGCACAATGGTGGTTAAGATGTTAACTCTGAAAGTTAACAAGCAGGCATTCTTCTGATGTTAACTCTGATTCAGACATTCGTGCCAAAATTGATTCAGACATTCATGCCATCATGTTTAATCTTGCTCTTCTGGGCTTTATGCAAGCAATTTGAATCCGAGTCTCTTGCCGCCAGTTTTAGCTATGCATGCCTGGGCCGACTCGGATTCAAAAACCAAAGTGCGCGTTTCCCGCGTCCCCGTTTGCCTGCCTGGGCCGACTTCGACTCGGATTCAAATTGCTTGCCGCGTCTCCCGCGTCCCCGTTTTCTTGGTCGCCCTGTTTCCCAAATTCCCGATCCATCTGATCTTGCCCCCCGATCAGCCTCCCTCGATCCATCTTCCTCTCCCTCCCAACGCCGGATCGTCGCTCCTCGATCAACTCCGCTGCCGCGACCATGGCCGGCACCACGGTGCTCCCGCCGTCTCTGCTCCCGCGTCGTAGCGCCGCCGCCTCCGCCGACCTGCACTCCTGCTCCTCCCGCGTGCGCGTGAACCCCACCTTGATGGCGAACCCCACGGCTGCCAAGAAGCCAAAGCGCCCCGGATCCGTGCGCGGCGAGCAACCGCCGGCGGCGAAGCGCGTACGCGGTGCCTGCTCCGGGGGCGAGTTCCATGTCGCCGTCCCCGCCAACATCAAGAACGGCAGCAAGCTTCCGTCTCCCAGCAGCGGCAAGGATCCGCTCCACTCCTCCGGGATCAAGAACCAGGTCGCCGAATCTCCGGCGAGCGCGACGCAGTCGAAGCAGCCGATCAGCATGCGCCAACTGATTGAGAATGCTCGCCTCGTCATGGATTGGGCTCACCCTGCCGCCAAAGAAGAGGCCAGCCGTCGGCAGGACATCGAGCGCAGCAGAGCAGAGGCCCGGCGAAAGATGGAGCAGATGGCGGACACGGTGCAGTTCAACGACCCCTGGATCCATTACTCCGACGTGACCAAGTCCCCTGAGGAGCTGCTCAAAGCAAGACAGCACGCATGGCGTTATCAAGCTCACCTCCTCGAGATGGCTCGTCGACGGGACTTTGCTCAAGCGATGCAAATCCAGGATGAGCGCTCGGGTGATGGAAGCAGAGGAAGAAATCATCAGCAGTGCAGGCTTGCTGGTGGTAGTCATGCATCAGAGGAAGCAAAGCAGAGTTAAGCCAGTCCTTCCTAAACCATTCACACATGAGTTTCATTTAATCTTTGCATCTCTAGGTTCTGCACTTAATCACCAAGATTTCTAGTGTTCTTTCAATCCCTTTCAGCCATTAGTAATTTTACAAGAGTGTCAGCAGAGTCTCCATCTAGCTAGGCAGCAAAAACCTTGTTAAGATGTGTACGGCATAGTTACACTACATCCACACCTGGTCCTAAGTAAGGGTTTAAGTAAATAAAGGGCATTTTCAATAAATCAAAGTAAAGCAGATGAGCCTAAAAAGGAAGCTCATGTACTGCAATTCCGGCACGAGACAGAGCGTAAAACGCACTCGTCGCAAAATCCAAAACGCCCGTTTGCTACCCGGCTTGTAGCAGGAAAAAAGGAGTAGAATTGAACTTGTCGATACACACAGTAATCATGTGAGCTGCCTGGCGTCTGGAGACTATGCTGACCCTTCTGTAAAATTAATCTTGGCTGACTTGGATTCTTAGGCATTGGCGTCGTGGTGAGTTAAAGTTGCAGTTTCTGAGGAGTAGCATTGGTTGGTGAACTCTTGTGTGTATGTGTGAGTGAAGCTTTGAGCTAAGCAAGTCCTTGATGTACCGACTATCAAGTTATACTGTAATCAATTTTGGATATGAATGAGAGAATTGTTGGTCTGAATTTTGCAGAGCATTTTAGTAATCTTTTCGTATCTATTTATTCTTGTATGCTTCTGTGGCTTCTTAAAGCATTCTGCTGCTCTAGTCGGAAAAGTGTGTACTGAGGCACAGATCCAATGGATTCATCTCTGATTTCACAATACTTCGTTTGAGTGGTGATGCACATAACCATGTTCGGAAAAGAGTAACTAGTCAAGAATGTGAAAAAGGTGGCATCATATTGCAGCCATCTGTCAAACTCTACACCATCCTTGAAGAAGGTCTCTTGTTCAGTCGCTTGGTGTTCCTTTGGCTCTACAACATTGCCTGTAACTTCTGCTTCACCTAGCATGAAGAAGGTGACTCCAGTTTCAACTCTGCGTGCTCGAAGGGGAATGCGGGATCTCAGCTGCAAAATTCCGAAGCAAAACCGTATTGTTGTTGCTTCACCAAACAAGCAGCCAGTTCCTTTATTGAGTCCGTGTGGGTGAACCTTCGAGTCAGCAGTTTTTCAGTAGCTGAGAAAATCAGAGGAGGCAAAGGATAAGATACAAGTTGCAAATGCGTAGGAGAATTTCACTGGCATGTTTTCCAGTAATGCGAGTGAGATTCTTAATTTGACCGTGAATCAGTTTGAATTACGATCACAAATGATGATTTATGCAAGGGATTCGGTTTATGTAAAACCATTGGATTGGATCACAATTATGATCAGTCTGATGTATGCAAGCATCTGCCACTAGATCTCTTTCCATGTTTTCATCTGATGTGTGCATCTGATGTATGTACAGCTCGTGTGCTTCCTCTCTGAATTTTGCAACTGCTGCAATTTTCGTTCAGTACAGTTGCTGTATATGCCAGACCAGTTTCATGTGCACACTGCAGAGAAAATCAATACTTGACGACGGCAATGGTGTTTACTTCATTGATTATCATATTCATTTACATTGACCCACTGAGTTAAGGGAATTACAATGCATCATCTGAATTCAAAATCAACTCAACTACAATGAGAAACATTGGCAACATCCAGAGGTATTGCAATTCTTCCTCCTCTGTAAAGGCCAGTAGTTTGTTTGTATCTTGTGTGCTAATTAAGGGGCTTGTGTGTAAGAGGTGGACCTCCTTTTAGCATAAGCTTGCAAGTTTGCAGCGTCAAGATGATGCAGACACAAGACAGTCCTGTTCCTGGTTGTCTGACTTGCAGCAGCTCTGAACTTCTGGGTTAATATGGATGTTTCCTTCCCTAAACAGCACTTGTCATCATCAGGGAAACGAACCACCAGTTAAAAAGATACTGTAGTAAGTAGTATGGTCATCTTGAATGGTCAAAACTTAGGCAGCGACACCATCCCATCCATCTTTGACTGGCCATGCCCAGTCATTTGTCTCCAATTCTCAAGGCAAAACTTCCAGCAAGACATTCAGGAACACTAGCCGTCGGTGTAAGTGTAACGCTACTGACAATAGTTCATACCCTTCAACGGCCTGTACGCTGCAGGTCAAACCGGGGGCACCTTCTTTAGCGGCTACGGAGTATCTTCCATGTACAAGCGCGATCCTGTTCCAGGGAGCACACCACAGGTTCAGAGCCCAGTTCCAGACAGTCAGTGCCCTTGGAAATGATGCCATGAGAACCGGTGGTGGCTTGCGCGTGCTGCCTGCCTCACCATGGAAAGCCGGCAGTCAGGTAACATGGTGTTGCCATCCTCTCTTTCCAACTAGCAGCAGTAAAACTTGTAAAACAACATCAACAACACTCGTAAAAGTTTATCCTTCCATGTTTTGTTATACAAGCTATTATATTCTACCACTACATGCTAAAGGGAGCTCAAGCAAAATTACACGCAGCTCCCTTTATTACTACACACATACACAGGACGCAAGCAAACCAACCAATCAATGGCCTTTACAGAGCAACCAAAAGAATCGGCCTCCCCCGGAGCTTACACAACATGTACAGAGCTAATCTTTCTGTCAAAATGCCCACCCTTGGTCTCTCTTCGGTGCCGACCTGCGTCTGCCTAGTGGTGGTCGTCGGGCAGGAAGAGGTACCGGAACGTCGAGTCGAACGGGACGACGGTGAAGCTGCGGAAGCCGAGGAGCCGCTGCTTGCGCGACGACGTGGTGTCCTGCACCGCCGCGACCTGGGCCGGCGTCAGCTGCCGGCAGATCCAGTCGGCCAGCAGCGAGTCCTCCACCGCGCCCTTGCCGTAGCTCTGCAGCAGCGCCGGGACAGTGAGCTTCCCCTTGTCGTTGATCCCGACCGACGCCCGGATGTAGTCCCTCATCGACTCCTGCAGCTGCTGCCGAACGTTCTCGGCCGAGAAAATCCTCACCTGTCACGTACGTAGCAAGTTGTTTCATCAGGTTAAAAAATGCTTTGCAGCAACGGTCGGTTGTGCTTGTAGCTCTGGTTTATTTAACTAACACATTGCCGGTGTATACTTGTTGTTGACAAGATGAGCTCATCCACTTACAGCAGGTGAGGAGAACATCCCGCTGCTCAGTGCAAACAACGCCAGGGGCTCCACGTCGTCGACCGAATACCTCTTGTGCTCCTCGGTGACTCTGAACTTGTGAAGGGCTAACATCAAAGACTGCAAAGGGAGGGAAAACGGTAAGATGAATGAATGTTGACTTGCATGACAAAGAAATTAGATCGACAAATGAGGAATGGATAGTACGATCTGTGGCCGGTGTGCTGGGTTCTTCATCTTTAGGATTATAAACTCTATTTCAGCTGCACTGAAGGACTGCCCACCAACCTTGTAACAGGCCTGCAACATTAGCTTAAGTTTGTTATTGATATGTAATGAAATAAACCTGGCTATAACCAAATAAGTGCTCCATTAGACAAACCTTCTGCATTAGCGAGAAAAGCTTAATGTCGTTCCCGGGGACTCCATAAGCTAAATATGCCTGCAAAAAAATATGCACATAATTTGGCATGTGAGCAGCCAAGAATATATAACAGCAACACATGGCCCGTGAATAATTGACAGTGGGGCATAAAGCAGCAACTTGTTTTTTAACACATAATTCAGTGGAACTGCTGAGTATTTAAAATCACCACAACAACTATTGTGACATAACACTAACTATTGCCTTCAAAACTCCTACTGACAAAAAAAAATGAACACGATTTGCGAACAAAGAAGAAATACTTTTCATCTTTCCATGTATGCTAAGCAATGGATGGTACTTACATGCATTATTAGGGCGTTGTAAAGGTTGATCCAAAACGCTAACCGCTCGTCACAGTTCATACGGGTAGGATCAACCTTTGATAGTTGCTCCACAAGGGACCTGCAGATAAAGAATAATTAAACAGTTAGATCATGCCATGGCATGAAGAACATCCTTTGTTCAGATAACCAACACCATAGTGCTCTATTGGACTTATAAGGTAAAAACAAGCACTTTTGAGACCTTCATTTACAAAATGTAGCTTTTGTGGTCACATTTTTTCAGTAAATGATACTACATCATGTCATGTGCTCTATTGTTACTCCAGGCTGTCTCAAATAATTTTCCCTCCAGTTCATCTAAATTCTGTTTGACTATTTATGTAAGCATGCAATTAGTTCATTAGTATTAATTTCTTTAGGCAAGGGTTCAACAAGAAACCTGAATTTTTGGAGAGCATCAGATGCATATTCAAGCTGTTCCTTGCATACATTCATCCAAGATACTTCGGCTACTGAACAGTACTTCCCAATGTCTCTTCGAGCTTCCTTCCCATTAACACTGTATGGATCAAAGTTCCCCACTTCATCTATAATATCTTCATCGTGATCTGAATCAACTGAAGGGCTTCGCAGCACTGAGGCCATTAAAGATGAATCTGACACAGACGTAAATGTAGAGCCAGATAAACATCCCGCTGATGAAGACGAATTATCAGAAGACAACTTTGGTGATATCTTCGACGATCGAGATAAATGTAGGAAGATATCTCTCATGCAGCGCACCATCTCTCCAGAGAGCTGATTTGGATTGTTGCACATGTTTCCATTCATGCTGTGTTTCTTCGGATCAGGTTCCCTAAATGACAATGCATCTATTCCAAGATACTCTTTGCCATCCTTCTCTGTAGAGCTTGGCTCTTGCATCTGCAGGAACAAGAAGATTTTACTTCACTGACAACTTTAAATATTTTGCATAGAACATAAACTACTGGTAAATAGGCATGAAGTAGGACCTCTTCATCTTGGTGTTTTTCTAGAAATATATTTAAACTGACGTCTTGGTGCTCTTCTAGCTGCCCACTTGTAGACATCTTCTCCCTATTTTCACTCTCTTTTTCAACATCGTGCCGTTCTTCAAGTTCAGGGTATAGATATTCTTCCATTGACTGAACTGACTCATATTCCTCCAACTTAAAATCTCTTAACGCCGATGTGTGCTTTGAAAGTAAAACAAACAAACCGTCAGCAATTCCGGACAGAAATAAGGACTTCCCAATGAGATTATTGCTACAAAGAGAACTTACTTCATCCCCTGTGCATTTACTAGTTGATGGTGTCGATAGTAAGCATTCTGGATTACTTTCTACTAGTAACCTTTCAGTCCTTACATGACACAGCTGGTAGCGTAAATCGCTTAGATCCGTCTCGAGCTTTGAGATAGTGATTTCTAAAGAGGATATGCTATCTACGAGCTCCTGCGCCTGGAAATAAGATGTTAAAAAATAATATTCAATGGTGGCCATCTACAATCACAAGTAAATTACAAACATATGTACCATGTATTTGTGGCAAAAAAAAAAAGAATACACTGATGTGTGCAGACCTTGTTTGGTAGCTTTGTGGAAGATTTAAGTATCAGCTCGGCATCGTGTGTGATGGCATCTGTCAACGCAAGATGCATGTCGATCTCTTCCTGGAGCTGCCTCTGCAAATTCCTGACCTGTGGCATGTAATCACATCTGAGAATACTGGATCTCATTCCTTTGAAGTTGCACCATATATGTCCCAAAACCAAAGTTACGTGTAATATATGTATAAATTCAGCAAATTAGCTCCAGTAAATGTCAAGCATAACCAGTTCATTTTGAGGATCATTCCCATTCCCATTTCCCAGAAGGAATTTTCAGCCAAACAAAGGAGCACAACATGCTGTCACAACTCACAACACAAATGAAAGCATGATCCTTTCAGCTGTAAACAGCATCACAGTAGCACAGACATCGAAATTGTAGAGAAGATGAAGCAATTATGGAAGGCAACTCACTTCCTGCTCGAGCTGCGATCTGTACCGCCGCATGCCGCCCCTCCAGGCCCCTTCCCTCTTGCCGCCACCATTGCTGCTATCATCCTGCAATGGGAACACCACACCAGTTAATCAGGTTCATGGATCACCTGAAACATTCCAGTGAACAGGATTGCCGCCGGGTGAAACCAATCGGCCGGGGAGGAGAATGCAGACAGTTGGCGCGGCGAACAGAGTGGAAACTCACAAATTTCCTAGCGAGAGCAGGTGAAAAACTACTGGAGTACTAGTAGCAAGCAAAGGGGAAAGTGGCATCTCGTCTTGGGGGCCCTCGAATTCAGCACGCGGGCAGACAGCTTGTCTGAAGCTGATGATTCGCGCTGCTGCTGCCAATGGCGGGGAATGCACAAAAACAACACCTTGTTTGCAGAATTCCCGGAGCGGAAATTCTAATTCTCGGTGCGGGGAAGCAAGAAATCGGACGTTGACTGTACGGGCGCGACGCATTCATTCACCAGAGAAGAAAGGAGTTGGGGTAGAAGAGGAGAGACCAACCGCGGAGCAGCTCGCCGACGACGCCTCGCCGCTCCCCGCCGCGAGACGCGCGGGGCGCTCCTGCTCCTGCTCCGGCGGCGGCGGCGGCGTGGGGCACGCGTCGCCGCCCGACCTCCGGCCGCCGCGGCCCATCCGCTGCATCGCCCTCTGGATCGAGCCGCCCCTGCGCGCGCGGGCCAAGAAAAGCAGCAGCAGCTTTGGTGAGCGAGCAGGAAAACACCCAAATCAAGAGCGCGGAAGCATACGAACGGGGGAGGGGCAGGGGCTGACAGGGTCACGGAGGCGCGCATCTTGTCGGACGCCGCGGCCACGGCCGCCGCTGCCGCCAGCGCGTCCTCCGCGCGGACGCACAGCATCCACCACCGCCCTCCTCCCGGCTCCAGACACAGACAGCGAGAGAGCCCTCCCACCGCGGCTCAGCGACGCGCGGTACGTACTGGCCGCGGCACTAAACTAAGCGCCTCCGGAGAGCCGGACACCGGCAAGGGAACGGGGCAAACGACAAGGGTGGCTGGCAGCAAAGCCTATCTACCCGTCGCTCGCTAATGACCGTGGCGGCGATGCGCTTTGTGCTGGCGATCATGGCGCCGTGACGACCGGCTTAGCTCACACACGCTATCACACTGGTGAGCTCGTAGCGAGTGAGCCCACGACGCCGCGCCGCAATAATGGTCTCGGGGACGAGGCACGGCGCCGCAGGCCAGGGGCGTCTCGTCGATCGGTCGGTCGGTCGACGAGGTTCCCAGATTTGATTTTGGCCGCGGACCGGCGGGCGGGCCCCGCGGCGCAGCGAAGGAGAGGGACGGTTTGTTGGTGGAGTTGGTGAGGGGGACGGCGTGGCGTGGTGGGATGGATCGGGTCTTTGGCTTGGCCGGCTGCGCTACGGCCGGTCTGGGAAAGGAGACGCGGCTCGTGCCGTGTCGCGTTGCGTGCTGTGCTGATTGATTGTGTTGGACTGTTGGTGGTACTGTACGTACTCCTAGGAGGAGGAGTAGAGTAGGTGTGCGGTTTATGTTTGTGTCCATGGATGAAAAATGGTGGCCAGGCCAGGTGGTCACGCTCTCTTCTGATCTGGACTCAACTCGTGAGAATTGCGCCTTTGCCAGGTGGTGGGGCTCCTTCTCCTCTGCTGCTGCTGCTGCGTAACTTCGTTCCGGGCCAGTGAAGTGAGCTTGAGCTACTGCAGTAAGATCAACTTCGACGGCCCAAACGAACGCGCGCTTTGTCTGCTTGGGTCGGCTAGACGGACGTGTGCATCCGCATAGTTAAATTGGGTCGGCTTGACCGTTCAATGAGGAGGCCGACCTAAATGTACCGCCGTGAAAAAAATTGCACGAAATAAACATAAATAAACATAAAATAGCCGGTCAAACGCCGGCCAAATTCCACCTAAATCTAATAAACATTAAATAAAACATTAAAAAAAGTCTGCGTCCGCCTGCTGTCGCCCGGCACGCTGTCCTTGACGTCGTCGGCCTTACTCTTGCACTTGCCGTCGACGCCGTCGTCGTCGGTGAGGTCGATGAAGACCGGAGCAGGGCCAGCCCACCCGAACGCCGCCTGGTACGCTGCCAGGGCAGCCTCCTCCGGCGTCTGCTGGGGTGGCGGCATTGCGGCAAGCCGCGCGCGCTCCTCCTCCTCCTCCTCCTCGAGCCGGAGCGCCTCCGCGTCGTGTTGGAGCATGGCGTCGTAGCGCATCTACTCCTCGTCATCGGCCTGCTCCTGGCGGAGCCAGTGCTCCTTCCATCGCTCGAGGTGGGCCGCCTCCTCCTTCGACACCGTGGCGAAGTGGACAGGAGACGCGCTCACCCACTCGCGGTACTGACCCGTCCACGAGTAGGCCTCCTCCGGCCAAGTGGGTGGAGGCGGGCAGCGCTTACGCGTCGGCTCCGGCTCCGGCTTGGGCTGGACGGGCGGCGACGGTGGCGGTGGCGGCACGAAGAGCATGGTGTGGACAGAGTCCCCCGCTGCCGACAGGGCAAGGGCTTGCTCCAGCCCATCCCAATGGGCGTCCTCCTCGAGGCGGCTAGCCTCCAGCGCGTGCTACAGGGCCTCCTCGAGGGCGGCTTGGTACTCCGCCTCCATGTCCTCCGGCTCTACCTGCGGGGCCGGCGGTGAGAACGACGTCGACACCCGAGCGACGTTGCTCCTCGTGTTCGAGGGCGAACCACGCCTCCCAGTTGGGATAGTCGGCGTACTACTCTGGCAGCCGACGCTGCTCCGGCGTGAGCTGCGCGCGGCGCCTGCGCACCTCGTCGTCGTGCGCCCGTTGGGTATGAGGAACCGCCGGCACCGGGATCCGCTGCGGATCCAGATGCCAACGGTGCGGCAGCGTGACATCCGGGTACGGCAATGGTTGCCTGTACTCCCAGTGCCACCGCGCTTGGTGCACCGGGATGTGCAGGCGCTGGCGACCAGGGCGGAAACGCGTCGCCACCGAAGGAGGAGGAGGAGGAGGAGAAGGGGAGCACGGAGGACGAGGCGTCGGGGGTGCCCTTGCCCTTGCCCTTGCTGCTGCCAAAGAGGCCCATGGCTAGGGTTTGCGGACGCCGACGAGGAAGCAAA
>NC_041392.1:636700313-636706943 GCF_002162155.2 Triticum dicoccoides | reverse complement strand
GATGTGGATGAGACCGACCCCGCCGCAAGCGTGGTTAAAAAAGGACGCTTCCACTGGCTGACGCGTGAGCCCGCTGTCGATGGTCGTCATAAATAAAACGACCGGTAGCGGTTGGGTGACCGCCAGATGGGGACGCGGCGGACGGCGAGGAGACGCGCGGCGCGTCTGCTTCTTCCGCGCCGACGCATTTCAAGGGTAATTTTGGGTCGAAAATGGGTCGGCGCGGACGACAGACGGGCACAATTTGAGTTTGGATCGGCGTGTTGGGTCCACACCGACCCAAATGAACGCGGGCGGATAAAATGGGTCGCTCTATTGGAGTTGCTTTAATAGTAGTAGTTGTTGTAGATCGTGATCTTGTCGCTTTGGTGAAAGAGAGAAGGATCCGTTCGTTGACGTCGCGCGTGAAACTTGTTGCGTCCGTACCACCCAAGCGGCGGCAGCAGCATCGGATCGGGATCTCCGCCGGGAGGGGAGGGTGGTCGAGCGGAGCCGAGCCAGCGAGCGCGCGCGCGCGCGGGGCGGCCGGCAGCAGCCTTTTTCGCGCGCGCTTCGCTCTTTTGCCCGGCTGCTGCTGGTGCTGGGGCCGGGCGACTCCGTGTCCGTCCGTCAAAAGCAGAGCCGTTTTCTACTCCACGGTGACGACTGGCCAGCGCTCGGAGAATTGATCCGCCCGCGCGTGCAGCCTCGCTCGTCGAGCGTCGGAGGCTAGGGCGCTTTTTTTTTTAACCCGACTCAGTGCGGCCGGCACGCCGCACGGCACGGAGGAATGCGACGGGGGTCTATTCTGAGGCGCGGTCCACTGTGCGCGGCGTGCGTGGTCCACGGTTTGCACCGTGGTGGCAGCCTACTGTTCACGCATGTCCGGCAACAGCTGCTGGCCTGCTGCTGGGTGAAGTCTATTTTAAACTTGGAGATTGTAGAACTCGTCAAGAACAAATCCTCACCTCAAAATCCCTTAAGTCTGTACCCTGTACTCATGATCCTGGTCTGATCCCGACCCTGAACCTGTTTGGCAAACCGGGAAAAATTCCATCCCGCCCAAGATCAGAGTCTAATCTCACTTACATCCCTATCCCACGTGTCATATCCATTGTCTATTCCTAATGCCTTTCTCTTTCTCTATTGAAATCAACGTAGCCGTGCTTGTGCCGCACTGCTCCGCTTTGCCAACGTTATGCACCCCATGCGCCGTCGGGCCGCCCGTTGCCAACAACGTCGTGCGCTCCAGTCTATGCCAGGACCCGGGCCGTGCGCCGGTAGGACACCTCCTGCCGAGGAGTTTGTGCTCTGGTCATGAGCGGAGGAGAGCAAGATGATGAAGTGCTACCCGCACATCAGTGCGCCCCTCGCCGTGAAGACGTGAAGTTCGTGGGGTAGCATCGCATCGAGCTGCGTGTGCGACCACGGCTTCTGCTTCGTATGTGTTGAGACAGTTTGTTCGGCATGCGACGTTCAGGAACGTCTCCTAATCTCTCTCAGCTGATTAGTTTGATTATAAGAGTTAGTTGAGCTAGTGTGTTTGTGTACACCCCATGTATATGTAACCGGTTGATGTGAATACTGAATGAGTTGCATCTCAAAGCTTTTCAGGCTTCTACAGTATGCACCGAGCAGTTCAGAGTTGCCTGCCGCCACAAGGTCTACTGGCTTTGCCTCGATAACTAGAGTGCATACATGGGTTGCAAATGATAGCGATACGCCGCTGGCGACACTAACGAGTAACGCCCTGGGCTGCGCATGATGATGAGTGCTTCATCTAGAGTCCTCCATAGAGCACTAGAGCACCATGGCATCGCGCGCAACGGCAACCAATTGGGAGTGCGCTCGCACGAGAGTTGCCCAATCCAGACAAAGACACTGGCGGCAAGCTGAGACCTGAGAGTCGCGTCACCGGGCGTGTGTGTGGCCGAGATGTCCAGCCAGGAGTTGCTCTCCGGGCCGCCGTTGTCACTTGTGCACGAGCATGGATTGCATGTGAACGATGCAGGTCTTGCCAATGCGAGGAATGGAATTCACCGCAGCGTGCGCATGCCAGTCTTGCCGGTGCAGCGCCCGAACGGCGTCGGCCGCCGCAGCGGCCATTACGACGAGACACAAATAATACACGAGCCAAGTACCTTTCCGAGGTAATTCATGCACAAGTACGAACACACATGTATGTACAACGCAGCACGTTGGTCGACCGATTCTGGCCGCCGGCTAGACGCGTACATGTACGCATGCACAGCGTCGGGGCGCTTCTGATCCATTTCCGAGCGCGAAGATGGATATGATGACGCGTGGGCCCACTTAATCAGTGAGAGTAGAAAGTTTTTCCAGTGGGATTGTCTTTTTCCCGGTGTGTCAAATTGTTGTAAGCTAAGTGAAAGGGTCTGGATCAGATCGAGATCATGAGTACGAGGTACAAACTTCAGGGATTTGGAGGTGAGGGTCTATTCCCGACTAGTTCTACAATTTCAAGGTTTAAAACAGACTTCACTCCCTGCTGCTAGTGGTACTACTACTGCTGCTTTTTTCTTTCTCTCTGTCGTCGCGCAAATGCTTGCTGCTTTCGCACGGCCAGAGTTTTCCGGCCAGGCCGTACGCGTTCGTTTAAGCCCTGGAGGACCGACCGACCGACCGAGCACGGGGTTTACAGTGGCGTGTCTAATTTGCTTGTCATCATTTACTGTGTACAGTGAAAGAAATACTCAAGTCAGACACTGGCTCGGGGTGGTTTCGAGCTGAGAAAAAATAAATGATAATCAGCGAACGTTCGCTGGGAGGGATGGCAACTGCAAATGTTTTGCTACCAACTTTAGTTGTCACGGGAAAGGCAATTATGATGATTTTTATTCGCAAGCACGGCAATCTTCTGGCAAAAACACGAGTCGAACGGGGTTGTCGTTGCTCGGCCAACACAAATTGTCATCAAAATCATTGCAAAATGCCATCCACTCCTAGCGAACGTTCGTTGGCTTTTGCGGGTTTACAAAATTTTTGATGACGATCCTTACACACATATAAATATAAGAGTTCGGTGTATCTTCTGAATATATAGACAACTTGGGAATTTGAGTGGGAGGCTAGGGCTCCTTACTCTTTTACTCGGCATAACATGTGTTCACCACTGAATTAGTGTCCATCAAACTTGTGATTTTTCTTCTTTTTGCTCCATGTACCCTTCCTCCTTTCCAATGAGATTGACACCGAAGTGGCTGGAGGCCTGGAGCATAGGTGAAGGCTATGGACCAAACTCCGATGCATAACTTTTCTCCCAACACTTTCGAGTTTGTTTGATTGGATTCTGAACGAGACTCTCAGCATAGGTCCAAAACTTCCAATCAACACTCCAATTGGTACCTGGAGCATGACTTGAACATTTATGCAAGCTTTCTAGTTTATAACATCTTTGACATCCCTGGTATTTTCAAGAAATTGGTTCAGTGCATCTGATATGTCTTGAAATGTATCTATACAATGTTAGTATTGTTCATGCCATATCATCATAATATTAGGCAACTTTTTTTGAGTTTTACTTGGATTAACATATTAAAGTTCTTAGTGCCAGCTCATGGTTTTGGTTTCAGAGGAAAAAAACTTGCAGCAACAGGAAAAATCCCAAAATTGTAGAAGTCATTTTTATGTCGGGAAGGACCTAGACAACCAGACCAGGGCACCTGGGGTGGATGCCCAGAGGGTTGAGGAGCCCCAATAGGATGCCTCGGTTGTCGTGGGGTAAAATCTAATAGTAAAAGAGGGGAGAAAACGAGGCTTGGTCTAGTGATGCGCAGGTGGGTGACACAATGATTATACAGGTTCAGGCCCCTCTATGGTGGAGGTAAAAGCCCTAGTCATGTTCTCCAAAGAGGTGTTTCTTGCATGTTGTTTTCATGTTACCGAGGTTCCGAACCTATAACCAAATGACATGGGTATGCTTATATGGAGTTCGCTACCTCTTCGGCTGCCACTTGAGTTGAAGAGAGTTTAATACAAATCCACTACTACATGTAACATACATTCTAGTGGCTAGTAGTAATGCCAGTTTCAAGACTTGGAAATGCCTCAATTAATGCATTCCCTTGTTCCTCCACCTAATGATGATCTGGCTGAAGAGAGCTAACAGTACGGGACAAAGGTCACCAGACGAGTATGATAATGATGATGTAGACGACTCTGATGACGAGGTTGAATCATCGCCCTGTCCCCTAACGAATGTTAACACGAAACGTCAATGGAAAAACTGAGAGGGCCTAACTGACGATGGACCTGCCAATCGGCCGCCCAAAAAAGAATGTACAACTCCAAACCCTGTGTAGCAAAAGGCGCCGACTCCTGCAAAGTATAAGGTACCTGTCAAGAAGACTTCCAATCAACCCCAAAAATCAACGGTGCTTCCGAAACTGAAGAAAACTATGTCCGCTACTCCAGAGTAAGTGTATCCAATTATGAATTCTCAATTTAAAAAATCGAGTAAATTCTCATCTTAACATAAGCCTTCGCAAAACTGCTCCTCCTATGAGATTTATGAGCCATACTATAGAAGGTGCAGGTAGACAAACCCAAACGAGCACTTGATTTAGATGCGATGTCTTCTAAAGTATGCAATTTTCTGGTGTCTTGCCCGATTGAAAGGATGAACCAATGTATAACTGACAAGATCATAGATGTTATGGCCGCAGAGAAGGAGAATCCCGATGCTCCCACGACAAATTTGCAATCCGAGCCGGAGGTGCACGAACCGAGTGCCGATGAAGCATGTAACACTGAAGAGATAATCCACCAAGTCCTAGACTAAGTCCTACCACCATGGAGGTTTCATCAGATGTTGCTCCAAGCCTCCCCGAGATCAACCCAAGTGGGCAAAAGCACAACCTGTATGAACAAGATCAAGCTATAGCAAGTGTCTCAGCCATTGTGCCAACCAACTAGAATCCAACTTCCCCGAACCTCAACATTATTTTCGGTTGCCAGAACTCCATAGCATAAGGTGACCTCAAGCAAAGAAGCCATGCTACAAACTGAGCTGATGGAGCCTTGGCTAGGAGAATTGCTTAAAACCACGGGAGATCTAAAGTCGAATATCCAAGTAAGTACTAGAGTAAGTGTCACATATTCCCATTCAGTTGATTAGCTCGCTTTCCTTTAGTCTGATTGCCAAAACACTTTAGGGGGCTCTGTTGGAGTTGGACATTTTTTGGTGCCCTGGAAAGGATTTTTTGGTGTTGTAAAATTTGCTTTGAGCAGTTTTTGGTTCCCTAAAATAGGGCACCTATTGGAGCTGCTCTTATAGACTCAAACCCATGGTTAGAACAACAAATTACTGGGAGACAAACTAGCTCGGCGGTAGATATAGCATGTGCCATGTTTGTGTGCTCTGTTACTAGGAGGAGGAGACCGCCAGCCACATGCTCTTGGGGTGCTCTTTCCCGCAACATCTAGTATAATGCGATGTTGCCCCTTCGGCTTCATTAGTTCACGCCTAGCAGGCCAACATCGTTAATGCGCTATTTGGGAGTTGGCTTAATGGGTTTGAGACTAATTTAGCAAGACATATTCGGGTTGGAGTTAGCGCTTTGTTGTGGACCATCTGGCTTTGCAGAAATGATTTGGTGTTTAACAGATCATCACGGGTTCATTTTTTGCAGGTTATTTTCCGAGCTACGGCACTGATTCGTTCGTGGTCGCCACTCACTACGATGGAGGCCAGGGAGCATTTGGTTAGTGCGTGTATCCGATGGGAGACGGTAACTCGGGATATCTTCAACCGGTTTGGATGATGGTCATGTAATAGGATAGGAAATTAGTTTACCTGTCTTATTCTAGCCAGCCGGTTGTGGCGCATTGTTCTTGGCTAGTATGTGTTTCTAGCCTTTTGCGCTCTGTGTGAGCTGCCTTTTATCTCCAGATTTGAGACTTTCGAACCTTTTGGACACCTATTTAGTTAATAAAGAGGGCCGTATGCATCGCTAGATGCAGAGGCCGGGGAAACCCCCTTTTCGAAAAAAAAAAGCAGGCCAACATCGTTGTCAGAGTGGTGGCCTCTCGTGAGAAATGCAATGCCAGTGCGCAATCACAGTGAGCTGAACTCTCTATGTGCTATTTGGCTTGAAAGGATCAATCACGTCTTGATAAAGTAGCAACGATGCCTCCTCCGGTAATTAGGAGACTTAACGAGGAATTCATCTTGTGGAAGATCGCGAGAGCCTGTGGAGTTCCAGGAAGAATAGTTTAGTACTTGTAACCAGGTCTCTGTAGAGGAGTGCTTGACACCTATGATTGCACCACTTGTATAAAATGTCGTATGCTCCTCATATTCTTAATAAAAAAGATGCATAGTACCATTTGAGATCCGATTTGGATAGCAGAAGGTTCTGTGCCTTTTCCCGAAGGAGTGATGACCCTGAGTTATCAAACCCCGAGAGGATGTGCATTACGATAAAGGCTCTGACAAGTTCTTGCTAATGAATTAAATTCTAGTTTTTCAGCCGAACCTTTAACAACCTTAAGGATGTAAACACTAGTATTAAAACATGCATGGATATGAGGCCTTACTCTCACAACCTTATATTTGTGCTCGAGATCTTAATGATATTAATTTGTGCTTTATAAGACAACTGCTATGACGTGCTTCCCACACGAGGATGC
>NC_041392.1:636632300-636699869 GCF_002162155.2 Triticum dicoccoides | reverse complement strand
GGTGTACGAAGCACGTCTTGATCGATGCGCGACCTGCATCAAGAGTCAGTTGTCTAACTGTGGCCCCATACCGTCTCGCGGGGTTACCTCGGTTACTAAGAATAAACATCCAGACAAAAGCATTGGCGGTTTAATAACTACACCTCATTCGTCCACAAAGAATAGTTTCTTGCTACGGTACTAGCCCCTTCTCTCACTGATGTTCGGGTTAGCGTTCCGCATCCTCCTCGCTCCTTACCTCCTCCTGGATTGATCTAGGGGATCCTAGGTACCTGTGGGGTCTTAGATCGAAAATAAGACAAGAGGAAACTACATTGCAATCGGACACGCAAATAACATCAAACATATAAAGTCATTCCAATGATCCTTTGCACGAATACATGGGTTGCAAGGCATTGCCTCAACCCATTGTCTTACTGAACTACTCACACATAGCGATCGGATAGCAAAGACAAATTCATTGAAGACAATATAAAGATAATCGACTGATTGATAATATGTCCTACAATAGTGCCGGATGCGATACACTGACTACAAGTTTAAGTAACTTGGAGAGGGATTGCTGCAATGATGATGATAACAACGGTTATGTACATGCACTGTTCATCCTCAAAATCCATGACTTTTTTTGCACAACTCACATTTCAAGATATTTCATCCTGAAAATTTACACACTTATACATCACATCCCTGTATACTTGTCCTTGAAAAGCTAAGAAGTTTGAATATTGATTTTTTTTTCTCGAAAATTTCAGCCTCCATAGATGCCGAGCTCCAAAACGCCTTGCGGAATACTATATGGAGAAGACACTTTGTCCTTGAAGACGCTCTTAGTAAGAATTCTACGAGTATTAAAATGCTTTGAATTTGAATCAAAGAGGCCACTCGCATAATATTACTATCACGCGTCCACGCTTAGTCAAAGTCTCCGTCAAACACAAGCTCACCAACACACACCTGCGAGCCCTTGCCCGTCAATGGCGGCAACAACAAAGCCCGGTCGCCTGGGGCAGGAGAGGCCGCAGCGCGCAGAAACGGGAGGCAGCGAGCATGGCGACGCCGTGGGACAGCTCCTCGAGCCGCCTGTGGGGCGCCCTGGGGCAGGCCTCCAGCGTGGCACAGCTGGTCGGCGTGGACGCGCTCGGGCTGGTCTCCATGGTGGTGCAGGCCGCCCTGGCGGCGCGGCGCCACCGGGACGCCTGCGTGCGGCTCACACAGCACGTCGAGCTCGTCGGGGGCCTGCTCGGGGAGCTGGAGCTCGACGAGCTGATGCGGCGGGAGGCCACCAGGCGGCCGCTGGAGCAGCTCGGAGCCGCGTTGCGGCGGTGCTATGCGCTCGCTACGGCGTGCCAGGACTGCGGCTACCTCCGCCGTCTGCTCCTGGGCGGACGGATGGCCGACGAGCTCTGCGCCGCGCAGCACGAGATCGACATGTTCATCCGCCTCATCCCGCTCATCGCCCTCGTCGACAATTCGACAAATACTCGCCGTGCCATGGTTAGTAGTATTGAAATTTGGTGATTTGAGGAAAAACACTGATTTTCGGGCAGTTTGTTTATAATTCGATTGAGCATATCTGTTCAAGTGATCCTTTGCATGACTGCGTCTGACTCCGATTGCAAATTGGCAGTATCAGTTCAACAATTCGATTTCAGTTTAGCAATTTCTGATTTGACAAGGTGTTTCTGCTCTTTAATAAGGCTATGCCTAACCTGAATTATACAGCCTATGCTGGTCAATTGAACATAAATAATATTTGTCACTTTGCTATCCTTGTCTAGCAGGTCGAGGAGGGGGTGCTCAGTGTAGTCACAGATAGTTCAAATCATCACATCAGGTCAGATAATTTTTCATTATGTAGTTTATTATTACTCTGAGAATTTATTCATCATGTATTGATGTTTAATCTGAAGTCTTGTGGTGTCTTTTGACCAAGTAACAACATGGAAGGTTAATCACTTCCCCGGCCAAAAAAAGAAGGTTAACCACTTGGTATGCTGAAAAAGTGACAAGGGACAACCAGATGATTGTTGATTATATTTGGTTGACTAGTGGCTACCGCTTGCTTTAGATCATAGAAGCAGTTATATTTGGGAGTTACAGTACATGTTACATACTTGCAACATATCTGTAGATTTATGTCTGTAATGTAAGATGTGCATTAGTCGATGAGTTAATTTGCTTGTCTTAAAATATACAGTGTCTTGACAAATTTCTATTATCTTTGTCAATAAGCGTATTTTTTTCTTTTTAAATTTAATGGGCATGAAGCTCAAATTATGTAACCATGTCATAAGTTTGTCAGTTATAGCCTCAAATGTATGAATTTTGCCACTTTTTAGGACTGTGGTGAAGCCATTGGTGGGTGGTATATAGATATAGTAGTGATGAGATTTACCTACGTTTAGATTTCCAGCAAGAGATTTGGAGTTCACCAAAATACGCGTTCAAGGAGCTACAGAACTTCGCAATGTTCAAGAACAGCCATTTGTAGGTAAGTAGTTACTTCTATGAATTTCCTAATGCGGTTAATCATGGACTCGGATATGGGAAGTAATAGACTGAAGTTTCATGACAGCCTTATTTTCTTCAAGTATTTCAGAATAGCTTTATTACGTCTGTGTGCGGTTGACAGTTGTTATACCCTGCTGCTCATGCTCTTGGGCATATTACAACAGAGAGAATTAAAATGTCCATATGGATGATTTTGATATTATTTTTTGTCATATGTGCATACTTTATCATGAGCAGACATTGTGTCACTGCATAGAATCTACCGTGGCCAAACTTTAGTTAATAAACACATCTCATGGAAAAGAACTAGTTAGTGGAAGCAACATATGCTTCGGATAGACTATGAACTTCGAACTTCAAGCTACTGAACATACAATTCTATAGTTGAGGAATTCATTGTCTAAAAAAATCGGTTTTAGCACATGTTCACTCAAGTAGTTACCACATGAAAAATGTGATGTGAGTGGCAGAAACTTGATCGGCATATTGCATGACTTGCATTACAATCTCCATTTTTTTTTGTAAGATGGAAGTCCCTACTTAGGATGAGTTGATGATCTATGCTATAGACAAATTGGAGTGTGCTCTTTACATTTTGCATTCTCTTGGCCATGTCCATGTTTCTTTGCGATCCCATTTGGTGACAACTGACAAGGATAGCTTATCCACGAGTCAGGCAAAGTGGACCTGCAAGAGCAGAAAATCTCCAACGTTGAAGAACTTATGGAGCTTTGTGCCCATATAGAAGCGACTTGCATGGGATTCTCAAAGTTCAACTTCTTTCAGATCATGGATGGTACAGGAAATTTCTCAGAAAAGGCAATAATTGGACGGGGTGGATTTGCCACGGTTTACAAGGTAAATATATGCGAACGTAGAAATAAACTAAGAAAGTGAATGTGTGTCTTCCTCCGAAAAGCATTCCTAACGGCTCTGCTATGTCGCGGAGTGGGATTGACTAGTCCGGTTTTTTTCCAGCACAACATGCATCGTTGAATAGCAACCTGTATACTTTGGTATTAGATTCCTTGGTCTGATTGTTTTCTATGTACCGGTATTAGTGTTGGATCATGCTCAGAGGGAAGGACATTTGCATGCATACCTATCCGATTCTCTCGCCTCTCTCCCCAAACAAAATCCATGCATTTTATTTCCTTTTAATTTAGATGATTGATATCTTTTAACTTTCCGTTTTTGATTTTTTTATATCTGAATCCCGGTGACAAGACCTGTAGAACAAGACTAATCTTGGATACATTTTAAACAAATTTAAATTTGATCGATTCAATCAACTAAAATATGTGTTAAATCTTTTCTGATGTTGATTCAAAAATAGGTAATAATTCAAATTCGTGTGATCATTTATCATTTGAATGCTGACAAATTATTTCAATCATATTTCAAATCAATTTAAATTATGCCAATCATATTTCATATTTCAACTATTAAATTTGAAAGCTGAAACAAATGAAAGTTGACAAAATATTTTGATCAAATTTCAAATCAAATTCAGAAACACTTCACCTAAATTTCAGTTATTTCACTAAAATGTCAGTGCTTATTTATGATTTTGAAGTTATTTCACTCATTTTCAGGCTTATTAATTTTGCTAAAATAATTGAAATCTATTTGAGATGTTTCAAATAGATTTAAAATTTAGTGACAAAACCGAAACATGTATGAAATAGAAACTAGAAATTGCACAACTGGATTAAGTCTAAATTTGAAATTGTTACAAAACTAATTTTGACCATATATCATTAGTATAAATGAAATATATGAAACAATAGAACTGAAATACATGATGAAGTTAGTAAAATAAATGTTGTAACTGAGATTACTCGGATTGAAATAAGTGACGTGTGTGAAATTAGTATGAAATAAGTGAAATTAAACAACCGGAATAACTGAACTTGAAATATGGTTAAAAATTGAAATCTAAACTAGTCAAATTGTATCCAAGATTGATATTTTTTAAGGTTTTGTCGCTAGGAATTCAAATATAAAAAAATATGTGAAATCCGATTGACTTTTGGTTAGGGAGATACCAATCATCCAAAAAAATCACAATGAAATAAAATGCATGCCTTTTGTATGGGGAGAGAGAATATGGAGGCGTGCAATTGTCCTTCTCTCTGCACTCTCTCACTTCGACGAACACAGGCCGACAAAAGCTCACTTAGTATTTCTATACTTCCGTCTGCAAGTATTGAAGAGTTGTGTGGGTTAATGAGTTATACGGGCAAAAGTAGGCATGGATCCTGATGTGCTAATGGAGGCCAGATTCCACTCGGCCACATGGAAGCTCCATTAGAAAATCAGGATTTCCGTCTTCTTTTCTCCCCAATAAAGCACTGATTTCTTTTGGGAGAATGCTATCTAAACTCCGTCAGGAACCGTTGCAGTGTGAGTTGTCCGATGGAGTTACGGTTGCCATCAAGAGAGCTCATGAGTACGCAACACTCGGCAGTGAATTGCAGCTTGCAAAGCTTCAACATACCAATCTGATTAGGTTACTTGGGTGGTGCATTCATGAGAAAGAAAGGATTCTAGTCTATGAGTTCATGCACAATGGTTCCTTGGACCGTCACATATACGGTATGTTTTCATTATGATCAGACATCACAGTTATTTTTTTCAAGCACGCTTCATTTTATTTTAAGTATATGTGGGTAGATTCAAAACATTCACAGTTACATGCAATGCTACGATAGCTCTCATTCAGCATCATAATCAACTTATAACTATTCTAGTTTGGTTTACATACGAATATAAATTGCAATTAGTTTTGTCTAAAAGATAATCTTCATTTCAACATTTTGCAGACAGAACAAAAGGGCCATTGCTAGACTGGTCTAAGCGACTCAAGATAATCAAAGGGTTAATAGAGGGGCTTGTTTACATGCACAAAGGCTCCATGTTATGGATTGTCAATAGGGACTTGAAACCAAATAATATCCTCTTGGATTATAAGATGAACCCAAGGATTGCTGATTTTGGATCAGCTAGAGCACTGAGTTCAGATGTAGCAGAAGAACATACAAACATGGTTGTGGGCACTTGGTATGAGCTCAAACAATTCGTTACAGATTCCACCATTGCAGTTTTGATCTCTTTTGTTTGCACTTTTCAGTGGTTACAAAGCTCCGGAGTATGCATCTCGAGGAGTTTACTCAGTGAAGACGGATGTGTTCAGCTTTGGCGTCTTGGTTCTGGCAATCATAAGCGGACGGAAGAATACCATACTCGAGAAACAAGGGGATACTGTTGGTGACCTTGTACGCTACGTGAGTGAACTGAACAAATATAGACTTATCATAGTTATACATTGAATGTTATCTCTCAACCATACCTTTTTTTTATAAATTACTGCTGTTCTCTCATGCCAAGTTTATTGGAAAACTGTTTCAGGCCTGGCATATGTGGAAGGACCAAAGATTGCATGAGCTTGTTGATCCGTCTCTAGGGAACGGATATGAAATCGCCGAGATAACACGTTGTGCTCAGATGGCACTCCTTTGTGCCCAGGAAGATCCAGCAGATCGGCTCACCATGACAGATGTTGCCACCATGCTGAACTTTGAAAGCATGAGCTTATCAATGGAGCCTAAGCAGCCTACAGTGCTGAGTAAAGTAAGTGATGGTGAAAGCACGGCATCTACATACATGGGCCAATCAAGCAGGACAATAGACATAACCATCACGAGCTCAGCTCCCATGTCGACTAGAGTTCGAATCGTTCTGAACCCGGAGGTTTGATATGAAGAAAATAATTCAATGGTGACATCATGTATCCATATATAGTTGAAATGTGAATAAGGGCCATGGGCATTCGTCGTCCAGGATAGTGGACCAATTCCAGATATTACTGTGAAGGGGCAACTTGTTTTTTCTTTGGTCAAGCCATTTTTGTGAAAATATCAAGATAAAAAAAACAAGGCCTGATTTTTTCCAGGGAAATAGTGGGTTTTATTCCTCGGTAATAGTGTTACAGTATGCTAATACAAAGTTAGGGACACTGTCTGGAACATGGCGCAACCAACAAGCAGTGCTACCTCCAGTACATCAATATTAGTTGGGCTATAAGCAACTCTATTTTTGGTGACACTCAATTTTCTGCGGAATAAACCCACTTGCTCCCGGAAGCTTCTTGATTTCCATCACAAGGTGTCCATATTGTATCGATCCAACGATGACAGTCCTTGCAAAACAACACTGCTCTGCAGATTCAAAGGCATCTTTGCAATGAAAAAGATAATGATATGCAGAGAAGATGACGAGAGCAACTAGTTAACAAGCGCTCCTTCGGGAGCCTCGTAACGATCAGCGTCACTTGGCGCGCTCTCAGCCATTTGTCACGTGTCGCGCTTTGGGCGCTTCCTCCGGATTTTGTTTTTTAATTTTTCCGCACGCATTTTTGACTTTTTAAATGGTTTTTTTGGGTTTTTTCGACGTTTTGGTTTTTCACCGGTCTTCCTTAGCTTTTCAATAAAAAATAATTTATTGAAAAATATTTTTTTTTGCGCCAAAAAACTCATTTTTTTTTCTTTCGCGGGAGTCACGGTTTGCTTCCGCGAGAGGCACGATTTTGCTTTCGCGAGAGTCACGGCCATGCCTCTCGGAAAGGGAAAAAATAAACGCGTTTTCTGTTTTTTTTCTTTCGCGAGAGTCATGGTTTTGCTTCCGCGAGAGGCACGGGTGTGCTTTCGCGAGAGTCACGGCCGTGCCTCTCGAAAAGGGGAAAAAATAAACACGTTTTCTATTTTTTTTCCGAGAGTCATGGTTTTGCTTCCGCGAGAGGCACGGTTGTGCTTTCGTGAGAGTCACGGCTGTGCCTCTCAGAAAGGGAAAAGAACGCGTTTACTGTTTTTTTCCTTTCAAGAGAGTCGCGGTTTTGCTTCCACAAGAGGTACGGTTGTGTTTTCGCGAGAGTCACCGCCGTGCCTCCTCGAAAACGAAAAAAAACACGTTTTCTCTTTTTTTTCCTTCCGCGAGAGTCACGGTTTTGCTTCCGTGAGAGGCACGGTTGTGATTTCGTGAGAGGAACGGGCGTGCCTCTTTCGGAAAGGGAGAAAACTCGTGCTCCCAGTTCGGTTTTTTCGTCCGGTTTTTTCGTGAAAAAAAGTTCGTCAAAACCTATCAACATGGGATCTAGTTTTGAAGATATCGACGCGAGAAATCCAACGGTGAAAGTGGTTCGAGATTTGGACATAAGGTTTGAGAGATAAGACTTTTTGAATAAACGGATCTACGAAAAAAGGGAAAACTCTCAGGCTGCGACAAGTGGCGCGCTGCATGTGCGCCACTTGTCGCAACCAGGGGAATTGGAATGATCTTTGCAACGAGTACTCCTCAATTAGTGATTTCGAAAGATGACTGGTCCCTCCAAGTCTCTCCAAATCATGCCCGAACCTGCCAACCCAACCCACATGACCCATAAACTCATAATGCCACCCAGCCCACATGTGGTTTAGGCTAATTTAGCATTGGTTGTGTTAATGGGCCAAATTTATGACCCAATATAAAAAGAACGCTATCATAACAAGATTTGACATTTTCATTTTTAGAGTTGTAGATCTAATTTAAATATGATTTTTTGTGACATGATATAAGTATGTTATGGATGTGTGCGTCAGATATTCTCCCCTACGCCCCATGTGCTCGCCCCCTGTTGGTGGGTCAGTTCCTGAGCCTGGAGTGGACATGGTGGTCTTTGAAGCCTTGGTGAAGCCCGCCAGGCCTCAGCTATGGTTACCAATGGGCTTGTCCGATGGGCCCTGATGTCAGCCTTTACTAGGTGATTTCCTGCACACGGGTGTTGGAAATATGACCTAGATGACATAATAACGTTGTCATTATTCTATTTTTCATGTTCATAATTAAATTATGTACTTGTATGATATAATTGCATTTGTTCTTGAATGTGAGACTCAAAGGAAAAACTAATAATATTTCTAGAAATATAAACACCAACTGATCCCTAGTCAAGGACTAGGACATGTACTCCCTCCATTCCTAAATATAAGTCTTTTTGGAGATTTCAATATGAACTACATAGGGAGCAAAATGAATGAATCTACACCCTAATATATGTATGTATACATCCGTATGTAGTTCATATTAAAATCTCTAAAAAGACATATTTAGAAACAGAGGGAGTATTGTTGATGGTTATGTTTTCCTAACAATAGGCATAGTAAATGTAACAAGCATGCCGACAATAACAAGAACATATTTGTTTTTATGGGTTATTTATATATGTTGGTGGGCACTGTTGTCCTCCTTGGGTCTTAAATATCTACATGCGAGGCATGCCTACGACGACATATCTGGTGCACTGGGACATTTGGTGCTACCGGTGAACCCAGTCACCATAATTACATTTTAAGCGCTGAAAAATCATGAAATTTTGTGAGGATGAAAGTATGGTACATATATATTATGGTATAAAATTCCAGATCCAAATAAAAAGTGCATATAGAAAAACAAAAATGACAATCACAATGTGAATAGTAACTAATGTAAACAAGGCCTTGAATTCAGCCCATTTCTTTATCATCAATGAATTTTGTCATTTTTTTATTCTCATACCATGATTTCAAATTTGGATATGAAATCTTATAGTATGAAGGGTTTTGTTGCCACTACAACATAATTTATTTTCAGATTTTTTTCAATATTCTTAGAATGAGTAATCTCAATCGATGCACCGATATCATCAAATGCCCTGGTGCACCAATATTTTCCGTGCCTACGGGTGTATGCTTCTGGATGCACCAGCGATATTTGTTGGGTGCAAAGATGTAATGCCCCCGATTCAATCGTACACTAATCATACACGCAAACGTGTACGATCAAGATCAGAGACTCACGGGAAGATATCACAACACAACTCTAAAAATAAAATAAGTCATACAAGCATCATAATACAAGCCAGGGGCCTCGAGGACTCGAATACAAGTGCTCGATCATAGACGAGTCAGTGGAAGCAACAATATCTGAGTACAGACATAAGTAAACAAGTTTGCCTTAAGAAGGCTAGCACAAACTGGGATACAGATCGAAATAGGCGTGCTGGTCGTCGTCAGCGGCCTGTACGTAGTAGTAGGCACCTTCGGTGTAGTAGGAGTCATCATCGATGATGGCGTCTGGCTCCTGGGCTCCAGCATCTGGTTGCAACAACCAGGAAGAAAGGAAAAGGGGGGAAAGAGGGAGCAAAGCAATTGTGAGTACTCATCCAAAGTACTCGCAAGCAAGGGTCTACACTACATATGCATGGGTATATGTGTAAAGGGGCCATATCGGTGGACTGAACTGCAGAATGCCAGAATAAGAGGGGGATAGCTAATCCTATCGAAGACTACGCTTCTGGCAGCCTCCATCTTGTAGCATGTAGAAGAGAGTAGATGGTAAGTTCACCAAGTAGCATCGTATAGCATAATCCTACCCGGCGATCCTCTCCTTGTCGCCCTGTTAGAGAGCGATCACCGGGTTGTATCTGGCACTTGGAAGAGTGTGTTTTATTAAGTATCTGGTTCTAGTTGTCATAAGGTCAAGGTACAACTCCGGGTCGTCCTTTTACCGAGGGACACGGCTATTCGAATAGATAAACTTCCCTGCAGGGGTGCACCACATTACCCAACACGCTCGATCCCATTTGGCTGGACACACTTTCCGGGGTCATGCCTGGCCTCGGAAGATCAACACGTCGCAGCCCTACCAAGGCACAACAGAGAGGTCAGCACGCCGGTCTAAATCCTATGGCGCAAGGGTCTGGGCCCATTGCCCATTGCACAATTGCATGTTGCGAGGGCGGCCGGAAGCAGACCTAGCCTCCCTAATACAAGAGCAGGCATTCCAGTCCAATCCAGCGCGCGCCGCTCAGTCGCTGACGTCAAGAAGGCTTCGGCTGATACCACGACGTTGAGTGCCCATAACTGTTCCCGCGTAGTTGGTTAGTGCGTATAGGCCAGTGGCCAGACTCAGATCAAATACCAAGATCTCGTTAAGCGTGTTATTATGAAGTAACCGCGAAAGCCGACCAGGGCCAGGCCCACCTCTTGCCTAGGTGGTCTCAACCCGCCCTGTCGCTCCGCCACAAAGATCCACTCGTGGGTACTCTATGAGCCAACCCGACTTTAGTCACCACAGGTATCATATACTATGTATATAAGTATATACCCGTGATCACCTCCCGAGTGATCACGGCCCGATAGTATAGCATGGCAGACGGACAAGAATGTAGGGCCACAGATGGAATACTAGCATCCTATACTAGGCATGTAGGATTGCAGGTAAAGGTAACAACAGTAGTAGCAAGGGCAGGCTATGCATCAGGATAGGATAAACGGAAAGCAGTAACATGCTACACTACTCTAATGCAAGCAGTAGAGATAAGAATATGCGATATCTGGTGATCAGGGGGGGGGCTTGCCTGGTTGCTCTAGCAAGAAGGAGGGGTCGTCAACACCGTAGTCGTACTGGGTAGCAGCGGCGTCGGTCTCAGAGTCTAGCGAGAGAAGAGGGGGAAGAAACAATAAATCTAATGCAAACATATGCATGACGATGCATGACATGACAATGAGCATTGCTAGGGGTGCCCAATCACGGTAGTAGGTGATACCGGCGAAGGGGGAAAACATCCGGGAAAGTATTCCCGATGTTTCGCGTTTTCAGACAAATGAACCGGAGGGGAAAGTTGCGTGTTCGCTATGCTAGGGATGTGTGGCGGACGAACGGGCTGCGTATCCGGATTCGTCTCGTCGTTTTGAGCAACTTCCATGTAGAAAGTATTTTCATCCGAGTTACGGATTATTTTATATGATTTTCTAAAGTTTTAATCATTTTCTGATTTTAATTATATATTTAAATCCAACATTATCCAGAACAATGAACGGTGACGCAAGCATGACATCAGAGTGATGTCAGCAAGTCAAATGGTCGGTTGACCAGTCAAACCAGACGGGTGGGTCCTGTGGGACCCACATGTCATTGGCAGGGGCACTAACAAGGGGTTTAAACTAACTAAATGGGTTAATTAGTGGGCAGGGCCCAGTAGTCAGTGAGAGATTAAGTTTTTAATTAACTAATTTAATTAATTAGCAATTTATCTATTTATTTTTATTCGTTTGTGGCGTGGGGCCTGCATGTCATAGACACAGGGGAGCCACGTCAGCGCTGTTGACTTTGGTCAGCGTGGCCAGTTGGGGCCCCTAGGCCCACAGGCAGTGACCCAGGGGTGGGCCCCTCCCAGGCCAGGTCAGCGATGGCGCCGGAGTCGCCCCGGCGAGGCAAAACGCGGCGGCAGCTCGGGAGGTGGCCGGAAATCCACGGTGGTGGTCTGTTCGCCGTGTTTTTGGTCGCGTTCGAAAGCTGGAACTGGGTCGCATCACGTGGTGGTGGTGGCGACGCCGGAGACGCACCGGAGCGGCGTCAGCGAGCAGAGAGGCGGACGCCGTAGTTCGGCAGCCCGAGGGAACGGCGATGCGGCGCGGCAGCAAGCTCTCTACAAGGCCAGGAGGCCTCTACGTGTGCGTACGAGCACAACGGGCACGAGCCCGGGACCAAAAGGTCACCGGACGGTTGCCAGCGATGAGCGCGTGCGGCGACGCGTTCGGGCGCTCAACGAGATAGGGGCTAGGGGCCATGGGGAAGCGCATGCGTGGGTGCGTTGGGTTCCAGGAAGCACCAGGAACACGATGCCGTGCTCAGGCGAGCACGACGGAGAGCATGGCCACGGCGGCGAGGCGATCCGCGGCGACGGGCTCACGGCAACGGCGACGAGGTAGCTACGGTGCGCGAGGGGCTTATCAAGGAGGAGCAGGAGGCGGAGGAGCTCACCATGCGGCACGCAAGATGGCCCTTGGTGGTTTAGTAGCAGCAAGGGGCATCACCGTAGTTGGTGAAGAACGGCGGTGACCGGAGATGTGGAAGAAGGGGACCATTGCAGCAGCGCTTCCGAGCTCCAGTTGCGGCCACCGGTTGATGAGGAAGACGATGGCGGAGACGAGGACATGCTGGCGAGGCGAGGCGATGGCTGTAGCTGCGCGTTTCACGGCGGCGGGTCCGTGACGGTGTTCGGACGCGGTGGGGAAGGGGAAGCAGCGAGGTGGATCTGAGGGAAGGGGAGGCGCAGGGACCGAGAGGGAGAGCGGGGGTGAGTGGGAGGCGGGATCGAGGAGACGAGGGCGTGGCGGCCTTATCCCCTCCCGGCGTCGGTGCCGGCGAGGCGGTCAGGAGGGGACGCACCCCTGTTCCGACCCCGGTCGGGGGAACAGGGAAGGGAGACGAGGCAGGGGGCCGGGTCGGCTGTTGGCTAGCTGGGCCAGGTGGGCCTGTGAGCTGGGCCGCCTGGTCCAGTGGGGGGGTTTTCTTTTCCTTTTGTTTTATTTTCACCTTTTCTTTTTATTTATTTTATTTTCTGTTTTATTTCATTTTAAAATATTTAGGTACTTTCTAAAAAATTGTTTTCTCCACAATAATTACTAGTGCAATATTTGGCACCCACCGAACATTTTTGTTTCAAGGTTTGAAAACTTTTGTAGTTTGCCATATTTTGAATTGATTTTTGAATCGGTTTTGAACTAACGAAAGATTAGCAACAGTAATGGAGGTGACGTGGCATCATTAGCAGAGTTTTACTATCGCTTAATTATCCGGGCGTTACAAATCTCCCCCGCTACAAGAAATATCGTCCAGGGATTTAGGAGGTAGAAGGAAACAGTGCGGGGTATTCATCACGTAGGCGATCCTCGCGTTCCCAAGTGGCCTCATCTTCAGAATGGTGCGACCACTGGACCTTGAGGAACTTGATTGCCTTCTGACGTGTGCGGCGTTCAGCTTGGTCGAGAATGCGGACTGGATGCTCTTTATAGGAGAGGTCCTGTTGTAATCGAGCACTTCATGATCCACTGCTCGGATTGGGTCCTTGAAGCAGCGGCGGAGCTGTGACACGTGGAACACATCGTGAACCTGAGAAAGGTTCGACGGAAGCTCCAATTGATATGCCACTTTTCCACGCCTTTCCAGAATAGTGAATGGGCCAATATAGCGAGGAGCTAGCTCGCCCTTGATCCCAAAGCGGTGAGCACCCTTCATTGGTGTAACTTGAAGATAGGCCTTTTCGCCAGGTTGATAGACCATGTCTTTATGTTTACGGTCATACTGACTCTTCTGACGTAACTGAGCAGTCTTGAGATTCTCACGAATAATGCAGACTTATTCTTCTGCATGTTGGATAATATCCGGACCAAAGAGTGGACGTTCCCCAGTTTCTGACTAGTTCAGAGGGGTTCGGCACTTTCGTCCATATAACACTTCGAAGGGGGCCATCTTCAGACTAGCTTGATAGCTATTATTATAAGAGAACTCAGCATACGGGAGAGATTCCTCCCATTTCTTGCCGAAGGAAATAACACAAGCTCGAAGCATGCCTTCGAGAACTTGGTTGACATGTTCAACTTGCCCTTGCGACTGAGGATGAAATGCAGTACTGAAAGATAAGTGAGTCCCCATAGCTTCTTGGAGACTTGCCCAGAATCTTGAAGTGAATAGGCTGCCACGGTCTGAGCTGATAACCAATGGAA
Source organism: Triticum dicoccoides (assembly GCF_002162155.2). Taxonomy (NCBI): domain Eukaryota; kingdom Viridiplantae; phylum Streptophyta; class Magnoliopsida; order Poales; family Poaceae; genus Triticum; species Triticum dicoccoides. Next base: position 636,685,770 of record NC_041392.1, on the reverse strand, counting down.
TACCGTGGAGTGAAACAATCCTGGACATATAGAGCGTTGCCAGCTGACTAGCAGTGATCGTTTCTTTGACTGCCAGAAAATGTGCAACCTTAGAAAGCCGGTCAATGACGACAAGAATTGCATCATTACCTTTCCGCGATTTGGGAAATCCAGTGACGAAGTCCATCTCGACATGGTCCCATTTCCATTCAGGAATAGAGATAGGTTGCAGAGTTCTAGCTGGCCTTTGATGTTCTGCTTTGATACGATGGCAAACATCACACTCGGCAACATAACGAGCAATGTCTTGCTTCATATTAGACCACTAGAATCTCTGACGAATGTCTTGGTACATCTTTGTACTACCGAGATGAATAGACAAAGGCGTATCATGAGCTTCTTTCATAACCTCCTGTGTCATATCCAGGTTTTTCTCTGAACATGGCACCACTAGGCGGCCTTTGAAGTACAAAGTGCCATCATCAGCAACAGTGAAGAATGAGGCTTTCCTTCTGCGAGGTAGCGTTTAATCTTCTCAACTTGAGAGTCATACTTCTGAATTCTCTTGATGGAGTCCAAGAGATCTGGTTTGACAGCCAGGGTATTGAGGGAACCCTGGGTAACAACACGGAGGTTCATCTTGCGAAAATCCTTAGGGGGGGAGCGAGTGCACCAGGAGGAACAATATGGAGGTTCAGCTTTCTAAATTCTTCAACAAGCGAGGGCTGAACTTTGTGAACCTGGAGGTGGTTGCAGTAAGACTTGCGGCTCAAGGCATCAGCCATTACATTAGCCTTGCCTGGTGTATAGGAAATACCCAAGTCAAAGTCTGCAACAATCTCCATCCATCTCTGTTGACGAAGGTTTAGGTCTGGCTGAGTAAAGATATATTTCAGACTTTGGTGGTCAGTGAAAATCTCGCAACGATTACCGAGAAGGTAATGTCGCCACTGCTTTAGTGCATGAATGATAGTAGCAAGCTTGAGGTCGTGAACTGGGTAGTTCTCTTTGTGAGGGCGTAATTGACGAGAGGCATATAATCACTTTGCGCTCTTGCACTAGGACACAGCCTAATCCTTGACGGGAAGCGTCGCAGTAAATGACGAAGTCCTTCTTAGTATCAGGTGGATCAAGCACTGGAGCAGAAGTCAACTTGTCTTTGAGTGCCTGGAAACTTTCCTGACATTTGTCTGTCCATTGGAACTTGACACCCTTATGCAACAGGTTAGTCAGAGGCCTGGCGATCTTGGAGAAGTTCTCGACGAATCGACGGCAATAGCTGGTGAGACCGAGAAAACTTCTGACTTGCTTAACATTCTTCATAGGAGTCCAATCAAGAATAGCCTAGACTCGTTCAGGGTTGACGGCAATACCATCCTTAGAGATGACATGCCCAAGATAGGTTACTTCGGGTAGCCAGAATTCACATTTAGAGAACTTGGCATATAGTTGATGCTCTTGTAGCTTTTCCAGCACAAGACGAAGATGTTCAACATCTTCTTCTTCATTCTTGGAAAATACCAGGATATCATCCAGATAAACCACGACGAACTTGTCGAGATAATCCATGAATATATAGTTCATCAGACGAGAGAAGGTGGCTGGAGCATTGGTTAAGCCAAATGACATGACAGTGTACTCGTATGATCCATATTGAGTCACGAAGGCGGTCTTTGGGATATCCTCTTCACGAACACGGATCTGGTGGTAACCCAACCTCAAGTCAAGTTTAGAGAACACTGATGAACCAGCCAGTTGATCATACAGATCATTGATCCGAGGAAGAGGATATTTGTTCTGAATGGTAGCTTGGTTAATAGGACGGTAATCTTGGACCAATCGGTTTGTCCCATCCTTCTTCTTGACAAAGAGAGAAGGTGCTCCCGAAGGAGAGCAACTTGGGCGAATGAAACCACTGCGAAGAGATTTGTCGATTTCCTCCTTAAGCTCAATGAGTTCTTGCGGCGGCATCTTGTAGGGTCGTTTGGCTATAGGAGTGGTGCCTGGTTTCAAGTCGATGATGAATTCGACAGCTCTAGCACGGGGAATCCCTGGAAGTTCTTCGAGAAAGACGCCTTGGAATTTGCGAATGACAAGAATGTTTTCAATGCCCTCGAGGGGTGCAGCGTTCAATGAATTTTTCGGTGGGAAACGACACCTATGGGATCACAAGAATCCCTACTGCGGTTGCGGGGCGCGGGGTTGAGAGAAGAGCGGGTCTAGCAGAGAGCACGCGATTCAGTTATCCAGGTTCGGGCCGCAAGGATGCGTAAAACCCTAGTCCTGGTTTGGTGGATGTACTACGAGTTCTTGAGCTAGCTATGGAGTGTAACGAGCTCCAAAAAGCCGAATCCTTCTCCTGGTCGCCTCGGGCCTCCTTTTATAGGAAAAAGGGGCTGCCACCGTGGCAGAAAGGAGGTGGAGAGGTCTACAGTGGCACGAGGTTATCCCTTGTATTACAGGACAAGGCGCATTTAATGCGAGGCTTAGGTGTCCCTTCACTTTATCGGGGACGGGGGCGAGGCCCGTCCCATCCGTCGCCGCTCCTCCAAGCTGCGACACGCGCCCTGGCCAGCGATGCATGCGGTGCCGTGTAGGCAGGCATGCAGCTGAGGTGGCACGGTGGTGGAGCCTCCATGAAGGGCTGCATGTTGCCACGCAGGTGCCTGCCCAGCTGGTTGGGTCGACAGCTGCATGCAAACGGCGGCGGAGACTTGGCTGGCGTGGGCTTGGCGGGGGTCCCGCTGGTGTCCTTGGCGAGGGCCTTGCCGGGTGGCCCGGCAAGAGTCTTGTCGTGTGGCCCAGCAAGGGTCTTGCCGCGGCGCGCTGTCGTCCCCGGCAAGGATCTTGCCGGGGGTCTGGTGGCCTTCCTCAGCAAGGATCTTATCGAGAGTCGTCGTCTTCTAATCCTCATCTGATCTTGAATATGTCCTCACAAAGATCTGCATGCCACCACAGAGGTGCCTTTCCGAGCCCTGGCCCCACGCTAATGATGGCGCTGGGGGCCGTGGGCTCAAGGGTGGCTCGCTCCGTTGGCGTGGGGCGAGCTGCCCCGACAAGGGTCTTGCCGGGGCTGCCCCCGGCAAGGGTCTCCTACCGGGGGAACCTGCTTTGTCCATTTGCTCTTTGTGGCCTTGGCCTTGGCGTTGCTCTGGCCATCTTGGGCTTCGGTCTTACCTTGGCTCACCTCCCTCGCCCTACTTGGTGTGGTCGTGGGCGCGGCTCTGACTGCCCGTGCATAGGTAAAGGGGTGCAAAAATGTGCCCCTAGTTTGGTACACCGACAGGAGCCCCCGGGCCTGGGCCACACATAAGCGCAACACGTTGTTGGGTTAGGCCCAAAATGGTGCGCGGGCAGGCGGGGCGGTTTTTACCGTGGTAAGATTTTTCGCGCGCTGTGCTTCCCACGACCCGCGTGCGCGGCGCGGCAGGGTGGGGGTGCGTGACATGGGCGGCATGCGTGGGGCGTTTTCACACGCATGCGTCACATCACAGTAAACAGGCGGCTCGCGCCTTCCCCGTAAAGGGAGGGAGGCGTGGAGGCGCAACTCATTTACTGAATGGGGCCGGGGCGCGGTCTTCAAGGCATCCACTCCCCATGATCACGGGGTGGGGAGAGGTCCCCTCACCTGTCCCCTCGGTTCTACACGTCTGCTACGTGTCTTTCATGCGCTCGGGGTGGCAAACGGTGGAGGCGGGAAACCGGGCCGCCGCTGGTTGGGGCAGCGGGTCGGTCCTGGTTCCCTGCGCCTCCCGTGTCTTGATTGGCCGAGCGGGGCGGCCGAGCCCCAACCCCGTTCCTTTATAAAGAGCGGGAAGGGGAGATGGCATCCCACATTCTTCCATCTTCTACCTCCCTTTGCTTCTTCTCCTCCCTCTCATTCGTCATGGAGAAAGGGAATCCCGGTCCTTCGACGGTGGCGGCGAGGGTCGCCGCTCGACAACGCGTCCCGCCTCCTCCTGCGCCCGTGGTGGCAGAGCCGGACGCGAGGGGAAGGGGGAGGGGGCGAGGCCGTGGGCGAGGCCGGGGCAGAGGTCTCAGTGCTCGGGGAAGAGGAGGGCGGGGCGGCGTGCCAGCTTCGCCCCCGCCCATGGTGCCTTTCCCGATGGAAGGCCATGTCGGAGACCAGCCCCGCGAGTTCTTCATTAGGCTGCGCCGGCCTTCGCATCGCCGTCTTTGTCTTCCCACCCCGTTTTCTCGGGAGAAGGAGCGGGACCGGCCCCAATCCCTCAGATTGCACATGAGGGGTTGCGGGAACGGGGGCACACGGGTCGACGTGTACTTCCCGGCTCCTCGAGTCATGTACCTCCGTCGTGGGTGGAAGACGTTCGCTCGCATCCGCAACCTGACGGCGGGGCTCATCCTCTACTTCAAATTGATGGAGGACGGCCTACTCTCCGTCAAGGTCTTCGGGGAGTTCGGGACTCGCCTGAAGTGCTGCGTGGAGAGCTCCTCCGATGGAGATTCCGACGATGGAAGCTCTTCCTCGAGCGAAAGTGACGAGGAGGACAGTGGGGCGGATAGCGGGGACGAGTCCGACTAGGCGTCGGACGCCCCGCGCCTGGGCGGGTGCGGCAGCAGCAACATCTGCACCTGGCCTCTCCTCCGGCAGGAGTTTGCCGGGGGCGGGGCCAGCTCCTTGAACCTCTCGGGGCCGTCTCCTTGGGCGGCTGGCGTTGGGAGGCTGCGGAAGAGGAAGAGGGCGGGCGGCAAGGCCGTCAACTCAGAGTACGCGGGCACCGACGCCTTCGTTGCGTACCGCTGGTCCTGCCGCCTCGTCTTCCAGCTCTTTTCCCAGCACCGTCATCATCGGCCTGCCCATGGGCGGCCGCCGAGGTGTTCTCTCGGTGTCTTCTGCTGCTCGTGGCTCGCCTAGGCGCCCCTTTTGCCCTTTTCGCCTCCTTGACCTGCCTCCTGAGGAGAGGGACAAGAAAGGGATTACGGGCATCTTATCTCTTTTTTTGCTTGTAAGCCTGCGGGCCTTTGTTAACTTTAGAACTTGTAATCCCCTTGTTCATGTTTTTCATTTCGTATGAACTGTACCTGTACGGGATGTTTTTTTAATGAAAAAGGGATGTTTGCCAGGTTTTTCATTCGCAGGTAAAACCCACGACAAGGAGTAAATCCTTGTTACCTTTAAGATAAACGTTTTCTCGCCCGGCAACAGGCCTTGTCGTCCCCCCACTTAATTCGACCTTTCTCACGCCCTTGGCGGAGGCAGGGATGAGGTGGGCTTAGGCTCATCGTTTCATTTCCTTGCTGCCGCGACTACGACCAAACCCGGTCCCAGGAAACGAGTCCTAGGGTCCGGAATGAGGGGAGCATGGTAGCCTAAGGATAAAACGAGGTTTCACATACCTCAGTCCATAACGAAACGCATGATAAGGGATAGAGAACTTATCTGAATCTGCAGCCCCCGGCAACCTTGGCTCGCCGCGGGTGGATCTTTGCTCTAGTAGCCCCCGGCAATACTGGCTTGCCGGGGCCCGGACGCCGGTCCGTCCCCTTTCTTCCAAAGTAGCTCGGCAAGGATATTCATGTGCCCTGCGAACCAAAGAAGACAGAGAAGAACAGAGAGACACGCACTCGACCTCTAAGCTAGGGGTTTGCCGCCACTAAGCACTATCAACCCTAACCAAGGACGAGACTCGACCTATCATGCATACTATAACTTAGGGCGACAGCGCTTCATTTATTTATGCCAGGGTCTGCGCCTGGCTTTGTACAAATGGTCACATGCCTTGTCGGCAAAGCTCGTACAAAAGGTGGCTTGCCGGGAGGCCCGGCAAGCCGCGCCTTATGGGTAAAACTTGCGAAGATGCTTGATATTCCAGGAGTTGCTCACTGGTACGGCATCCTCGCTCTCTAGGTGGACTGCGCCAGGCCTGGTGACTCATATTACCCGATAAGGGCCTTCCCACTTCGGCGTCAACTTCTTGGAATTCTTGGCCGACTAAACGCGCCGAAGAACAAGGTCGCCTTCCTCAAAGCTTCGGGCATGAACCTTGTGGCTATGGTAGCGGCGCAAGGCTTGCTGGTAGCGTGCCGCTCTCACAGCCGCCCGAAGACGATCTTCCTCAAGGAGCGTCGCGTCATCTTGGTGCAACGGCTCTTGCTCAAGCTCGTCATAAGCGAGCACTCGAGGTGACCCGTGTATGAGTTCCATGGGGAGAACTGCTTCCGCCCCGTATACTAGGGCAAAAGGTGTCTGGCCGGTGGCTCGATTTGGCATCGTCCTGATCGACCAAAGAACCACCGACAACTCATCAATCCAGCGCCTTCCACTCTTGTGCAGCTTGTCAAAGGTCTTCATTCTCAAGCCTCGCAACACTTTAGCATTTTCCCTCTCCGCTTGGCCGTTGCTCCGTGGATGTACCACGGAAGCAAAACAGACCTTGCTGCCGAGGTCTCGGATGTACCGCATGAAGGTGTAGCTTGTGAACTGCGTGCCGTTGTCGGTGATGACTCTGTTTGGCACACCAAAATGACAGATCAGTCCTTTTGAAGAATTTGACGCATGACTGAGTAGTCACCTTCCTCACTGCTTCCACCTCTGGCCACTTTGTGAACTTTTCGATTGCAACGTACAAGTACTGAAAGCCCCCGGCAGAGCGGGGGAAAGGGCCCAGTATATCGATCCCCCAGACCGAGAATGGCCAAGAGAGAGGGATTGTTTGAAGGGCTTGAGCTGGTTGATGAAGCTTCTTTGAATGGAACTGGCACGCTTCATACTTGGTGACTAGTGTCATCGCATCCTGGAGGGCGGTGGGCCAGACAAAACCTTGCCAGAACGCCTTCCTGGCAAGGGCCCTTGACCCTATGTGGGAGCCACATATGCCTCCATGTATCTCTGCCAACAGCTCCAGTCCTGCCTCCCGGGGGATGCACTTGAGTTTCACACCGTTCGGCCTTCTCCGGTACAGGACGTCATCGACGAACTGGTACAGGGCGGACCGACAGGCTACTTTCTCCGCTTCTTCCTGCTCCTCAGGAAGCTCCCCTGTTTGGAGGAATTGGACGGTATGCTGCGCCCATGCCGGAGCCTGAGGCTCGACGGCAAGGACCAAAGGCATCTCTTCCGCCATGGGAGCGGTTGTCTCTACGGCCAGGGCCTGACGCCCCGCCGGAGTCAGTTGCTGTTGGGCAGGCTTAGTGTCCGCGGCAGTACCCTTGCCGGCAGCCTCGGGGGCTCGGTAGGAAAGTACTTGCCAGGACCTGATTTTATCTGCTTGCTCTGCCCTGCTGATGGATCGACGGATGGTTGAGTTAACCGGAGCAAAAAGGTACCTGGTTCCACAGGTAGATTGAATGCGGCACGCTTTGACAGGTAATTGCTACCTCTTGAGCTTGCGTTGGATTTCCCCGAAGAGGAAAGGATGATGCAGCAGAGTAGTGTAAGTATTTCCCTCGGTTTTTGAGAACCAATGTATCAATCCAGTAGGAGGCCATGCTCAAGTCCCTCATACCTGCACAAAACGATAGCTACTCGTAACCAATGCGATTAGGGGTTGTCAATCCCTTCACGGTCACTTACGAGAGTGAGATCTAATAGAGATAATATTTTTGGTATTTTTGGTATAGAGATGCAAAGTGAAAAGTAAAAGGCAAAGTAAAAAGCAAAGCAAGATTAAAGTGATGGAGATTGATATGATGAGAATAGACCCGGGGGCCATAGGTTTCACTAGTGGCTTCTCTCAAGATCATAAGTATTCTACGGTGGGTGAACAAATTACTGTTGAGCAATTGACAGAATTGAGCATAGTTATGAGAATATCTAGGCATGATCATGTATATAGGCATCACGTCCGTGTACTATTACTCCACTCATCGTTCGCTATCCAGCATGCATCTAGAGTATTAAGTTAAAAACAGAGTAACGCTTTAAGCAAGATGACATGATGTAGAGAGATAAATTCATGCAATATGAAATAAACCCCATCTTGTTATCCTTGATGGCAACGATGCAATACATGCCTTGCTGCCCCTTCTGTCATTGGGAAAGGACACCACAAGATCGAACCCAAAGCTAAGCACTTCTCCCATGGCAAGAAAAACCAATCTAGTAGGCCAAATCAAACTGATAATTCAAAGAGACTTGCAAAGATAACCAATCATACATAAAAGAATTCAGAGAAGATTCAAATATTATTCATAGATAGACTTGATCATAAACCCACAATTCATCGGTCTCAACAAACACACTGCAAAAAGAAGAAGATTACATCGAATAGATCTCTACAAGAGAGGAGGAGAACTTTGTATTGAGGTCCAAAAAGAGAGAAGAAGCCATCTAGCTAATAACTATGGACCTGAAGGTCTGAGGTAAACTAGTCACACTTCATCGGAGAGGCTATGATGATGTAGAAGCCCTCCGTGATGATGGCCCTCTTCGGCGGAGCTCCGGAACAGGCCCCAAGATGGGATCTCATGGATACAGAAAGTTGTGGCGGTGGAATTAGGTTTTTGGCTCCGTATCTATTCGTTTGGGGGTACGTAGGTATATATAGGAGGAAGAAGTACATCGGTGGAGCTTTGGTGGGCCCACGAGGGTGGGGGGCGCGCCCCCCTACCTCGTGCCCACCTCGAAGCTTCCTTGGCGTAGGGTCCAAGTCTCCTGGGTCATATTCAGGAAGAAAATCACGTTCCAGAAAGGTTTATTCTGTTTGGACTCCGTTTGATATTCCGTTTCTTCGAAACACTGAAATAGGCAAAAAACAGCAATTCTGGGCTGGGCCTCCGGTTTATAGGTTAGTCCTAAAAATAATATAAAAGTGGAAAATAAAGCCCAATATAGTCCAAAACAGTAGATAATATAGCATGGAGCAATCAAAAATTATAGATACGTTGGAGACGTATCAATAATCGGCGATGTCGTTCTCCGCTCGGGGGACGTGCTCCGCCTGGATACCGTCAAAGCGTTCCTCCAGCTTCTTCACCTCATCTACGTATGCTTCAATCAGTGGGCTTTGATAATCTTTGTTAACTTGCCTGACAACGAGCTGCGAGTCACCCCTGACAATGAGCTTCTTAACCCCGAGGTCTGCCGCGATCCTGAGACCGGCAAGCAATCCCTCATACTCGGCGGTGTTATTGGTGGACATCTCCCTAGGGAAGTGCATCTGGATTACGTACTTGAGGTGCTCTCTGGTGGGTGCGACGAGCAGCACACCGGCACCGGCGCCTTGCAGCGAGAAGGCTCCATCAAAGTACATGATCCAGTTGCGGTCTGCTTCCTTGCCGGGGAGAGTAGTCTCCTCGATTTCTTCATCAGGCATCAAGGTCCATTCCGCGATGAACTCCGCCAAGACTCTGCTCTGAATTGTCGAGGTACTCTCAAACTTTAAGCCAAAGCTTGGCAACTACAAGGCCCATTCCATAATCCTTCCGGTTGCGTCCGGGTTGTGAAGTATCCGTTGTAACAGGAGGCGGGTGATGACAGTGATCTCGTGGGCCTGGAAGTAGTGACGCAGCTTCCTCGAGGCCATAAGGAGGCCGAAGAGTAGTTTTTGCACACCGGAATACCTTGACCTAGCCCCCTGCAAGAGGGAGCGGACAAAGTAAACCGGGTGCTGCATCATCTTTTTCTTGGGCACCACTTCACTTGACCGCGCGGGCATCGCCTTGGTGGCACCAGACTCTGCCGGGGGCCGCGCCTTGTCGGCACCAGGCCCTACTGGGGGAATCTTTGGCTTGCCATCCGCTGGTCCTGCTGCCATTGCTGCCTCCTCATCGATCTCCCTCTATGCCACTAGTGTGGCGCTGACCACTTGATTCTGCGGCGCTGACCACTTGATTCATCGCCGCCAGATGCAGCAGTAACGGCTCTTGTGGCTTAGGCACAACTAGTATTGGCATGGAGGAAAGGTATTCTTCAGGTCCTACAGTGCGGCCTCGGCTTCTGGGGTCCACTCTATTGGGCCCGCCTTTTTCAAGATCTTCAAAAAGGGAAGGGCGCGCTCGGCGGACTTGGAGATGAACCGGCTCATGGCGGCAACGCAGCCGGTGAGCCGACGCACATCCTTGATCTGCTTGGGCACCTCGATCTGCTCAATAGCCTTGATCTTGTCTGGGTTTGCCTCGATCCCGCGCTGTGACACGAAGAACCCGAGAAGCTAGCCGGACGGGATGCCGAAGACGCACTTCTCAGGGTTCAACTTGAGGTTGATCTTGCGCAGGTTGGCAAATGTCTCTTCTAGATCTTGGACAAGAGTCGGCCCATCCTTGGTTTTGACCACTATGTCATCCATGTAGGCTTCCATATTTCTATGGAGCTGAGGTTCAAAACCAATTTGGACCGCTCTTGCAAACATTGAGCCAGCACTCTTCGACCCGAAAGGCATCCATAAAAAGCAATACGTACCACATGGGGTGACGAATGCTGTCTTCTCTTCATCCTCTCTTGTCATGAAGATTTGGTGGTAGCCTGAGTAGGCATCAAGGAATGATAACCGATCACACCCGGCCGAGGAGTCAACAATCTGGTCGATGCGCGGCAATGGGAAGGGGTCCTTAGGACAAGCCTTATTGATATCTGTGCAATCAATACACAGCCTCCACTTCCCATTCGCCTTGCGCACCACTACCGGATTGGACAACCATGTCGGATGGCGCACCCCTCTCACCAAACCTGCCGCTTCTAACTTCCTGATCTCCTCTGTGATGAACTCCTGCCTCTCTAGAGCCTGCTTTCCGACCTTCTGTTTGACGGGCCGCATGTGGGGGCAAACAACTAGGTGGTGCTCAATCACCTCCCTGGGAACACCGGGGATGTCGGACGCTTGCCATGCAAACACGTCGACATTTGCCCACAGGAAGGTGACGAGCTCACCTTCCTATTTGCTGTTGAGGGCGGAGCCTATGATGAAGGCCCCTCCTGTGCCGTCCTCCGCAACGGGCACCTTCTTGGTCTGCGGCGGCTCAGCTCTAGACCTCTTGATCTTGTCGGCAGAGCTCTCTGGCACGTCCTCAACGGTAGCACAACACCCCGAGGAGGTGCACTTGCCAGAGTGGGTGCGAGAGGTCTTGCCGGGCTCCTTCTTTCCTCCCGGGCCTTCGGCGGCAGGAGCAGGTGCCTTGACGGCAGCTGCTGCAACTGCTTCCCGGTAGAGTTGGTCGGCGCAGATCAGCGCGTCCTTCTTGTTAGAGGCGACGGAGATGATGGTCAACAGCCCGGGCATCTTTAGCACGTTGTAGGTGTAGTGTGATGCCTCCATAAACTTGGCTAGTGCTGGGCGGCCAAGGATCCCGTCGTAGGGCAAGGGGATCTCGGCCACGTCAAAGACGATCCTCTCTGTCCGGTAGTTCAACTCTCCTCCAAATGTCACGGGCAGTGTGACCTTTCCCTTTGGCTGACTTCTCCCCATATTGACCCCCTGAAACGTGCCCGTTTCCTCGAGGTCTCCATCAGGGATTTGCAACCTTCTGACCACGACAGGCGAGATCAGGTTCAGGCCGGCCCCGTCGTCAACCAACATCTTGTTCACCCTGAGGTTGTGTATTGTTGGCGAAACCAACAACGGCAAACACCCGACCGCGTTAGTGCGATCAGGGTGGTCCTCGGCGTCAAAGATGAGGGGCGTGCTGGAGCACTTTAGTGGCTTCTGAGCGTCGAACGACGGCTCTGTTGCTGTAACCTCTCGCGCCCACTGCTTGAGTTGGCGGTGACAGACATGCAGCGAGGCACCGCCATCGACGCACATGGCCTCCGTAGCCTTCTGGAACCCTTGCTCACCGGACTCGTCGTCCTCGTCGTGATCGTCATCTTCTTGTTTCTTGTCGCGGCCCCGGGCGGGCCTCTCTTGCTGGTTGTCCTTGTCGGGGCGGCCTCCTTGGCCGCCACGCTTCTTGCCGGATCCCTCAGCACCATCCTGGTCCTTCTCCTTGTCCCGCCTTTCGTACTCAGCCTTTTGCTTCTCAGCAAGCAACTCGACTTGTCGGCAGTTCTGGAGATCGTGGCCCTTGGTGCGGTCGATCTTGCAGTATTGCTTGCCAGAGCTTCCTGGCTTGTCGGTAGCCGCCAAGGCCCGGCAGGCGGCGCACCTGGCAATCTCCTTGCCGGGGGTATCTGCCTTGACCTTCTTGTCAGCATCGGTATCGTCAGATCCCTCGACAGCAAGCACAGCCTTGCCTTTGCGTTTCCTATTGCGACGCCGGCCCTTCTTCGTCGGGGCGGCGGCGTCCTCATCGGTAGAGTCGGTTTCCGCGTCGGCATCTTCGCTAGGGTACTTCCTTCCCTCTTCATCCCGGGCGCACCTGTCGGCCAGAACATAGAGCTTGGCCACATCCTTAACCTTGGTCATCGCCAGCTCCTCGCGCATCTTGCGATTGTGCATGTTCTGATGGAACGCGCTAATCACAGTGGCGGGATGAATGTCGGGGATGTTGTACTGCACCCGGCTGAATCTCTAGATGTACTTGCGTAGGGTCTCCCCTTCCTTCTGGGGAATGATATGTAGATCATGGCCTGGCCATAAGCTTGGTGGCCTCCTGTGAAGGCGCCAACGAACTCATGGCACAGATCTGACCAGGAAGAGATGGAGTCCGCCGGCAAGTGCATCAACCAAGACATTACATTGGGCTTGAACGCCAGCGGGAAGTAGTTGGCAAGCACCTTGTCGTCGCGAGCCCCAGCGGCCTGCATCACGATGGTATAAATGCTAAGGAACTCGGACGGATGGGTCTTGCCGGTGTACTTCTCGCCGACGTCAGGCTTGAACGTGCGGTGGGACGGCCACTGGAACTACCTCAGCTCACGGGTAAAAGCCGGGCAGCCCACCTCGTAAGGTAGGCCGCCGGGGCCCCCCGGTGTCGGGTGGTCCATAGCGGGTCCCGCCCGCTTATCCGACTGGCGGCGTGTTTCGCGTTGGCGCTCGACGGTGGTTCGAGCGTCTTCCTGAGCTCGCTCCCGAAGGACCTGGCGCTGGTCGCGGAGGGTCCGTGGATCGGACGATGCTATGGAGATGTTATCACCAGCGTCGTCACGATGGGCCGACGCCCGCGGCGGCTGGCGAGGAGGAGGAGAGTGCACCGTGGCCGCAGCTCCCCCAGTCCTCCCAGTGCCAGCATGTGGTGGTTCGGTGGAGTGCCGACCCGTGGGCCCCACCGGTCGCGGATCGTCTTTGTTCGCGACGGCGACGAGGCTCCGAATGGTGGCCCTCCACTAATCGAGCTTCTCCGCAGCAGCAGGGAAGTCGAGGAGCAGCTGTGCGCGCGCCAAGGCTTCCGCTGGCGTGGGTGGCGGTGACAGCTGAGTAGATCGCGGCGCGCTTCGACTTTTAACTATGTTAGAAGGAGCTTTGTCACGACCCAGTGGCTGCGTGCCATTTTCACCAGTGCTTCGGCGAGCGTGTTGAACTCCTTCGTCTTGTTGACGACGCACAGGGCTCTTCCCATGGTGGTGCCCAGGGTCACCAACGTGGTGACGCTGTTCGGCGCGCACACCATGGGAAGAACGCACGGTGGTCGCCGGTGTATGTGTCCTGGAGGTCGCCGTGCCGCCCGGAGTCGGCGCAACGACACCCCCGGAGGGCCCCGCGCCGCTGGCAGGGGGCCCAGCTCCGTCATTGGGTCCGGCGGCATGGGGCCGATCGTTTGGTGCATGAACGACGCCGCTCGCCAGGCTCCGACTGCCTAGGTGGTGCTGGTGTTCGCGGGCCGTGGCCCGAGTCTTGTCCGCGACCGGTCCGCTGCTCGTCCGCACCGGCACGGGCCGTTCGGCCCCCAACGATCGCCGTGGTCATCTTCTTCTTAGGGGCCATGGCGACAAAGAACCGCTAGGCTAACTACCAGACCAGATTCTCACAAACGCGCTGTCGGATTTCAGGTTCCGGCAGACCCTTGAGGTTCGAATACTGGGGTGCGCGCGGAAATCTCTCCCCTACCGATCTACGTTCGATCTCCTCATGTGATCTAAGCTGGGAACGACGAACAACACAAAGGACACGAGATTTATACTGGTTCGGGCCACCGTTGTGGTGTAATACCCTACTCTAGTGTGTGGTGTGGTGGATTGCCTCAGGGTCTGATGATGAACAGTACAAGGGAAGAATAGCCTCGTGAGAGGTGTTCTAGAGCTGGTGCGATGAACTGTGGGGTGAGTTCGATCGCCTCTCTCTCTCTCTCTCTCTCTCTCTCTCTCTCTCTCTCTCTCTCTCTTTCCTAAGGCTCTATCCGATCTGGTCCCATTGCCCCTACTCTGTGGTGGCTAGCTCTATTTATAGAGGCCCTGGGCCTCTTCCCAAATAATGAGCGGGAAGGGCGCCAACAATTTGCCATTTTGAAGGTGAACATCTAGTACAAGTTATCTTGACCAAAGGTGGTTTTCGGCTGCCAAAAGCACCGGTGATGACGCCATCTTGGGCTCCACGGTGACCTCCGTCCTGCCGCTCTGTTGGTCTTGGTCTCGTTGCACCGGAATGGTAACCTTTGCATGATGCTTTGGCCTGTGCTTACCCCCTTTGCACCGAAAGGGAAACAAGGACACTGTGCAGGCCGGCGCTCGCCTGGCGCCCGCCTGGCGCCCACCTGGTCTTGATTCGTCATGGCTTGCGTCACGGGCTCCTCGCGAGGTACCCTTGCCTTGATCTCTCCGCCTCCTCGCGAGCCTGCCTGATGAGGCCGCCTCTAAGGAAGCTTCCTGTCGTCCGCCCCGCGAGGCTTGGCCCCTCGCGAGGGTCTTGAGCTTGAGCCGATGAAGATGGGCCGAGCTGCCCCCCCACTTGAGCCACGCCGCAGGCCGCAGGCAGGCAAGTCTGGGGACCCCCGTTCCCAGAACGCCGACAGTAGCCCCCGGGCCCAAGGCACGCGCGGGCTTGGCTTAGCAGGGAAGCGAAGGGGCAAGCGCGAAGCGCCGCGGGCCCCAACAGCCTGCGGCCTTGGGCGCCGTGTGGCGATTGATTGGACATGGGCATCTGCGCTTCCCACGATGGCTCGGCAACTGTCCATCTGATAAGAGGAGTACCCAGGCCAGACTTACTTGCTTTGTTCTCGCTCGTCTCGCCCCAGATCCCCTTTCTCGCTCTTCTCCTTCTTGCTCCAGAAATCCTCCAGATCTGTCTCAATCCTTCTCATCCGGCACGCCATGGCGCCTCGCAAGTCTCTGACCGAGGATGAACGCGGACCTGAGGCCTGATACGTCTCCGTCGTATCTACTTTTCCAAACACTTTTGCCCTTGTTTTGGACTCTAACTTGTATGATTTGAATGGGACTAACCCGGACTGACGCTGTTTTCAGCAGAATTGCCACGGTGTTTTATTATGTGCAGAAAACAAATATTCTCGGAATGACCTGAAACTCCACGGAACATCTTAGAAAAAATAATAAAAAAATCCTCGCCAAAGATGAAGACCAGGGGGCCCACACCCTGTCCATGAGGGTGGGGGGCACGCCCCCCCTCTAGGGCGCGCCCCCTACCTCGTGGGCCCCCCTGGATGCCTGCGACGCCAACTCCAACTCTATATATTGGCTTTCAGGGAGAAAAAAAACCAGAGAGAAGAAATCATCCCGTTTTACGATACGGAGCCGCCGCCAAGCCCTAAAACCTCTCGGGAGGGCTGATCTGGAGTCCGTTGGGGGCTCCGGAGAGGGGGATTCGTCGCCGTCGTCATCATCAACCATTAGGGCTGGAATTCGAGCCGAGTCGAGCCAGCTCGGCTCGACTCGTTAGAGCTCGTTTCGTTAACGAGCTAGCTTGACTCGACTCGTTATTATTAACGAGCTCAAATTCAAGATTGGCTCGACTCATATAACTTGCGAGCTGACTCGTTTAGCTTGTTAAGCTCGTTAAAGATATGAATATAAAACCCACAAATATTATAAAAATTATTATGTATATATTACACATATATCACTAAACAATTGTAATTTCCTTGTAACGCATGGGTCTCCTAGGCGGTTGGGCCTTCAATGGTTAGGCCTTGTGTTGTGCGCTTGGGACATAGGGTGCTGAGTGGCTGATCTTTTTTTATATTGGGAGTGGCTGATCTTTTGTACCGAGCCTAACGAGTTACACGAGTACTCGTGAGATTGGCTCGTTTAACTTGGTCTATAAACGATCTTAAACTAAAGCTCGGCTCGACTCGTTATTCTTCGAGTTCGAGTCGATTCGAGCCAAGTCACGAGCTACTCGTTTAGCTCACGAGCTTCGAGCTTTTTTTCCAGCCCTATCAATCATCCTCCATCACCAATTTCATGATGCTCACTGCCGTGCGTGAGTAATTCCATCATAGGCTTGCTGGACGGTGATGGGTTGGATGATATTTATCATGTAATCGAGTTAGTTTTATTAGGGTTTTATCCCTATTATCCACTATGTTCTGAGATTGATGTTGCTATGACTTTGCTATGCTTAATGCTTGTCACTAGGGCCCGAGTGCCATGATTTCAGATCTGAACCTATTATGTTTTCATGAATATATGTGTGTTATTGATCCTATCTTGCAAGTCTATAGTCACCTACTATGTGTTATGATCCGGCAACCCCGAAGTGACAATAATCGGGACCACTCCCGGTGATGACCTTAGTTTGAGGAGTTCATGTATTCACTATGTGCTAATGCTTTGTTCCGGTTCTCTATTAAAAGGAGGCCTTAATATCCCTTAGTTTCCAATAGGACCCTGCTGCCACGGGAGGGTAGGACAAAAGATGTCATGCAAGTTCTTTTCCATAAGCACGTATGACTATATACGGAATACATGCCTACATTACATTGATGAATTGGAGTTAGTTCTGTGTCACCCTATATTATGACTGTTACATGATGAACCACATCCGGCATAATTATCCATTACTGATCCGGTGCCTACGAGTTTTCCATATACTGGTTTACGCTTATTTACTTTCCAGCTGCTACTGTTACAATCACTACAAAATACCAAAAACATTACTTTTGCTGTCTTTACTTTTGTTGCCGCAACCACCACTATCATATTACTTTGCTACTAAACACTTTGTTGTAGATACTAAGTTTCCAGGTGTGGTTGAATTGACAACTCAGCTGCTAATACTTGAGAATATTCTTTGGCTCCCCTTGTGTCAAATCAACAAATTTGGGTTGAATACTTTACACTCGAAAACTGTTGCGATCCCCTATACTTGTGGGTTATCAAGACCTTTTTCTGGCGCCGTTGCCGGGGAGCATAGCTCTATTCTTTGAGTCACTTGGGATTTATATCTGCTGGACACTATGATGAACTTGAAAGACGCTAAGACAACAATTTATCCCTCAACAATTTATCATGTTCCGTGTGTGGTCTCGATTGCTACTGCTATCCCAAAAGCTAATATCTTTCGTTTTGAGAATTACTGGATTGACTTGCCTGGCTTTTATGACTGTGTGGCTCAGGTTTGGAATAAATCCATGGACAGACCCTCAGCTGCTCTAACCATTTCCTCTAAATTCAAGGCTCTGCGGTATGCACTTAAGAAATGGCACATGAATTTGTCCACAATTAAAGCACTCATTGCTGATTGCAACAAAGTAATTCTATTCTTAGATGGTTTGGAAGAGATTAGACCTTTGTTAAGACCAGAGTTTAGCTTCAGGCGAATTGTGAAATTGCATTTGGAGGATACTTTGCACTGGCAATTTGTTTATTGGAAACAGCGTTGCACTATACGCAGCATAAAAGTTGGGGAGGAAAACTCTAAGTTTTTCCATGCAATGGCCACGGAGAGATATAGGAGAAACACAATTTCCTCCATTAAGAATGCTGATGGTGAAGTTGTCTCGGATCACCAACAACTTGCGAATATGTTTAGGTCTGATTTTAATCAACGAATGGGCTCTGCAAAAGGAATTCGCATGGGTTTTGACTTAGACACATTAATTCCGAGAGTTGATGGCCTTGAGGATCTATCCCAGCCTTTTACTGATTCCGAGGTTGATGCTGTCATTAAACACATGCCGCCGGACCGGGCCCCTGGTCCCGATGGGTTTTCTGGGCTATTCTTAAAGAGATGCTGGCCAATCCTAAAGGAGGATTTCATGCAACTTGTGAAGGAGTTTTATGAGGGAAGATGCAGTTTGGAATGTATTAACACTTCCTTAATTACCCTTATACCGAAAAAGTTGAGCCTTGAAGTGGTTGGAGACTTTCGGCCAATCTCTTTGACCAACACGTGCCTGAAATTCTTAACCAAGCTGCTTGCTAATCGACTCCAGAAGGTGATCCTAATGTGCATCCACCATAATCAATATGGTTTTCTCCGATCTCGGTCGATCCAAGATTGCCTAGCATGGTGTTTTGAGTATATACACCAATGTAAGGCCTCGAAGCGCCCCATCGTCCTCTTAAAGCTGGATTTCACTAAAGCTTTTGACACAGTTGAACATGACCTAATCCTCAGAATCATGCAACGCAAGGGCTTTGATTCCTGATGGACTGGTTAGATCAATATTATCCTATCTACTGGATCTTCTTCTGTGCTCCTCAATAGTGTGCCAGGGAAGCACTTTGTCTGTAGAACGGGCGTGCGTCAGGGGGATCCTCTCTCACCGTTGCTTTTTGTGATTGCGGTGGATTTACTGCAATCTGTTGTCGATGAGATGTGCTCCAGGAATATTCTATCTCTGCCAATCCCAACTAACTCCAATGATTATCCGATAGTACAATATGCCGACGACACTTCAATTGTTCTGCCTGCGATCGATGAGCAACTCATTGCCTTCAAGGAAATGCTGGCTACTTTTGCTGAGTCCACTGGTTTGCGGGTTAATTTCAGTAAATCCTCTCTCATTCCTATAAACATGTCTGATGAGGACAGAGCTAGAGTGGCCTCTCTGCTTGGATGTGATGTTGGGACGATGCCTTTCACGTACCTAGGACTGCCAATGGGAACTTCTAGGCCTACAATTTATGATTTGCTTCCTCTGGTTGACCGTGTTGAGCACCGTTTATCTGCATCATCATGCTTACTAAACCAAGGGAGCCGACTGCAGCTTCTTCAGTCGGTGTTGTGCTCCATGCCCATATATTATTTGTGCACATTATCGCTCCCAAAAGGTATCTTGCAGCAGTTAGAACGAATCATGAGACAGTGTCTGTGGAAAGGCAACACAGATAATCCACGTCAATCACTGGCTGCTTGGGATTTAGTCTGTCGCCCTAAGGATGTTGGGGGTCTGGGTGTTCTTAACTTGGCCATCCAAAATGAGGCTCTCCTTCTAAAGCATCTATTCAAGTTCTTCAATAAGGTGGATGTGCCCTGGGTGTCTTTAATTTGGGACACTTATTACGCAGCATCACCGCCACAAAGCACATAGAGTTGTGGTTTATTTTGGTGGTGTGATATCATGCGTTTATACCCCAAGTTCTGCAAGCTTGCTGTTCCACAAGTTCTCGCTGGTGACACGGTGCTTTTTTGGCTTGATCGTTGGCAGCTGGGAAATCATGCTGTCTTCTTGCAGGATTGTTTCCCTCGGCTACACTCATTTGTTGTGGATGATGCAGTTACAGTCAAGGACTTTATGGAGCAGCCTGATATCTTGGATCATTTCCATTTGCCTCTTTCGCAAGAGGCCTTCTCGGAACTCATGCAATTACAGGTTCTCCTGCCTTTGATCAATCTGGATGGGGATAGCAAGGATATTTGGAAATGGCCATCAAAGACTGGAGTCTTCCTGTCAAAAATATATTATGATTCTTGCTTCTCACACCTAGTGGTTGACCCAATTTTACGGTGGATTTGGAAATGTGCATGCACGTTAAAAATAAAAGTTTTCGGTTGGCTTCTGTTAATGGATCGCCTGAATACCAGGGATATGATGCAACATCGACATTGGATTATCCAGGATGGCACATGTGTGCTATGCAACCTTGCACAACATGAGGATCGGGTTCATCTCTTCTTTGCTTGCAATTTTAGCCAAAGGGTTTGGAACTATCTTGGAATTTCTTGGACAGTTCAACCGAACCAAACCACACATGAAATGGCACAAGCAGTTAGGAAGGATTTTGGCTTCCCTTTTTTCTCTGAGGTTGTATTCACTGCTACCTGGAACATTTGGATACAAAGGAATGGGAAGATCTTCAGAAATGAACAACCAACATTCCGAGCTTGGAGAAGAAATTTTATTCATGACATCTCTCTTCTTTCCCATAGGATTAAATGTAAATATAGAGATAGTCTTCTGTCTTGGATAGCTAACCTTTCTTAGCCTTTTCTTGTAAGTATCATTTCTTAATCTGTACATCCTAAAACTTGTAACTTTCTTGCATTTTATTAATAAAGGACTGTGAGGCTGTTGCCTTGCAGTAAATAGTCAAAAAAAACTACGAGGGGAGGTAAGGAACTGCCATCTAGCCTTGCACTTGATTCACCTTCTGTTATGAGTAAGCTAGCGACACCTAAACCTTCTTCTGCTATTCGTTCCGATATGTCGCATGTTGCCACTTCTACTATGCATGATACTTATGATGAAACTGCTCCTATGCCTGATACTACTGTGCCCCTTAGTGAATTTCTTGAAGAACAAATTGCTAGGGCTAGAGAAAGAGAAATTGATGAGACTAAATACGATGATGAAAGTGATGATGAAAATATGCCTGTTATTCCTGAGGGTTATCTTTTTGATAAAGATTCTTCTTTAGCAATTTTAGCCTGCAGAGATAGATATGAACTTAAGAGGTTATTGATTAAATGGAACAAAGAATCACTTAGAGATAAAATGAAACCTGATCCTGCTTTTGCAACTTCACCTATCTGTGTTCTTGATAAGGATTATGAATTCTCTGTTGATCCAGATATAATTACTTTGGTTGAATCTGATCCTTTTTATGGCTATGAATCTAAAACTGTTGTGGCACATCTTACTAAGTTAAATGATATAGCTGCCCTGTTCACTAATGATGAGAGATCGCGTTACTTCTATATACTCAAAATATTTTCGTTCTCATTAAAGGGTGATGCTAAGATATGGTTTAATTCTCTTGATCCTGGTTGTGTGCGTAGTCCCTAGGATATGATTTATTACTTTTCTGCTAAATATTTCCCTGCTCATAAGAAACAAGCTGCTTTGAGGGAAATATACAACTTTGTGCAAATTAAAGAAGAGAGTCTCCCACAAGCTTGGGGGAGGCTTCTCAAGTTACTTAATGCTTTGCCTGATCATCCTCTTAAGAAACCTGAAATACTTGATATCTTTTATAATGGACTAACCGATGCTTCCAGAGATTACCTGGATAGTTGTGCTGGTTCTCTTTTCAGGGAAAGAACACCGGATGAAGCTAAAATTCTATTGAATAATATGTTGACAAATGAAAATAATTGGGCACCTCCTGAGCCAGCTCCCGAGCCAGCTCCCGCTCCAATTACTGAGCCTATTCCTAAACCAACTCTGAAGAAGAGAGGTGTTTTATTCCTCAGTCCCGAAGATATGCAAGAGGCAAATAAATATATGAAAGAAAAAGGTATTAAAGCTGAAGATGTTAAGAATTTACCTCCTATTGAAGAAATACATGGTCTTAATCTACCGCCTATTGAGGAAACATATGATCTCAATCACTTATTTCCTGAAGAACCTCCTGATCCCGATATCCCGACACAGGTAGTAAAGGAAAATTCTCGCTATAGATTTTATGAAGGTGATATCCCTCACTATAAGTCTGCTAGGCAATGCTTTGATGAGTTTGATAATTTTATTGTCAAACAAGAAAATTTCAATGCTTATTTTGGTAGAAAATTTAAATATGATTCCGATATGCTTAAATACTTGGGTGATTATATGGCTAATATTAAAAGTGAACTTAAACTTGTTAGCAAACATGCTTCTATGGTTACCACTCAAGTAGAACAAGTACTTAAAGCTCAAAAAGAAGTGCTTGATGAAATGAATAGTAAGAAAAATGATTGTGCTGTTAGAGTGGCTACTAGAACTGGTAGAATGACTCAGGAACCTTTGTATCCTGAAGGCCACCCTAAGAGAATCGAACAAGATTCTCAGAGAAATAATATTGATGTTCCTAGTTCTTCTAAAAAGAAGAAAAAGAAAAATGATAGAACTGTGCAAACTTCTAGTGAACCTATTTCTGAACCACCTGATAATCCAAATGATATATCTATGTCTGATGCTGAAACACAATCTGGTAATGAACATGAACCTAGTGAAAATATTAATGATGTTGTTCATGATGATGCTCAACCTAGTAATGACAATGATGTAGAAGTTGAACCTGCTGTTGATCTTGATAACCCACAATCAAAGAATCAACGTTATGATAAAAGAGACTTTGTCGCTAGGAAACATGGTAAAGAAAGAGAATGATGGGTTCAGAAACCCATGCCCTTTCCTCCCAAACCATCCAAGAAAAAGGATGATGAGGATTTTGAGCGCTCTGCTGAAATGATTAGGCCTATCTTTTTACGTATGCGATTAACTGATGTGCTCAAAACAAATCCTTATGCTAAATATATGAAAGATATCATTACTAATAAAAGAAAGATACCGAAAGCTGAAATTTCCACCATGCTTGCTAATTATACTTTTAAGGGTGGAATACCAAAGAAACTTGGAGATCTCGGAGTACCTACTGTACCTTGCTCCATTAAAAGAAATTATATTAAAACTGCTTTATGTGATCTTGGAGCCGGTGTTAGTGTTATGCCTCTCTCTTTATATCATAGATTTGACTTGAATAAGCTGACACCTACTGAAATATCTTTGCAAATGGCTGACAAATCAACTGCTATACCTGTCGGTATTTGTGAGGATGTGCCTGTTGTGGTTGCAAACGTTACTATTTTAACGGACTTTGTTATTCTTGATATTCCCGAGGATGATAGTATGTCTATTATTCTTGGAAGACCTTTTCTTAATACTGCAGGGGCTGTTATTGATTGCAACAAAGGCAATGTCACTTTTCATGTTAATGGTAATGAGCATACGGTACACTTTCCGAGGAAACAACCTCAAGTTCATAGTATCAACTCTATTGGAAAAATCCCATCGATTAAATTTGGAGGTTTTGAATTTCCTCTTCCTACGGTCAAAAAGAAATATGATATACTTATTATAGGGGATGTGCATATCCCCGTTGAGGTAACTTAGTGTTATTCGAAATTTCTCCGGCTTCATGATTATCGGAATGAGTTTGTTAACAAGACTTGATCAACCTTGTTAGTGGATTCTTTTTGATGAGCATGAGATGGATGAAACTAGAAGCACAAACTTCTGTACCCTCTCTATATTTTCTGTTCTTTAGTAGAAATAAAGTAAAAATAGTATTTTTCTGTCTGTTTCCTGGCTTATAAGTGCAATATAAAAATATCCCGAAAATAAAAGTCCTCAGAATGACATGCCAATTTAATATGATTTTTTCGGGAATATTTGAGGATTTACTGTGCGAAAATTACCACGGGAGGAGATGCCACCTGGCCACGAGGGTGGTGGGTGCCCCCCTATAGGGCGCGCCCCCTACCTCGTGGGCCCACGATGGCCCTCCTCCACCTATCCCAGCACCCATCTTCTTCCTCTGTCTCACACAAACCCGAAAACCCAACTCAAGCATGAGTTCCAGCCACTTTTGCTGTGATTTTCGATCTCCTTGCTCAAAGCACCTTTCGCAAAACTGCTTGGGGAGATTGTTCCTTGGTATGTGACTCCTCCATTGGTCCAATTAGTTTTTGTTCTAGTGCTTTATTCTTTGCAAATTAGTGCTGCATAGGTGACCATGTTCTTGAGCTTGCATGTCAAATTTATATGGTTCCAAGTAGTTCTGATGCTTGATATAGGCTCTAGGCACTTGTAGGAGTAGTTGCTATCAGTCTTATTGAAGTTGGTTCACCTTTGTTTGAAGTTACTAAAAATTCCAGATTTTTTCAGAGAAAAACAACATGCTTAGGAAGATGTTCCAAGGTGGTTCCTCTAAGAAGCAAGGACCCAGAATTGCTATGCGCAATGCTGATGAGGATCCACCAAGAGACGCTCTGGTACGGCCTTGTGAATGGCCGTCGGAAATTTTATGGGCAGTGCGGGAATTAAAGATCATATTTGTGCAATGCCGGTCTTGAGGATTTTGAGGCTAACAAATGCCCCCAGTATCATGATCTCACGAGTACATTTGTGAGGAGGTTTGAGTATTCATCTTCGTGTAATTCTCCTTCAGTCATGTTTGATCTTTATGACAAATCTTATACCATGGACTTAGAGGATTTCACTTCTGCTTGCAAACTTCCTTCATGGGGTAGTGTTAGGGATCCCCCTAAATCTGAATTTAGAAACTTTCTTGCTAGTATAACTGTAGGGGAATCTAGAGATATAACGCAGGCTACCATAGGGAGCATTCACTTTCCTGCTATACACTATTTTGCTCTCTTCATCGGTAGATGCATAAATGCTAAGGATGAAGCATGTCACATGTGTGTCCCTGACCTTAGCATTCTTAGGAGTGTTGTGTTAGGAGACCAATCTTATCATATGGGAGCCATTGTAGCTCGTAGGTTGCATCATAATAGACATAATGGAGATTTCTTTGGAGGAATTTATGCAACCCGCTTAGCTAATTTTCTTGAGATAGACATCCGTGAGGGTGATACGGAGTTGCCCACTGCATATTTAGATTATGACTCCATGGCCTCACATCATTTTGTTGAGAGGCCCGAATCACCTCTTTTATATCATTTAATTTTTAACAAACGGCATGTCGTCCGTGTTACTCTCCCTGCTCCTGCCCTTTTTGATTCACAGACAAAAGGAAGATATACTATTACTAGAGAGGAGGCAGATGGGTACGAGAGGAGAGTGGAGGTAGCCCGACTCCACGCTGCAGCTCAGTAGGCGATAACCGCTGCACATCAGTATGATCCCAACTATTCTTTGTCGCAGTATGACCCCAGCTACACCTACGGGTATCCGCCAGGCTATCCCTAGCAGTAGACCAACTTAGGCCAAAAGCCTAAGCTTGGGGGAGTACGTATTTCTCACCGACATTACATTTATGCTCACACACATGCATTGCTAGATGTTGGTGCTCATACTCTTTCATTGTAATATCCATGCTAGTTTATTTTCTTTTTCCTGCTTTCTTGCTGTGTGTTTGATAAACCTTAAGAAAAAAATAGTAGTAATTTACTTTCCTGCTGTAGTAGTAACTAAAAAGAAAACCCAAAAATATTTCCCATTCTTCTTTTGCTTGTTGGGAGCTTTCCCGTGTAAATAATTTTATTTCTTTTCTTTTCTTTGGGGTCAGTAGGAGAAGACCATAATTAAATTGTTGTAATGGCTCTTATATGCTTTAATGTTGATTTAACCCAGAGCCCATATTGCCTTGTCTTCTCCTATTTATTGAATGCTCGCAGATTCCAGCTTAGTCCAATGCACGTGCACTCTTATTATTATTCACACCGTTCGGTCGTGCAAGTGAAAGGCAATTATGATGATATATGATGGACTGACTGAGATGAGAAAAGCTAGTATGAACTCGACCTCTTTTGTTTTTGTAAAGATGATGAGCCCGTCCTTCTTGATTTAGCTTATTATGAATAAACATGTTTGCAATGACAATTAGAGATCATAGTTGCTTGTGCCATGCTTGATTAGCTATGAGTTATAATGGATTACCTTGTGTGCCAACATGCTATTGAGATGATTATGATGTGGTATGATGGGGCGGTATCCTCCTTTGAATGATTTAAGTGGCTTGACTTGGCACATGTTCACGCATGTAGTTGAAACAAAATCAACATAGCCTTCATGATATTTATGTTCATGGTGGATTATATCCTACTCATGCTTGCATCCAATGTTTATTAATTTTAATGCATGTACATGGCTGTTGTCGCTCTCTAGTTGGTCGCTTCCCAGTCTTTTGCTAGCCTTCACCTATACTAAGCGGGAACACTGCTTGTGCATCCAATCCCTTAAACCTCAAAGTTATTCCAGATGAGTCCACTATACCTTCCTATGTGCGGTATCTACCTGCTGTTTCAAGTAAATTTGTATGTGCCAAACTCTAAACCTTCAAATAAATATTCCGTTTTGTATGCTCGAATAGCTCATGTATCAACCAAGGCTGTCCTTATCTTCTATGTTAGGCGGGTTATTCTCAAGAGGTGTGGACTCCGCTCCTCACTCACGAGAAAATGGCTGGTCACCGGGATGCCCAGTCCCATGCTTTATGCAAACTAAATCAAAATTAATTGCGAACAAAACTCCCCCTGGGACCTGATGTATGTTGGAGACACTTGTTGTTTCGAGCAAGTCATGGATTGATGCTTGTTGGTGGAGGGGGAGTATAAACTTTACCATTCTGTTTGGGAACCGCCTATAATGTGTTTAGCATGGAAGATATCGCCATCTTAGTTGTTACGTTGACAATGAAAGCATACTGCTCAAAATGCAATTTATCTCTATTTCAAAAAAGAGCTCTGGAACCTCTACAAATCCCTGCTTCCCTCTGCGAAGGGCCTATCCATTTAATTTTATGTTGAGTCATCACCTTCTTATTAAAAAGCACTAGCTGGAGAGCACAACTGTCATTTGCATTCATCACTATTAATCTATGTTGGGTATGACTATGATTGGATCTCTTTTACCATGAATTACAATGTCTAGTCAGTCCTTAATCTTTGAAGGTTCTCTGCATTTATGTTTTGCGGTCTCAGAAAGGGCTAGCGAGATACCATCTTGTTATATCATATTATGATTGTTTTGAGAAAGTGTTGTCATCCGAGATTTATTATTATGGCTTGCTAGTTGATTATGCTATTGATATGAGTAATTATGAGACCTGAGAATTATTGCAAATATGGTTAGTTATGATATATGTTGAAAACTTGATTGCTGGCTTGACATAGTTACACAACAGGAGCAAACAGAGTTTGTAAAAGTTTTTCTTTCTTTCTTTTAGTTTGTCAACTGAATTGCTTGAGGACAAGCAAGGGTTTAAGCTTGGGGGAGTTGATACGTCTCCGTCGTATCTACTTTTCCAAACACTTTTGCCCTTGTTTTGGACTCTAACTTGTATGATTTGAATGGAACTAACCCGGACTGACGCTGTTTTCAGCAGAATTGCCATGGTGTTGTTTTATGTGCAGAAAACAAATATTCTCGGAATGACCTGAAACTCCATGGAACATCTTAGAAAAAATAATAAAAAATCCTCACCAAAGATGAAGTCCAGGGGGCCCACACCCTGTCCACGAGGGTGGGGGGCGCCCCCCCCCCTCTAGGGCGCACCCCCTACCTCGTGGGCCCCCTGGATGTCCTTCGACGCCAACTCCAACTCTATATATTGGCTTTCGGGGAGAAAAAAATCAGAGAAAAGAAATCATCGCGTTTTACGATACGGAGCCGCCGCCAAGCCCTAAAACCTCTCGGGAGGGCTGATCTGGAGTCCGTTCAGGGCTCCGGAGAGGGGGATTCGTCGCCGTCGTCATCATCAACCATCCTCCATCACCAATTTCATGATGCTCACCGCCGTGCGTGAGTAATTCCATCGTAGGCTTGCTGGACGGTGATGGGTTGGATGTGATTTATCATGTAATCGAGTTAGTTTTGTTAGGGTTTGATCCCTAGTATTCACTATGTTCTGAGATTGATGTTGCTATGACTTTGCTATGCTTAATGCTTGTCACTAGGGCCTAAGTGCCATGATTTCAGATCTGAACCTATTATGTTTTCATGAATATATGTGTGTTCTTGATCCTATTTTTCAAGTCTATAGTCACCTACTATGTGTTATGATCCGGCAACCCGAAGTGACAATAATCGGGACCACTCCCGGTGATGACCTTAGTTTGAGGAGTTCATGTATTCACTATGTGCTAATGCTTTGTTCCGGTTCTCTATTGAAAGGAGGCCTTAATATCCCTTAGTTTCCAATAGGACCCCGCTGCCACGGGAGGGTAGGACAAAAGATGTCATGCAAGTTCTTTTCCATAAGCACGTATGACTATATAAGGAATACATGCCTACATTACATTGATGAATTGGAGCTAGTTCTGTGTCACCCTATGTTATGACTGTTACATGATGAACCACATCCGGCATAATTATCCATTACTGATCCGGTGCCTACGAGTTTTCCATATACTGGTTTACGCTTATTTACTTTCCTGCTGCTACTGTTACAATCACTACAAAATACCAAAAACATTACTTTTGCTGTCTTTACTTTTGTTGCCGCTACCACCACTATCATATTACTTTGCTACTAAACACTTTGCTGCAGATACTAAGTTTCCAGGTGTGGTTGAATTGACAACTCAGCTGCTAATACTTGAGAATATTCTTTGGCTCCCCTTGTGTCGAATCAACAAATTTGGGTTGAATACTTTACCCTCGAAAACTGTTGCGATCCCCTATACTTGTGGGTTATCAAGGCCAAGCAACTTGGGGGCGGCGAAGTTGACCGGGGCCATGCTCCTGAGGGAGTTCTTGGAGCACCGGGTGGCTCCACTCCAGGAGCACTCGCTCTCACTGTGGAGGCTTGGAGAAGCGGATGCCGCCCTGCGCCTGAGCTCCAAGGCCCTGACTGACGAGAATCTGTTCGCGGCCCTCCATTCCTTGGTTGGGGGAGGCGTGGCGAGCTCGGTGGGCGCTCCCGTCCCCCTGTTCCTTCGCGACAACTGGGAGCAGGTGGTGAACGCCATGCCCACCTTCAATGGTGAGGGGCTGGTGCCCGCAGAAGCTCCCGAGGACCTAGCGGCGCTGGCGATGGTGAACGTGTCCTCCGGCAGCTCCAGCGGGAGCAACGGGGGAGAAGAGGCAGAGGAGGAAGAGTCCGACTCTGAAGCGATTGGCGAGGAGTCGAGGGAGTCCTTTCCTCGGCGCAGGTCCCAGGCCCTCCGCTCCATGTCGGACGACGACGAGGCCGGCGCTAGGCGAGGAGGGGAGGACTCTCCTTTGGTCACAAGGTAGGGCAGGTCGGGGCTGGTTCCCCCAGGGTCTAATCTGGTCCCTGGGCGGTCTGAGGCCAGCTCCGGCCCTCCTGACGTGCCTTCTGCTTCTGGGCCTCCCAAGGCCGCTGTCGGTGTCAAAACCGGCGGATCTCGGGTAGGGGGTCCCGAATTGTGCGTCTAGGCCGGATGGTAACAGGAGGCAGGGGACACGAAGTTTTACCCAGGTTCGGGCCCTCTCAATGGAGGTAAAACCCTACGTCCTGCTTGATTAATATTGATGATATGGGTATTACAAGAGTTGATCTACCACGAGATCAGAGAGGCTAAACCCTAGAAGCTAGCCTATGGTATGATTGTTGACGTGTATGTTGTCCTACGGACTAGAACCCTCTGGTTTATATAGACACCGGAGAGGGTTAGGGTTACATAGAGTCGGTTACAATGGTAGGAGATCTGGACATCGTATCCCCAAGCTTGCCTTCCACGCCAAGGAAAGTCCCTTCCGGACACGGGACGGAGTCTTCAATCTTGTATCTTCATAGTCCAGGAGTCCGGCCGAAGGTATAGTTCGTCTATCCGAACACCCCCTAATCCAGAACTCCCTCAGTAGCCCCTGAACCAGGCTTCAATGACGACGGGTCCGGCGCGCAAATTGTCTTCGGCATTGCAAGGCGGGTTCCTCCTCCAAGTACTTCATAGAAGATCTTGAACACAAATATAGTGTCCGGCTCTGCAAAATAAGTTTCCACATATTGCCATAGAGAGAATAATAATATTAACACAAATCTAATCTGCTGACGTATTCCGTGGGGCGACACACCACGGCCAAGCCTTTATCCGAGTCGTTTAATTATCCCACCTCAACGCGTTGTGCGAGGTGGTTTCCTTGGTACGTCTTGTTGAAGCAGAGATCATGTCCCCTCATTTCGGGATTCTCATCAATACGGGCATGGGTAACCCAACCGCACCTTTGATTACAGCGCTTGGAGATAAGCAAGTTTTACCAGGCTGGTGGGGACATGTAGTCGCGTCCACCCATATAAGGGGATAAGGATCCACCTTTTCACCCACGCCTTCTTCCTCCTCTGCCTATCCATTCTCGTGCACTCGAGCTCCAGTGCCCAAGTCCGCACTACCACCTCGACCTTCTCCAGTCATGTCCGGAGCGGGAGGCAAGTGGATGGTCTCCTCCGTCACGGAGGGGCACATAAAAAAGCTAAGGGAGGCCGGATACCTGGCCAACGACATTGCGCACCGGCTCCCTGAAGAGGGGCAGCTCATCCCCACTCTTAGGCCCCATGAGAGGGTGGTATTTCTCCCCCATTTCCTCCGCGGACTGGGCTTCCCTCTGCATCCATTTGTCCGGGGGCTCATGTTCTACTACGGCCTGGATTTCCACGATCTGGCCCCGAACTTCGTCCTTAACATCTCGGCGTTTATCGTCGTGTGCGAGGCTTTCCTCCGCATCCGCCCCCATTTCAGCCTATGGCTAAAGACTTTCAACGTCAAGCCGAAGGTGGTGCGTGGCAGCCAAGCGGAGTGCGGAGGCGCCATGGTTGGAAAGATGGCCAACATTCTGAGGCTTGAGGGCTCCTTCGTGGAGACCCTGAAGGGGTGGCAATCAGGGTGGTTTTACATCACCGAGCCGCGCGATGCCGAATGGGTCGCACCCCCTGAGTTCCGATCTGGCCCCCCCACGTGGCTCACCTCCTGGAAGGAGACTGGCCTATCTTGGGGTAAAAAAGGAGAGCTGACCGGACTCCAAACATGCATCCAAACCTTGGTGGACAAGAGGCTCAAGCTTGTCAACATAGTCCAGGTTATGCTCGTCTGCCTGATCCTCCCGTGTCAACGACGGGCCTTCAACCTTTGGGAGTTCGACCCGGCACAACATCAAACTCTTAACAGGCTCTTCGACACGACGTACGAAGATGCCTGGAGGCTGCTCTTCAAGGGCGCCGAGGCCCCCGCCTCTACTGTCGAGGATCGCGGATTCAATACTCAGCGCCGTGCTCTGGCGGTAAGCTGTTTTTGTCTTTTTACAAGGTATCAGTTTTTCATAGTTTGACTCTATGCGGGATCTAAGCTCGTTTATATTTGACAGGATTGGGAGGTAACGTCCGGACAGATCAACTATCCGGCCCCTTTGCCCGAAGGCCCAACGGACGCCCGTTTGGAGAAGCTGCTGGTTCCGGCACCCTACGTGGTGCCGGAGAAGAAGGCCAAGAAGAAGGCCGCGGGGACTCGAAGGAGTGCCCGGCGCCAGGAGGTGTTGGATTCATCATCCGGCGGCTCCGAGGCGCATTCCTCCCATGAAGACGAGGAGGAAGGAGAAGAGACCTCTCCCCCTCCAATGGGAGGAGAGAAGAAAAGGAAGGACGCCCTCTCTGAGGAGGCCGAAGGGTCCAAGAGAGGAAAAACCCATCCTCCGGACTACTCCCCCGACGCCGACGACAGCGGAGAGGAGTGGCAGCCCAGGGCCAAGCCCCTGGCGAGATCGTAAGTATCCGGATACCGGAGTAATTCATAGTATTCGTTTTATGCACAACTTTCCCTTATGTCGAATATGTTTATGCAACCCACCCAAAGACCGGCTCGACGCGTCGTCGAGCGGCTCACTGGACTCGCCGGAGGTGAACTCGCTTCCGACGGCTTCCTCCCCCGCCCTACGGGTGACACCGAAGTGTTGTCCCAACAGGTTCCAAGCAGGGAGGAGGTGGTCTTGGAGGCGCCGCAAGGCGACCTCCCGGACTCCAGGAGTAAAGGGGAGGAAACCCCCCAGGGCTCCAAGTCCAGCTTAAGGCCGGACACAGCTCCGGAATCTTCAAAGGTTCCAGAGTCCGGCGGGCGACCTCCTTCCAAGAGGAGCAAGCCTACCGTGCCGGTGACCTCCGTCCAACTGGAGGCGCCGGACAATATGTTGGAGGCGCTCCAAAGTGCCTCCATCAACGAGGGGCACCACACTATTATGAGTGCGGTGATCCAGAAGGTTCAGTCCGCCAAAAGCGGACTAACTGAAGCTTGTACAAGCCTTTTAACAGGCTTTAAGGTAAGTAAAGAATGCGTAAATAATAGTACCGCATAGACAGTAGCCCCTGATGCTCTATTTGGCATTCGGGAAGAAAAGCCGAATAGAGGATCAAATAGAATTCACAGGAGTCTAACAAAAATGAGTCAATATGCATGTGCAGGCTACCCTGCTTGCGTCCGCCGCACTGACTGTGGAAGTGGACGCGCTAAGGCAGGACCTCGAAAGGTCCGAGCAAGAGCTCGAGCATGCCAAGAAGCAACTCGAGGACAATGAAGGTAAGAAATACCTTGTTGAAAGTATATATATAAAAAAGGTGTGATTGCAAAAAATGACAGGATTATCCTGGCTTTTGTAGGGGCCACGTCTGAGGTGGCGACCCTTAAGCAAGTGCTGGACGAGGCCGAGGAGAATTCGGCCTTGGAGCGCACCGAGCGGGCGAAGTATGAGGCCGAGGTTGGCAAGGTGCGGCAAGAGCTTCAGGCTCTCATGGGAAAACATGAGAGTTTAGAGCGTGACTCAAAGACGCAAGCGTCCGAGCTTGCGGTGGCTATTGAAAATGCCAAATCTGCCAAGGCCGAATCCCAGAAGTCCCTCCAAGAGTTGGATGAGGCGAAGAAGATTGCGGTGGGTAAGGTATTCTTTATGAAAAGCAAACACATAAACCTGAGTTACCTGTTACTTACCCAAATCCGGAGCTCTCCAGGAGCGTTCGCAGATCTTCCCCGGAGTGAATCTGATGCCGCCGCATTCTATCGAGCTGACGAGGGCAGCTCGATAGAGAAGGTGTTCTGGTCTCAGTACGCTGAGGCCGGACACCCCATGCCCCTGAGCGATCAGCTGAAGCAACTGGTCGAGCTCCACAAGGCGGCCAAACAGGCCATGAAGGGCCTCCTAGTTCGGCTGTGGCCTGGAGAGGCTCTGCCTGGGAGCTATTTCGGGCTGGTGCGGCGGCTGGTGGAGGCCTGTCCGAGGCTTGAAGACATCAAGCGCTCCGTCTGCATTGAAGGTGCCCGTAGGGCCCTTGCCCGTGCTAAGGTGCACTGGGGCAAGCTGGATGCGGAGAAGCTTGTGAAGGACGGGCCACCGCCGGGGAAAGAGCATCTCAAGCCCGAGAATTATTATAAGGATGTTCTAAAGGGTGCCCGCCTTGTTGCGAATGAATGTACCAAGGATGTATTTTTTGAGTAAAACCCGCTCGTGTTATCCTGTGCGCTGAAAACTTGTTCATATGCGCTAAGCAATGCTGCTTGAATTTAAAATATTACCTTCTATGCGGCTGTTTATCAATACTGAGAGATGGCGAGTCGTCGGCTTCTGCCCCCTTGCCGCTAGTGCTGGGGTGTTCGGGGATAAACCTGGGCGCTCTTTTTCCCATATTTGGGTTCTTCGAGGGAGGTGCTCAGCCTAAAGAACGAGGCAATCGGACTATAATGCGTGAACACTCTCACTTAGCCATAGAATTCTATAATTTTAAATTTCGGCGAAGCCCCTAGTATCCGGAAGACCGAGTTCGGGGCGCTATCCACGCCTTGGCCGGACAGAGCCGACTCCTCGCCCTAAGCGGCATAAGTCTTTAAGGACTCGAAAAGACCTCTCGAACAGCGACCAGCTCTCGCCTCATCATGACGGTCAGTTTTAGCTTTCTCCACTGAGGTGCTCGACCCAGCTCAACCGGGGCACAATCGCAGTGGTTCTCCTAGTGCTACCTTAGCCGATATAGTGGAACGTAAGGCACCAAAACATAGGAGCCGGGCAAACCCAACTATTGACCCAAGACATGATTCGGAGCCGATGCATATAGTGCTATAAGTTCGGGGTGCCACACTTGTGAAAGTGTTCGGACTTCTCACACCATCTTGAGGGGTACTGAAGCCCCTAGCGTATTTTGGCCGTACCAAAGTGTACGGGTGCAACATGTCATTAAGGAACATATATATATATATATATATATATATATATAAAGGGGTAATGCAAAAAATAGACAAAAGATATGCATTGTTCATTAAAATAGCTGCGATCAAAGCAGAACGATACAAGTAATGCGATAAACGAAAAGTTGGACTATTTAACATGTCTGTTCCAGGGGCAAGCTGCGGAATAGTATGCTAAACAGGTATACTGCTCGTGATAGAGACCACCTGGGATTTCCGTAATGCGGCATGGCTTGTCTGCTTCCCTGGTCCTTGCATCGTTTTGTGCGGCAGTTGAACTGCCGAACAGGCCTTCCGAAGAGTTGAGTCCTGGAAGTAAGAGAAAAGTATATATATATATATATATATATATATATATATATATATAATCGGCAGCCCCTGGTGCGGTTTAAGCTGTGTTTTGGGCGTGCCGTGATGGTGCCCCTCCCCCTATGACCATGGTATTTCTAGAGCATAGTTATGTACGCGAAGTACTAGCGTCGCCTTTTTGCGGGGGTTGGGGTTGTTTCCGCATTGCTACGCCTGCTCGGAACGTACCAGGCGGTATTGTTGTAGGTTACTCCGGTCGCGCTTGACTGTGTCCGGACGTTTAATGGCCGGGCTGGAGAACTGCCTGGAGAGGCTGCTTTGTACTTCCGCTGCAAGGGCCGCCGTGTGCTCCTCCGTTCGGAGGGAGCGTTCGGTGTTTCCATTGACCGTAATTACTCCTTGAGGGCCTGGAATCTTGAGCTTAAGGTATGCATAGTGCGGGACCACATTGAACTTGGCGAATGCGGTTCGCCCGAGCAGTGCATGGAAGCCACTGCGGAACGGGACTATGTCGAAGATTAACTCCTCGCTTCGGAAATTATCCGGAGATCCGAGGACCACTTCAAGTGTGACTGAGCCTGTACAGCTGGCCTCTACACCTGGTATTACGCCTTTAAAGGTCGTTTTGGTGGGCTTAATCCTCGAGGGATCTATTCCCATTTTCCGCACTGTATCCTGGTAAAGTAGGTTCAGGCTACTGTCGCCGTCCATAAGGACTCTAGTGAGATGAAATCCGTCAATAATTGGGTCGAGAACCAATGCGGCGAATCCGCCATGACGGATGCTAGTGGGATGGTCTCTTCAATCAAAGGTGATCGGGCAGGAGGACCATGGGTTGAACTTTGGGGCGACTGGCTCTACCGCGTATACGTCCCTTAACGCGCGCTTCCGCTCCCTCTTGGGGACGTGGGTGGCGTATATCATGTTCACCGTCCGCACTTGTGAGGGAAAACCCTTCTGTCCATTGTTGTTCGGCGGCCGGGGCTCCTCGTCGTCATCGCTATGCAGCCCCTTGTCCTCATTGTCGGTGCTTAATCTGCCTGCCTGCTTGAACACCCAACAGTCCTTGTTGGTGTGATTGGCCGGCTTTTCGAGGGTGCCATGTATTTGGCACAAGCAGTCGAGTATTCGGTCCAAGCTGGACGGGCCCCTAGGATTCCTTTTGAATGACTTTTTCCGCTGACCGGATTTAGAGCCTCTGAATCCGGCATTAACTGTCGTATCCTTAGCATTGTCGCCGTTGATGCGGCGCTTCTGCTGGTTGCGACGCGACCTACCACTAATGTCCCTGGTGTCCGAACGACCAGGGTTCTTGGTCATATTGTTGCTACGAGCAAGCCAGCTGTCTTCTCCCACGCAAAAGCGGGTCATGAGTGCCGTGAGTGCTGCCATAGATTTCGGCTTCTCCTGTCCTAGGTGTCGGGCAAGCCACTTGTCACGGATATTATGCTTGAAGGCTGCTAAGGCCTCTGCATCCGGACAGTCAAGTATTTGATTTTTCTTTGTTAGGAACCGTGTCCAGAATTGCCTGGCCGATTCATCTAGCTGCTGAATTACGTGGCTTAGGTCGTCAGCGTCTGGGGGTCTCACATAAGTGCCCTGGAAATTGTCGAGGAATGCGGCTTCCAGATCCTCCCAACAGCTGATTGACCCTGTTTGCAGGCTGTTAAGCCACTGCCGGGCTGGTCCTTTAAGCTTGAGTGGGAGGTATTTGATGGCGTGGAAATCATCGCCACGGGCCATGTGGATATGAAGGAGATAATCCTTGATCCATACTGCGCGATCTGTTGAGCCATCATATGATTCGATGTTTACGGGTTTGAAACCCTCGGGGATTTGATTATCCATTATTTCGTGTGTGAAGCACAATGGGTGTGTGGCGCCTCTGTACTGGGCTATGTCATGACGTAGCTCCAATGAGCTTTGTCTACTGTGTTCGGCCCTGCCGAATTTGTGACCGGCGTGATGGTTACCGTCTCAAGCCGTGGGGCGCCCACGCGATCCGTAGATCGATCTTGTTTGCCTTGCCTTTTCCTCCAACATATTACGTAAGTCCGGCGCATATTCCCGTGCCTTGGTACGGGTTGCGGCTTGGGTGGAGGGCCATGAGGCCTCTCTGTCGCGGCCACGAGGTGGCCTGTCGGCCGCATCGAGTGCTTCCTCCTCTAATCGGGGTAGCAACTTGCGCTTTGGGTAGCACTTGGAGGGGCGTTCGGGTTTATGCTCTTCGGCCGCAAGGACTTCTGTCCATCTATCGACTAGCCGATCTTGATCAGCTTGAAGCTATTGCTGTTTTTTCTTGAGGCTTCTTGCCGTGGCCATAAGCCTGCGTTGAAAACGCTCTTGTTCGACAGGATCCTCTGGCACGACGAATTCGTCGTCATCGAGGCTTGCCTCGTCTTCGAAGGGAGGCATATGATTATCGTCCTCGACCTCTCTGTCAGCCGCTCTCCCATGGGGGCTGGTTTCTCCATCCCCCTGTGCTAAATCTTGCTCGAGGGGATGTTCTTCGGCGCTTTCCGGGGTATTATTATCTCCCGTGCTTGAATCGCTGTTTTTGTGTTGGCGGGATTTTGAGCGGCGCCGCTGACGTCGGTGCTTTTGCTGTTTCTTGGAGGGGTCATCCTTCGCTGTTCCATCGCCCTCTCCCTCTTTTGGGGTGTCCACCATGTATATGTCATATGACGAGGTGGCTTTCCAGGGCCTAGTAGGCGCTGGTTCTTCATCATCTCCTTCATCGGTGTCCATACCGTCGATGTCTTCGGAGTCGAAGTCGAGCATGTCGGTTAAGTCGTCGACAGTGGCTACGAAGTGGGTGGTGGGTGGGTTTTGAATTTCTTCATCGTCCGTACCCCAACCTTGCTGACCGTAGTCCGGCCAGGGCTCTCCTGACAAAGAGAGAGACTTCAGTGATTTCAGGATATCGCCGAAAGGCGAGTGCTGAAAGACGTCCGTGGCCGTGAACTCCATGATCGGCGCCCAATCGGATTCGCTCGGCAGGGGCGCGGAGGGTTCGGAGTCCGGAGAAGAATCCGGCTCCATGGAGTCACGAGTCTTGCAGAGTACGGGGCTGGTGTTCGGCTCAACCGCCGTTGGGATCGCAGCCCCCGAGGTGGCGTCCAACCGCCCATCCTCGATCGGCGCGGTTGGCTCCGAACTAGGGGTCGGAGCTGATGCGGGTGCGGCCTCCAGGGCACTGTTCGGCGGCAGAGCTAGACCATGCTCGTCGTGACAGTGCAGCGTGCTCGACAGTGGTTCGAATCCGTCGAAGATCAAGTCCCCGCGGATGTCGGCCATGTAGTTTACACTTTCGAATCTGACCTGACGGCCAGGGGCGTAGCTTTCGATCTGCTCTAGATGGCCAAGTGAATCGGCCCGCAGTGCGAAGCCGCCAAAGACGAAGATCTGTCCAGGGAGGAAGGTCTCACCCTGGACTGCATCGCCATTGATGATCGTAGGAGCCATCGGGCCTGACGGCGACGGCACAGAGGAACTCTCAATGAAAGCACCAATGTTGGTGCCAAAACCGGCGGATCTCAGGTAGGGGGTCCCGAACTGTGCGTCTAGGCCGGATGGTAACAGGAGGCAGGGGACACGAAGTTTTACCCAGGTTCGGGCCCTCTCGATGGAGGTAAAACCCTACGTCCTACTTGATTAATATTGATGATATGGGTATTACAAGAGTTGATCTACCACGAGATCAGAGAGGCTAAACCCTAGAAGCTAGCCTATGGTATGATTGTTGACGTGTATGTTGTCCTACGGACTAGAACCCTCCGGTTTATATAGACACCGGAGAGGGTTAGGGTTACATAGAGTCGGTTACAATGGTAGGAGATCTGAACATCCGTATCGCCAAGCTTGCCTTCCACGCCAAGGAAAGTCCCTTCCGGACACAGGACGGAGTCTTCAATCTTGTATCTTCATAGTCCAGGAGTCTGGCCGAAGGTATAGTTCGGCTATCCGAACACGCCCTAATCCAGGACTCCCTCAGCCGCCCCCAGCTGCAGGCTTTCGGGCTTCAAGTTCGGTCGGAGGTTGCTTGAGTCCACGAGCGACGACCAGTAAGTGCTTGATTCGTGCTTTGCTTGCTTTCTGCCACCGAGGCTTGACGTCCGTATTCTTTTGCTAGGCCGGCTCCTGCTGCGAAGAAGTTGAGAGGGGCTTCTGCGGCCCTGCTTGGGGCGAGTGCATCTGTCGGGGCGGCGCCTTCATCCGCTAGGGAGGAAGGCGGCGAGGCTCGCGCCTCCCCTACCCGATCATCTTTGCGAGGCCAACTAGGACACCTTGGCGAGAAGTCAGCCCCCGTGGCCCCGCTGACCCTGGAGTCGACTGCGCTCGATGTTGGAGCCGGGGCGGCTAAGGCCCATGGGGTTCCTTCTTGTCAAGCCATGATCACGCTGCCGTCCTCTCCGCCCGCTCCGCCGGTTCCTGTTTCTTCTGCTCCCTCTGCCGCCGTCCTGGACCAGGCCGCCAATGAACTGAGCTAGCTGCGGGAGGATCTTTTGAGCGCGGACCCTCGCCTAGTGGCCGGGCGCCTGGAGGTAACTTCTGCCTGGGCCCATTCTGCCGCCTCCATCCGAGCAGCGCTGAGCCAGGCCGTGTTGGCCTCCGATGGGGAGAAGCAAGTTGCCAGCCAAGCCAAGGCCGCTCGCGACGCTGTGGCCGCCCAGAGCCGTTGCAAGGCGCTGGAGGTCAAGCTGCAAGGCCTGCGTGACGAGCTCGCCAAGTAGGTGCACGGCCGCCAGGAGAGGGGGAAGGAGATGAAGGCTCGGGAGGCTACCGTCAAGGACCGGGACGCCAAGCTTGATGACCGCCACGGCCGATTGGAGACGCTGGAGCGGTCGCTGAAGGCGGAGAGTACCAAGCTGGACGCCAAGGCGAAGGTCCTGGCGGAGGATCGGGTGGCCTTCGCGAAGCTGGAGAAGAAGGCTCGCACCACGCTGAAGACGCTTTATGAGAGCGGCTTGGAGGAGCCGTTGGCTCGTGCGGAGGACGGCCCTGCCAAGCTGCTCCCCTTCCTGGTCGATGCGCTTGAAGATGTCGCGGACGGCCTTGGCCCCACGGTCGAGGCCGAGGCGCGTGCCCTGTCTTCTGTGGCGCTGATGCATGTCCTCAGCCACGTCTACTTGCGCGACCCCAACATCGACTTTGACAGCCTGCTGGAACCCGTGAGCGGCGACCATGCCGCCGCTGCCACTGAGACCGTGAAAGGCCGAGCCAAGGCTTTGCTGGGGAAGTTCCGCTCCTTCAGTATCTTGCCCGGGCGCGGTGCCGCCAGCTCCGCGACCTCAGGAGGCGGAGTCGCCCAGCGTGACTCCACCACGGCCGACGGCGCCACTGGAGAGTGATCCCTTCGCGGCTTCTGTCCTGTTTTTATTCCTGCAACATGCACCATGCCTCGCGGAGGCGTTTAAACTTGTGTTTGGTGTTGTGAAACAATCTATGGCTTGTAATATTTGCTTTGAATTTCCTAGAATTTGCATTTTCCTCTCCTACTTGTCTGCGCTCTACGTCGGTAGGGCCCGGCCCCGCGCATACCTCACCTAGCGTTAGCCCCGACCAGAAACCAAGACGAGACTAAGCAGTGAGGGGCTACGTGGCAAGTTAGGCTCCTGAGTCATGATGCTCAGGAGTCCCCCTTGACGCGCAAGCAACAAATAGGGAAGGGGGGAGAAAGGAGTGGATTGGTCGTTCTACGTCGGCAGAGCCCGGCCCCGCGTGTACCTCACCCAGCGTTAGCCCCGACCGGAAACCAGGACGGGACTAAGGAGTGAGGGGCTACGTGACCAGTTAGGCTCCTGAGTCACGATGCTCAGGAGTCGCCCTTGACGCTCAAACGGGTTTTCATACCTTGGCTCCGCTCCGGGAGGGCGCGCGACGACCAGGTCCGAGGGACCTGGCTAGGTGGCGTGCGCTTGGGCAAGGCCTGGGCGCAGCCCCCGTGTCCAGCCCTCTCGCGCGGCGCTCCCGAGGGGAGGCGTTGCGACGGTGCCGGACACTGAGCTCTGGGCTCTCCGAGGTTGGTACGACCGTGGCCCGCCCTCAGTTTTTTATCACCAGCGCGGAGCATAGCGCTTCCGCATGTGTACGGGCATAGCCGCTCCTCGGCAGTGTCGTCAGCCAGCATGGAGCATGGTGCTTCCACTGGTCCGTGGGAAGGGGCTCCCCTCCGGGAGGAGCCCCCGGGGCGTGTACAGCCCCGCCCTGACACGTGGCCGGCACGGTAGGGCTAGGAGAGGTGTATCTGGGCACCCGTGAGCCAGCGCGGGTCTCACAAGGCCCTACCTGGAGGCGGGTTGCGCCTGGCTCTGGGCCTTTATCAATGGTGTGTTCCTGCAGGGTGGTTAGAATGCAAATGCTCTACGTCCTCAGGTCCCGGCCCTCAAGCGAGCTCAGCTGCCACTGGTATGACAGGTCGCGATGCCGTGGGTCAAGGCCAGGGGGTGAGGGCTGGAGAGCCAGTAGGAGCCCATGAGTCGCGATGCTCAGGTACCCCCTTTTAATGTGCAAGTGCTTTGCATGAGAGCGGAGAAGTCCGCGATAAGCAGCAGGCGATAATCATGGGAACTAGATTAAGCGCGAAAGAGCAAATTCATTTTAAGTAGATGCGAGAAACGCCGATGGGCCAGGCCCGAGCGGCTTGGGGATGATGCATCCCGTGGGGCGCCCCCAACAAGGTAAGTAAAGAGCATAAGCAAAGCGGATACATGCCACGGGGACGGACCCGCGCGGCCTGGGAATGATGCGGCCCTGTGGGCGCTCCCAGCTAAAAATGGAACTTTGAAAGATGTCACCTGATGCTGTTGAAGATGAAGTGATGCTGAAGAAGCGAGCGATGCGCGGTGAAGATGCCGGTCCTCACGAGCCCCCAGGCCCAGGGGCCTCGGGAGGCTCCGGGGACACAGGTGGGTCCTCAAGAGCCATCTCCATCTCTGCCAGGACAGCATAATGCCTGACCTCCTGAGCCTCCAGAATGCTCCTCAGCAGGCGCTGGTGAGCGGCGACTGCGTTCGGCAGGCCGAAGGGCATGCGAACGTAGCTGTGAGGTGGTCCCTCGTAGCGCCTCACGCGCGAAGGCCAGAGGCGCTCTAGAGACGCGGCTCGGTTGAGCCCTGATACGTCGATGCAGACGTGCAGCCCACCATCCTCACCTGGATGTGGGGCTACAGCGGGCAAGCGGCGGTTGCCGCGCATGACTCTCGACTCCTGCAGCTCCTGGGTGTTTCTTGCGATGAACTCCTGAGGGTTTGGTCTTCCTTGCCTTGTACCTTCCTGAGGGAAACGTGCCTGGAAGCACCCCTCCAAGTGGTGCTCGAGCGCCTCCCTCGTGACCTTGGCAAAGTCTGTGGCTCTCCAAAGAAGAGCCCCCGAGCCCTGCCTGAGGAGGGCGCCAGGAGCGCCTTCCTATGCGAGAGAGGGTGGCGCTCCCTGATCGGGCGCGAAACCTGACGCAACACCTCCGGAGGTGCCTGCCTCCTTGTGGCTTGGGCCAGGCGAGGCTTCTTCTTCTTGAGGGTCGCCTCGGGAAGTCTTCCGCTCCTGTGATCTGGGTCTTCGATTGCTGCGGCTTGGAACGCACGCTCAAGCGAACACACTGCATCCCTTTCTTCACAGGGTACGGTGATGACTCCACCGCTTCCAGGCATCTTGAGGACATTGTAGCCATAGTGAGTCACCGCCATGAACTTGGCTAGGGCTGGGTACCCGAGGATGGTGTTGTATGGCAGGCGAATGTGGGCGACGTCGAAGTCGATGAGTTCAGTGTGGTAATTGTTGCGCTGCCCGAAGGTGACTGGTAGGCGAACCTTCCCTATCGGAACAGTGGAACTATCAGTGACTCCTGAGAAAGGCTTGGTTGGCTGAAGCTGATCATATGGCACTTGGAGATTGTCGAACGTCTCGACAGACAGGACGTTGAGTCCTGCCCCGCCATCAACAAGGGTCCTGGTGACCTGCACATTGCTGATGACTGGGGAGCAAAGCATTGGGAGGACTCCGGCTGTTGCCGCGCACTTGAGCTGATCCGCTGAGCTGAACGTGATAGTGCATGTAGACCACC
Organism: Triticum dicoccoides; assembly: GCF_002162155.2. Classification (NCBI taxonomy): domain Eukaryota; kingdom Viridiplantae; phylum Streptophyta; class Magnoliopsida; order Poales; family Poaceae; genus Triticum; species Triticum dicoccoides. Next base: position 636,643,620 of record NC_041392.1, on the reverse strand, counting down.
TGAGAGGGCGAGTGGCCTCAAGCTTGGGGAGGACTGCATTCACCTCGCGAGCAAACTGCTTGAAGATGCGCTGTGAGGCTGGGGCCTGGGCGCCACCCAAGATGCAAGCGATTGCGCGTGGCTCCTGGAAGCCCCCAGCCCCATCGTCTTGATGTTGGTCTTCATTCCTCCTTAGTGGTGGCGGCAGAGGAGGAAGGCCTGCGGTGCCGTGTGGGCGATCCTCACGAGGCTGATCTCTCCAGCCTTCCTCGCGAGGCTGGTCCTGCCAGTGATCCTCGCGAGGTCGGTCACGCCACCCTTGGCGAGGTCCACGGTCTTCCCATCGTCCTCCACCTCTTCCTCCTCCTCGGCCATAGCCCATGTCGTTGCATTCGGGGCGTCGGCCGATTCGCCCATCTCGCACGGCCCTGAGCTCTTGACATTCATTGGTGTTGTGGGTGTGGAGGTCATGGTACACGCAGTATCAGCTGCCCTTGGATGACTCAGGCTGATCCCTGCCTCGCTTGGTGTCTGGTTCCGCTACAAGCACGGCAGCCCCCTTGCACTTCACGTCTTTGTCCTTGAGCTTCTTCTCTTCTGGGTCGGCTGCCGGGAGCTCAAGGAGGGAGAGGCGCCCTTCCTCAGCCCTGGCGCACTTGGTCGCCAAGCTGAACAGCTCTAGGGATATGCACAAGTCTTCATGGATTGCCAACTCCTCTTTCATCTTGATGTCGTGCACGCCATTGGAGAAGGCTGAGATGATGGCCTCTTCAGTCACCTTGGGGATCTTGAGGCGAGCGTTGTTGAAGCGCTGGATGTATTTATGCAGGGTCTCCCCTTGCTGTTGCTTGATGCGGCGTAGGTCGCTCACGGCCGGGGGCCGGTCGTGAGTGTCGTGGAAGTTGGCGATGAAGCGGGTGCGCATCTCGTCCCAGGAGGAGATCGTGCCGGGAGCCAGGTTCAGGAGCCAGGTGCGGGCGCCGTCCTTGAGCGCCATGGGAAACCAGTTCGCCATGACCTTTTCGTCTCTGTTGGTGGCTTCGATGCCCAGCTCGTAGAGCTGTAGGAATTCCGCAGGGTCCGCCCTGCCATCGTAGCGAGGGGGCAGGTCGGGCTTGAACTTGCCCGGCCATGTGACGCCACGCAACTCGGGGGTGAAGGTGAGGCAGCCTGCTGTGGCCACCAGCGCCCTTTGCTGGTGCTGGGCTTGCTCCTGGGGATTACCATGCGCCACCACTTGGAGCAGCACGGGGTCTTGGCGTGGAGGCGGAGGGACGCGATCTTGGTGCGCCGGCGCTGGGAGCGCGCGAGCACCTTCTCGGGGACGAGGGATCTCTTCGTAGCTCCCTTCTTGCTACGTAGGAGCCGGACATGGAGGGTCTCGCCCTGGGGCTATGCGCCTTGGAGCCAGGGCACCTTCTTGGGGAGGAGGTGGCGGAGGCGCCTCCTGATCCTTGCCCCCTGCGCAGAATGGAGGGTGAGGCAGGGAGAGGGACGGCAAGGGGGAGCCTCCTGCGGCGCTGACGAGCTCGGTGATGCGGGCGAGCCAGTCCTCGTAGAGGTCGTTGACGGGGCGGTAGTGCAGGAGCTCTCTTGCCAGGAGCAGCGCGGCATGCGCGTCCGCAGGGGCGCGACGAGCATGGGATGACGAGCCAGCTGGAGTCAGCGACGGGGTGGCGGTGCGGCCATCCCGCCGCACCGAAGGATGCTGGGACGAGGCCTGCTGCTCGTTCCCCGCCGGGCTGGTGGCGGCGTTGGCGGCAGGTGACGGGAAACGATGAGGGCGTCCGCCGACGGGCGCCATCTAGGCGACGCGGGTGGCGAGAGCAGCCCGGCGCTCGGCGCAAGCCCGACAAGCGTCAGCATGGACACGACGGAAGATCACACGCGAACCGCGGAAGAAAGAATCCGGTGCACCCCTACCTGGCGCGCCAAATGTCGGATTTCAGGTTCTGGCAGACCCTTGAGGTTCAAACACTGGGGTGCACGCGGAAATCTCTCCCCTACCGATCTACGTTCGATCTCCTCGTGTGATCTAAGCTGGGAACGACGAACAACACAAAGTACACGAGATTTATACTGGTTCGGGCCATCGTTGTGGTGTAATACCCTACTCCAGTGTGTGGTGTGGTGGATTGCCTCAGGGGCTGATGATGAACAGTACAAGGGAAGAAAAACCTCGCAAGAGGTGTTCTAGAGCTGGTGCGATGAACTGCGGGGTGAGTTTGATCGCCTCTCTCTCTCTCTTTCCTAGGGCTCTATCCGATCTGGTCCCATTGCCCCTACTCTGTGGTGGCTAGCTCTATTTATAGAGGCCCTGGGCCTCTTCTCAAATAATGAGCGGGAAGGGCGCCAACAATTGGCCATTTTGAAGGGGAACATCTAGTACAAGTTATCCTGACCAAAGGTGGTCTTCGGCTGCCAAAAGCACCGGTGATGACGCCGTCTTGGGCTCCACAGTGACCTCCGTCCTGCCGCTCTGCTGGTCTTGGTCTCGTTGCACCGGAATGGTAACCTTTGCCTGATGCCTTGGCCTGTGCTTGCCCCCTTTGCACCGAAAGGGGAACAAGGACACTGCGCAGGCCGGCGCCTGTCTGGCGCCCGCCTGGTCTTGATTTGTCATGGCTTGCGTCACAGGCTCCTCGCGAGGTACCCCTGCCTTGATCTCTCTGCCTCCTCGCAAGCCTGCCTGATGAGGCCGCCTTTGAGGAAGCTTCTTGTCGTCCGCCCCGCGAGGGTCTTGAGCTTGAGCTGATGAAGATGGGCCGAGCTGGGGCCCCCACTTGAGCCACGCTGCAGGCCGCAGGCAGGCAAGTCCGCGGACCCCGTTCCCAGAACGCCGACACGCGCCCCCTACCTGGCGCGCCAAAGATGTCGGTGGGAAATGACACCTGTATGGGATCACAAGAATCCCTACTGCGGTTGCGGGGTGCGGGGTTGAGAGAAGAGCGGGTCTAGTAGAGAGCACGCGGTTCGTTTATCCAGGTTCGGGCCACAAGGATGCGTAAAACCCTAGTCCTACTTTGGTGGATGTATTCTGAGTTCTTGAGCTAGCTACGGAGTGTAACGAGCTCCAAAAAGCCGAATCCTTCTCCTGGTCGCCTCGGGCCTCCTTTTATAGGAAAAAGGGGCTGCCACAGTGGCACACAGGAGGTGAAAAGGTCTATAGTGGCACGAGGTTATCCCTTGTATTATAGGACAAGGCGCATTTAATGCAAGGCTTAGGTGTCCCTTCACTTTATTGGGGACGGGGGCGAGGCCCGTCCCGTCCGTCGCCGCTCCACCAAGCTTCAACACGCACCCTGGCCAGCGATGCATGCAGTGCCATGTAGGCAGGCACGCAGCTGAGGTGGCGCGGTGGTGGAGCCTCCACGAAGGCCTGCATGTTGCCACGGAGGTGCCTGCCCAGCTGGTTTGGGTCGGCAGCTGCATGCGAACGGCGGCGGAGACTTGGCTGGCGTGGGCCTGGTGGTGGTCCCGCTGGTGTCCTTGGCGAGGGCCTTACCGGGTGGCCCGGCAAGAGTCTTGCCGTGTGGCCCAGCAAGGGTCTTGCCACGGCACGCTGTCATCCCCGGCAAGGATCTTGTCGGGGGTCTGGTGGCCTTCCTCGGCAAGGATCTTGTCGAGAGTCGTCGTCTTCTAATCCTCATCTGATCTTGAATATGTCTTCACAAAGATCTGCATGCCACCACAGAGGTGCCTTTCCGAGCCCTGGCCCCACGCTAATGATGGCGCTGGGGGCCATGGGCTCAAGGGTGGCTCGCTCCGTTGGCGTGGGGCGAGCTGCCCTGGCAAGGGTCTTGCCGGGGCTGCCAAGGCTGCCCCTGTAAGTGCATCTAGTGCCACCCCTAGTTGGTTTTGGAGTATTGACGACAAACCTAGTTGAGGGACTAATGTGTTTGTGAGAATTGCAGGATAACATAGGTAGAAGTCCCTCATTGATTCGGTTTTACTACCAGAGATGACCCCTAAAAATGTATGAAGACATTGAAGTCAAAGGTGGTATATGAAGATATTCACATTGAAGACTATGACAAGAGAAGACACTATATGAAGCCTATGGAGCTCGAAGACTTAGATCTTTCGTAGTTCTTTTTCTTTTGTGTTGAGTCATAGGAACCACCGTACTGTTAAGTGGGGTCCAAGAGAACCAGTCAGAATGACTGAAGTGATGCCTAAACCAGAAACCTATGTCTTCGAGTGAAGACTATGAGAGCGAATCTTGTCCAGAGTCGGACAAGTCAGCTTTGCTTGTAGCCCAAGTAAAGTTGCCGTGTGAGTTTGAAATCTGACCATTGGAACACGTGTCAGTTCCTTAGTGACCCAGGGTCATTTCGGACAAATCAGGTTGGGTTGCCAAGTGGCTATAAATAGCCCACCCCCTACAACCATAAACGGTTGGCTGCTCAAATTGAAAGTACGGCTTTTGTCGTTTGAGAGCAACCCACCTCGAAGCCTTTGAGAGAGAATTTCTTGCGAGGATAAAGCCCTAACCACCAGAGCCAGAGAGAATTGGGCATCACTTAAGTCTTCTTGTCTGTGTGATCTAAAGACTTATTACACTTGAGGACTGTGCATCCTCCAGCCGGTTAGGCGTCGCATTCTGAGCATCCAAGAGACATTGTGGATTGCCGGTGAACGAAGTCTGTGAAGGTTTGGGAGTCTACCTTGAAGACTTACCAGAGTGATTGGGCGAGGTCTATGTGACCTTAGCTCAAGGAGAATACGGTGAGGACTGGGTGTCCTGAGCTGCGTGTTTAGGACTGGGTGTCCGGGACTGTGTGTCCTAAGGTTTAAATACCTAGCCGCTCCAACCAGACGTACAGTTGTCACAGCAACTGGAACTGGTCCAACAAATCATTGTCTTCAACGAGTCACTGGTTTCATCTTCACTTCACTTTACTTACCGTTATTCCTTGTGAAGTCATTGTATGTTTGCAGTATCATTTGTCTTCACTGAGTGACTGCGTGTTCTGTTTGGCTTCACAATATCTTCCTACCTGATCCTTACTACCTAGCTGCTATTAGTCTTTGTGCTTTCACTTCATTGAATACTTGACTATGGTTTGCCTAGTGTAGTCTACCTTCCGCTGCATGGTAATAGGTTTAATTTTATCGTTTGTCTTCAAAACTTCTATGTTCTGAAGACTTTCATAAAAATCGCCTATTCACCCCCCTCTAGTCGATATAACGCACTTTCAATTGGTATCAGAGCAAGGTGCTCCCTTGTTCTGTGTGATTCGGTTTAACCACCTGGAGTTTTATCTATATCGACTGTAGGGATAATTAAAGTCTCCGTTGTGTGCCCCGTCTTCGATGGAACTGAATATCCCTACTGGAAGAATAAGATGCGCATGCATCTTGAAGCCATTGACGTCGACCGATGGTATGTCGTCGAGAACGGCGTTCCCAAGGCTGGAGAAGGTGTCACTGCTGCTGATGTCAAGAAATTCGTTCAACTGGACTCTACTGCCAAGAATATCATCTGTGGTCATCTAACCAAAGGACAGTATGGCCGTGTGAGTGCTTTGAAGACATCCAAGCTGGTCTGGGACTGGCTCTCCAAGGTCAATGAAGGCATCTCAACCCAGAGAGATCAGAGAATCAGTGTCCTTCGCAACCTCTTCAACCGCTTCAAGCGAAATGACAATGAGAATGTCCAGCACACATTTGAGTGACTCACTGACATCACAAATGAGCTTCAAGCCCTCGGGGCCACTGAGATTACCAAACACGAAGTCGTCAAGATGCTGCTGAGATCACTTGATAGTTCGTTTGACATCCTGACCCTGATGATTCAAGAATGTCCTGATTTCAAGACACTCGATCCGTCTGACATACTTGAGAGGCTCAACACACATGAGTTTCAGCTTTCGGAGAAAAGAGATATCTACGGTCCAAACTATGGGCGAACTCGTGCCTTGAAGGCAAAAGCTGTCTCCTCATCTGAAGAAGAATCTGACAACAGTTCTGATGATCCTGAAGACATTGGAAGGGAACTTGCTATGCTTGTCAAGAAGTTCCAAAAATTCACCAAGAAGAAAGGCTTCAGAAAGTCTTCCCGATCAAGTTCAAGGAATGATGAAGCTCCTGCTCATGACTACAAGAAGAAAACATGTCACAAGTGCAAGAAACTTGGCCACTTCATCTCTGAGTGTCCACAGTGGGACAATGAGAACAAAAAGAAGAAGAAGAGCAAGGAATATGACTCTGACGACAAGAAGAAGAAGAAGAAGAAATACTCAAAGTCTTCTTCCAAGTCTTCCTCAAAGTCTTCATCACACAAGAAGAGCTCATCTGGCAAGGCACGTGCATTTGTTGGCAAGGAAATGGATTCAGAGGAGTCTGCTTCTGAGGAGGCGGAGGTGGAGTCTGAGGAGGAATCTGACTCAGGCGTCGCAAGTTTGGCTACAACATACGTTTCCAAGACCATCTTCAACACTGAAGACAATGACTTCATCACCGACACTGATGCAAATGACAAGGACTACTCCGCTTCTACCTACTGCTTCATGGCACGCGGTGCCAAGGTAAACACACGCACTACTCACTATCAAACATCTAGTGACGATGACTCTGATTGTGGTTCAAAACCTAGCTACAAAACACTTGCTAAAATTGCAACTGAACAACAGAAAGCTATGGAACATATTCAAAAACTGTTAGACAGAAGCGATGATCTGTTAGGTGCTGAAATGACTCGATCTGAATCCTTAATTGAAGACATAAAAAATCTTCACGTTAAGTATCAGAAACTTGAAAGTCGTCATGAAACTCTCTCAACAACTCATGAAAAGCTTTCCTATGATTATCTTCAAAGGAAGCAAGATGTTGAGAAATTGAGAGCGGTTCATGAAGATCTTCAAACGGAAAACGAGTCACTTCGCGCCAAACAGATCAGTCCCGCTCAGGAAGGATTTGAACCACCATGTCTTAAATGCATTGAGCGTGATAATGCTATTTCTGTTGCTGAATGTTCTACTGCTACTGCTGTTGCAATATCTTCAACTGTTGATGTGGTAACTAACCCCTCTGCTGAGGATACCACCGCTATTGCTGATGAGAATGCTAGGTTGAAGACATTGCTTGAAACAGGGATGTACAAAAGTCTTAAAGGGCATCAGACGCTATGTGATGTCCTGAAAAAGCAGATTCTGAACCGAAACCCTAGGAAAGAGGGTGTAGGGTTCGTCAGAAAAATGAATGCAGATGGCTCTTACTGGAAACCTGAGCAATACCCCAAAACCATGTGGGTTGCTGCAAAGGAACCTCCAGCAGATCCATCCAATCTATCTGGCTTCACTTGTGCTAACCCCATTATCATTGATGAATCCTTTGATGCAAACTATATACTATTTAAGAATCAGAATGGTGAAGTATTTGCCAGGTACATTGGTACTAACTGCAGGAATGGACCGCCTATGAAGAAGATCTGGGTTCCGAAAAGGTGTCTAGAGAGTCTTCCTGTGAATGTCATCATGACACCTCACATGAAGAAGACAAACCTCAGAGCAAAGGCTTCATACGGTCCAAAGGCTTTATACAGACAGAGGACTCACCTAAGTCGCACTAACGCAAATGTTTTGCAGGGAAACCATACTCAGGCATATGAATATGAGAGCGGTTCATCAAACCGCCATGTTCATAAGACCAAGAACTATTCTGCTTATTCTTATGAGTACTATTGTCCGCCTACAAGACTGTTTGCTAAGGCTTCAAAGCCAAAATTCTCAGATGCTGCACTTAGACTTATTACTTCTAAGCCGCCCTTGATGTGGGTGGCTAAGAAAGCTTAACTCTCTTTTGCAGGGAAAGGTCTCCAGCAGAAAACCAAAATCGTCTGACGCTATTGCTAGGGACCTTAAACATCTTGTAGGGCGCAAGATCAAATGCCCAAATAGTCTTACTATGTATTTCGTACCTGAATCGCTTGCTACTCTCCCTATTAGTCCTAACCTGGATCTAAGATTTCATAACCCACTGGTTCGTCAAATGTTTTTGCTTCACAATGCTCTTGGTGAAGCCTATCCCCCTAACTGCACTGTAGGGTACGACACCAGCGTCTTCAGAATGGATTATTGACAGTGGGTGTACAAATCACATGACTGGCAAAAGAAGTCTTCTTATCGACTCAACCTTACGTCCATCCGACAAGAGCCACATCACATTTGCTGACACTGGTAAAAGTAAGGTATTGGGTCTAGGTAGAGTTGCAATCTCAAGGGATCAACACATGGATAAAGTCATGCTTGTTGAATCCCTTGGCTTCAACATAATGTCTGTCTCAATGCTTTGCGATTTGAACATGATCGTAATGTTTGGAAAATATCGTTGCCTTGTACTAATGGAATCTGACAAGTCTCTAGTGTTTGAAGGGTATCGAAAAGATGATTTGTACGTGGTAGATTTCTCAGCAGGGCCACAGCTTGCAGTGTGTCTTCTAGCAAAGGCTTCAGAATGCTGGCTCTGGCATCGGAGGCTTGGACATGTTGGCATGAGGAACCTCCACACCCTTGCGAAGAAGAAGCATGTCATAGGCATTGAGGGCGTCAAGTTCAAGAAATACCACTTATGCGGTGCCTATGAAGCAGGGAAGATGACGAGGGCCAAACATCCCTCGAAGACAATCATGACCACTACTCGACCCTTCGAACTGCTTCACATGGATCTTTTTGGTCCCACTCATTACTCAACTCTAACTACTACTGCTTGCCTCTATGGCTTCGTTATTGTTGATGATTATTCTAGATATACTTGGGTGCACATAATCCTTTACAAGACTGAAGTGCAGGATGTCTTCAGACGCTTCGCCAATCGAGCTATGAACAATTTTGGCGCCAAGATAAAGCACATCAGGAGTGACAATGGCACTGGATTCAAGAACACTGGCCTTGATACATATCTTGATACCTTGGGCATCACACATGAATTCTCAGCCCCGTACACGCCACAGCAGAATGGCGTCGTCGAACGCAAGAACAGAACACTAATTGAGATGGCCAGAACGATGCTAGATGAATACAAGACCCCAAGAAAATTCTGGCCCGAAGCCATTGATACTGCATGCCATACAATCAATCATGTTTATCTTCACAAGCTACTGAACAAGACATCTTATGAGCTCCTTACTGGCAAGAAGCCAAATGTCAGTTACTTCAGAGTATTTGGCGCAAGGTGCTGGATCAAGGACCCACATCACACCTCAAAATTTGCACCAAAAGCACATGAGGGTTTTATTCTTGGATATGGAAAGGATTCGCACTCCTACAGAGTCTTCAATCTCTTTCATTACAAAGTGGTTGAAAGAGTGGATGTGCGGTTCGATGAGACCAACGGTTCACAAAGAGAGCAGCTGCAAAATGTGCTAAATGAAGTTCCATCCAGTGAATCAATCAAGCTAATGGGAACTGGAGAAATTATACCTTCGGAAGCTCATCCTGAAGAAGAACATCATTTCAGCACCTGATCAACATGAAGACAATGCTCAGCCTGAAGACATTCCTTCCAACAACGACAATGAACAGCAAGAGCAAAGTCTTCGCCCTGTACATCCTCGCGTTGCCAATGAAGTGCAGATTGAAAGAATAATTGATAGCATCAATGCACCTGGTCCACTCACTCGTTCAAGGGCAACTCAGCTAGCAAATTTCTGTGGGCACTTCTCATTCGTCTCAATAGCAGAACCCAAGAAAGTTGAAGAAGCCTTCATGGAACCTGAATGGATTCAAGCTATGCAAGAAGAGCTTCAACAGTTTGAGCTGAATAATGTATGGGAACTGGTTAAGCGTCCTGATCCACGGAAGCACAATATAATAGGCACCAAATGGATATACCACAACAAGCAAGATGAGCATGGTCAAGTTGTCAGAAACAAAGCTCGTCTCGTTGCTCAAGGATATACTCAAGTGGAAGGCATTGACTTCGATGAAACATTTGCTCCTGTGGCTAGACTTGAAGCCATATGCATACTGCTGGCCTATGCAAATCATCATAACATACTTCTATATCAAATGGATGTGAAGAGTGCCTTTCTCAATGGCGAGATTGAAGAAGAAGTGTATGTTGCACAACCGCCTGGCTTTGAAGATCCAAAACATCCTGACATGGTATACAAGCTCAACAAGGCACTGTATAGCCTCAAACAAGCCCCTCGGGCATGGTATGACACACTCAAATACTTCCTGAAGAGCAAAGGCTTCATACCTGGTTCCCTAGATCCCACTCTTTTCACGAAGACATATGATGGTGAACTATTTGTGTGCCAAATATATGTGGATGACATTATCTTCGGCTGCACCAATCAGAAGTACAGTGAAGAGTTTGGATATATGATGCAAGAGCAATATCAGATGTCCATGATGGGGGAGCTGAAGTTCTTCCTCGGTCTTCAAATACGACAACAACGCAATGGCATCTTCATATCTCAAGAGAAGTATCTCAAAGATTGCCTGAAGAAGTTCGGTATGCAAGACTGCAAAGGCTTCACAACACCAATGCCAGCCAAACATCATCTGGGTCCTGACGACAATGGTAAATACCACTCCATGATTGGTTCTTTACTTTATCTATGTGCATCTAGGCCAGATATTATGCTTAGTGTTTGCATGTGTGCTCGATTTCAAGCGGCACCAAAGGAGTCGCATCACTTAGCTGTGAAGCGAATTCTTCGATATTTGGCTCACACCCCAACTCTAGGATTATGGTATCCAAAGGGCTCAGAGTTTGATCTGGTTGGATTCTCGGATGCTGATTATGCTGGTGACAAAGTTGATCGCAAGTCTACATCAGGCACATGTCACTTTCTGGGACGATCACTTGTATGTTGGTCTTCAAAGAAGCAGAACTGTGTATCTCTCTCCACTGCTGAATCTGAATACATTGTTGTTGGATCTTGCTGCGCTCAGCTTCTGTGGATGAAGAAAACACTCAAGGACTATGGCATTCATCTGAAGCAAGTGCCACTTTACTGCGACAATGAAAGCGCCATCAAGATTGCCAACAACCCAGTTCAGCACTCGAAGACAAAGCACATTGAAATTCGTCATCACTTTCTCAGAGATCATGTTGTGAAGGAAGACATTGATATCATACACGTCAACACTGAAGAGCAATTGGCAGATATCTTCACCAAGCCCTTGGATGAGAAGAGGTTTTGCAAGTTACGGTGTGAGCTAAATATCCTGGAATCCTCAAATGTCCTGTGATCAGGCACACATCCTAACCCTTATGCATATTGATGACTTAGATGTGCAACACACGAAGTAAAGTATATCTTCAATCAATGAAGACATACATTCTAAGTGTGAATACATTAATGTGGAATTTGACTTCGGAGCGCCAC
>NC_041392.1:636602592-636631891 GCF_002162155.2 Triticum dicoccoides | reverse complement strand
ATATATGCTAGTGTTCTGTCCTCTACAGCATTCACTTATAGCTATGTCTTCGTGTTGAATCTTTTGAACTAAGTGAATGTGGTCGGACCCTAACCTCTCTATGCTTTCTATCTCAAACTCTATCTCCCCAAGTCATATGCATTCTATTGAAACTGTCGAATGTCTTCTCTGCGTCCTTGTCAGCAGAAGATACAGAGAAAACCATTAAGTCCGTTTTCAATGCTCATTCCTCCACATGAAATCCGGAGAAGTAGGAACGACCACCCGACAATCCAGGCGTGCATGGGACGTGGAACAAACCCCAAAATTCCGCATAATGGCCACGTGTTCCTCAGATGCGAATCGCCAGGGGCACCTGTGTAATAGCACAGTGCCGCCCCTGTGCCTATAAATACACACTCACAGCGGTCATTATCTCTTCTTCCACCCTCGCATGAACCCTAGCGCCACCGCTAGCCCTCGATGATGCCGGCGACGAAGCGCTTCGCTGCCGCAACCTCTCCGACGCCGTCTTCACGCTGACCGCGGACATCGTCCTCTCCGCCGTCGCCGTAGGTGTCCTCCGTCGCCAAGTTAGGGCACGGAAGATCGAACTGCTCGGCCTCATCTTACACTCCGTCTAGCAGTTCTTAGTGTGGTAAATAAAACTTCCTCTTTTTACAGCACCATTGATCCTATGGATTTGTCACTTTCTACCACAAGCAGTTTCTGTTCACACAAGCTAGATCTCTCTCATACTGCATCTCATAACATGCCTAGTATATTCACTTGTGCTTCACAAAGTAGTTAGATTCCTCACTTGTACTGATCTATGGATTCGTACAAATCTGGAACCAACTTCTTATCTATGAGTGAATGTCTTCACACGATGAGGTCAATGTCTTCTAAACTGATTTATCTTCAAAATCTTCTGAGAATGCATATGACCTCTTCCCCTTCCCTCGCACCTTAATGCTGTCACAGGTACATGTCCGTGGGAGAATCCTTTGGTCCTCATATTCTGCATTCATTTGTAGAATTCTTACAGCATCACATAAATTCTCCCGAAGCCAGTTCTTGTTGGTCCAGCAAACGAAAACCTTTGAAGCCTTTGAACGTCTTGAAGCCTTTCAAGTTAAAGTTTATGGCTTCAGAGAAAGCAGCAAGGAAGGGTGGCAGAAAGCGTCGTGGTGAGACCTCCAGAGATCTGCCAAATGAACTCTCAGAAATGTACAAGACAGATCCTGAAGAGGATTACAGTCAGCGCAAGACCCGAATCCAATGGATTCAAAGATATTGGGCAGAACAATGGTTCAAATACAGATTTGTGACCCAGGAGTATGCTGAGAAAAACGCCATCAAGAGACCGTGGGGAGACATCCTATTCAAGAATCTTCTACCCAGGTCCAGAGATGAAGCCATTGCTCAAGGCTTCTATCCATGCATGGTCCGTGGACCACAGCCTGCTGATGCACACTCGTCGTCACTGCTATGGTGTCGTGACGACAATCTGTTCAAGTGCAACATCCAGTTTGCTTAGAACTCAGCGAAGCAGAACAAGAAGACTTTTGGGTTAGACTTCAACCCTGGTCCCTCATCTCCAAGGGCAGATGGCACACAACATGCAGAACCCAATGTCATCGGTCCTTTCGCCAACCTTGAAGGCCTCATCACCTACATCTTGGTTCAAGGGACTGCAGTGAATGAGCCTATAGCTGACATTGAGTCTGATGACGCACCTGCAGTGCCGAAGCCAAAGCAGTTGAAGAAGCCAAAAGCTTCAAAGTCGGCCCCTTCACCAAAAATCTCAAGGGCGAAGCCATTGGCAATTGCACCTCCTGAAGGCAGTGTGCAGTTTGAAGACTTATCACGCGTCTCCAAGCCCCAGAAGGCCAAGATGCCTCTGTCTCACACTGGCAAAGAGCTAACAACTACTGCCATTCTGCGCAACGACGACATTGATCTGTCAAGTGATGAAGATCTTGCAGATGACGCTCTTGAGCAACTCATAAGAGCAAAGAAGAAGCAGAAATCTTCAATGATCTGCCTCTCTTTGATGTCACCATCATCCACAACTTCATTGACGAGTGGTTTGACACGCCAAACATCAGCTTTGAAGATCTGCAGCTACCCATTGGCCTTAGTGTCGCCTTCCAAGGCGCCATTGCTTCAGAACTTGCTATTGCCCAGCGCATTGTTGAACTGAAGCAGAAGATTGACTATGAAAAGGCTTAGTTCAAGAAGCATATGGCCAAGCTCAGCGTGCAAGAAGTGAAGAACTTCAAGACAATGATGCACGAGCTCAAGGAAGCCTTTGTGAAGAAGCATGCAGAAGCTCAGGGTTCACGTGAGCGCATGAAGACTCTGGCTGACAGATGTGTGCAAGCCTATAATGAGGCTGAGAAGCGCAAGGCACTTGGGCGTCCTGGCATCGACCCCAGGATGGCCGCAAAGAAGAAGAAGAAGCCTGCTACGGCTGAACCTGATGCACCAAGGCAAGAAGCAGTTCCGATTGTATTCCCAACTAGACTGACTGGCTCGAAGCCAAAAAGCCGGTCAACAGCTTCAGAGCTCAAGAAGACAAGGACTGCTGAGGCTGAAGCCAGGAAGAGGAAACACTATGAAGCCTCTCCTACTGCCCCCTCCAAGAAGAAGAGGAAGACCAAGAAAGCTCGGGCTGCTTCCACAAAGCCCTTGATAGTTGAACCCATTTCTATGGTCTATCCTGAAGCTGAACGACAACTGACAATTCATGAGCCTGCTTCCATAGAGGCTCATGAAGCTGAAGACATTCCAGCAGCTGATCCCATCACTGCTGAAGACATTGGTCAACATGACAATGTAGAAGATGGTGCAGTCCTTCCTCAGCATGAAAACAGCAAACTCATCAGCATTGGTCGTCCACTGACGCCAATTGCACAGGATGCTTCATGGGCGGATCGCCCACAAGAGGAAGAAGACTATGAGGCCCAGCCCACTCCAACTCCACAGGCGTCGTCTGCGTTCCGCAGGCTTCACAAAGGTCCAAGGCCTCAAGTCTCTGCTGAAGACATTCCGGCTGCATCAGCCACAGAAGAAGGAGTCCCACAAGATCCCACTCCCCTGTCCCACCAAGAAGCAGTTCTCCAGGAGAATGCGCTTGTGACCGACCCTCCAGCTAGTCAAGTGGAGGATGAAAATCGTGAGGCTGCCACAACCACCAATGAAGCTAATGTGGAGCCCTCCCCAGCAAAAGCTTCAGAAGACAGCGAAGCCACTGATCCCGCCACTTCTGTTCCTGAGTCTGCTGTCGGTCCCCAATTCAACTATCATGTTGAGCACAGGCCTCAGGTCCAGAAGCCAATCCCAAGACTGCCAAGGTTTCCAGGTCCTGCATCAGCACCTGGCTCCTTCAACATCAATGGCTTCAGGGCAGACAACAGTTCTTCAATAGCTCCAGGAACCCCTACTCAAGGGAAAGGATATCATCTGATCGGTTCTGGAGCTATCCTCAGCGAAGCTATTACTCTTGCATTCTGTACAACCAAGGTCGCATCTTCCCACACAAGCGCCTTGACGTTGAAGCTATAGCGGGTCTGCCCTGTCTGGAAGAAGCTTTAGATTGCTTCAAGGAAGTTGGACTGCTGCCGTTCATTACTGACGAAGAGCATTGGAATGAAGAGCCGCTGCTTCAATTCTATGCCACACTTCACATCAGAGGGTACAGCAGAGATCCGAAGACTTGGGTCCTGGAGTGGATGACTGGCAACGTTCATCACGAAGCCAATGCATTTGACATCATTGAGCTCACTGGCTTGCCCACTCCTGGCGATCTCTTCGAGCAAGGCTGTCAGCTGCATGCTGAAGCTATTGAGAGCATCTTTCAGCGGCCAGAACCTGATATGAGTCAAATGCTCAGCATGATGAAGCCATTGCCCCAAGATGCTGCTTATCCCATAGAGTTCTTCATTGAAGACCTTGAGTACCTGCCCAGAACCATCTAGCACATCATCAGGCGAACTCTCTGGCCTATCAAAGGGCACTCTCCAAATGCCAAGCTTCAGGGTGCAATGAAGACTTTGGTCTTCTATATACTTCATGGCAAATGCTTCAATGCACAGGACTTCTTCATACACCAACTTGCTGCATCAGGCATTGATCTGTTTGGTTTGAAGTTCTATGCCCCTTGGGCCATGCGGCTGATCAAGCTACACTCCGCTATCTCGTATCAGCCCTCAGCCCGCAACCATCGGATCTTCTTGCCTGACGTGGACATGTCTACTGAAGCCATATATTCTAAGCCTGCCAAGCAACCTCTAAGTCTTCAGAATGCAGAACATCAGAGTTTTACTCAGAACGTTGAAGGCGTTGAAGCAGTTTCTCGGGTGTATCCTTTGGCTGGCACTACACGTGCACCACACCCTGCTTCCACTGAAGCCACTGACAGTGCCACTGCTCCAAGACCCAAGAAGCGCACTCGTGTTCTCAACGACCGAGAGCTTCTTGTGGCTCTACATCAGAAACAGGATAGGCATCATGACTGGCTGAAGCATCAGATGAAAAGCCTCTTGGTGGATGTTAATCGCACTCAAAATCTTTCCACCAAGAATGCTTTCGTTGCCCATGAAACCTATCGCCGCACATGGAAAGGGCTCACAATGATGTGTTCTGAAGCTGATCTTCAAGAGGATGGATTCACTGAGAGATTCAAGTTTGACTCCACACCTCCTCGAAGGGCTGTGCTGCTAGGAACTCCATCCCTTGAAGACTTTGAGTTCTCTTCCTCTGCTGCCACAGTGACTGCCAGAATTATTGAGGAAGAAGACGATGCTACTTCACCGCCACCTCCTTCGGCACCTCCAAGCTCTTCTGCACCGCCAAACAACACCAACAACCTTGCTACTTCACCTACTCCTCATGGGAACGAGTAGAGGCTCTATGTCTTCAAACCTTTTTGGTCATTACTGACAAAAGGGGGAGAAGCATATGAGATTGATAGTCTTCAAGCGGGTCCATATGGACGGGTGCCTTATATTTTGCTTCGTGCTTACAACTCTCGTTTTTGCTACATTTGGTTCTTATGAGTTGTAACACTTAAACTAGATGGTCGTCTGCTACTTATTTGCCACCTTGTTTTGCGAAGATAAATTCTGCATGTGCGACGATAAATTCCGCACTTAGCTCATTCTGCAGACGTCCATTTTCCATTATGCATGTCATTATCTTCATATACTTTCACATGCATAGTGGATTGTCATCATAAGTTGAAGTGGATCTCCACAAGTACAACCTGCCATGTGCATTTGCATTCCAAAAGCAACTTATATGCACATCTTCAGGGGGAGCCCTTGCAACTTATGAAGACAATTCCTTATCCTTTACAATTTCACAGATTATATTCCCGGTTGAAAACTTCAACTAGTTTGTCATCAATCACCAAAAAGGGGGAGATTGTAAGTGCATCTAGTGCCACCCCTAGTTGGTTTTGGAGTATTGATGACAAACCTAGTTGAGGGACTAATGTGTTTGTGAGAATTGCAGGATAACACAGGTAGAAGTCCCTCATTGATTCGGTTTTACTACCAGAGATGACCCCTAAAAATGTATGAAGACATTGAAGTCAAAGGTGGTATATGAAGATATTCACATTGAATACTATGACAAGAGAAGACACTATATGAAGCCTATGGAGCTCGAAGACTTAGATCTTTCGTAGTTCTTTTTCTTTTGTGTTGAGTCATAGGAACCACCGTACTGTTAATGGGGTCCAAGAGAACCAGTAAGAATGACTGAAGTGATGCCTAAACCAGAAACCTATGTCTTCGAGTGAAGACTATGAGAGCGAATCTTGTCCAGAGTCGGACAAGTCAGCTTTGCTTGTAGCCCAAGTAAAGTTGTCGTGTGAGTTTGAAATCTGACCGTTGGAACACATGTCAGTTCCTTAGTGACCCAGGGTCATTTCAGACAAATCAGGTCGGGTTGCCAAGTCGCTATAAATAGCCCACCCCCTACAACCATAAATGGTTGGCTGCTCAGATTGAAAGTACGGCTTTTGTCGTTTGGGAGCAACCCTCCTCGAAGCCTTTGAGAGAGAATTCCTTGCGAGGATAAAGCCCTAACCACCAGAGCCAGAGAGAATTGGGAATCACTTAAGTATTCTTGTCTGTGTGATCTAAAGACTTATTACACTTGAGGGATGTGCATCCTCCAGCCGGTTAGGCGTCGCGTTCTGAGCATCCAAGAGACATTGTGGATTGCCGGTGAACAAAGTCTGTGAAGGTTTGGGAGTCTACCTTGAAGACTTACCAGAGTGATTGGGCGAGGTCTATGTGACCTTAGCTCAAGGAGAATACGGTGAGGACTGGGTGTCCTGAGCTGCGTGTTCAGGACTGGGTGTCCGGGACTGTGTGTCCTAAGGTTTAAATACCTAGCCGCTCCAACCAGACGTACAGTTGTCACAGCAACTGGAACTGGTCCAACAAATCATTGTCTTCAACGAGTCACTAGTTTCATCTTCACTTCACTTTACTTACTGTTACTCCTTGTGAAGTCATTGTATGTTTGCACTATCATTTGTCTTCACTGAGTGACTGCGTGTTCTGTTTGGCTTCACAATATCTTCCTACCTGATCCTTACTACCTAGCTGCTATTAGTCTTTGTGCTTTCACTTCATTGAATACTTGACTATGGTTTGCCTAGTGTAGTCTACCTTCCGCTGCATGGTAATAGGTTTAATTTTATCGTTTGTCTTCAAAACTTCTATGTTCTGAAGACTTCCATAAAAATCGCCTATTCACCCCCCCTCTAGTCGATATAACGCACTTTCAGCCCCCGGCAAGGGTCTCCTGCCGGGGGAAACAGCTTCATCCCTTTGCTCTTTGTGGCCTTGGCCTTTGCGTTGCTCTAGCCATCTTAGGCTTCGGTCTTACCTTGCCTTACCTCCCTTGCTCTGCTTGGTGTGGTCGCGGGTGCGGCTCTGACTGCCCGTGCACAGGTAAAGGGGTGCAAAAATGTGCCCCTAGTTTTGTACACCGACAGCATTCAAGGCATAAAGCCTTGCCTCGGCATTATGAACCAGGTGAGCATTGTAGCTTATTATTTCATCAGAAGGGTGTAGCAGATGGACGGTCTTAGTGGCGCAAACGATTGAAGCAGTATGCACTTTTAACCAATTCATTCCCAGAATGAGATCAATGCTACAGGATTTCAGTACGATGGGAGAGACAAGGAATTCCAGTCCTTCGATTTCAACGGGGACATCGTTGCAAATCATGGAGGTACGACATTGGCCCGCAGGGGTGTGTACCTATAGCGAAGCGTTCATGTCTTCGCTTTTAATGCCATGCATGAATGCAAAATCTTCTGACATGAATGAATGTGATGCACCTGTATCAAATAAAACGGATGCTGGTACTAAATTTACGAGGAGTGTACCCATCACAGTAGCAGGCTAGTCTTGAGCTTCATTGAGATCAACGTGGTTGGCATGAACACAACCATAAGACTTGGCATTATTGTTGCAGGGCTGGTTGCTTCCACGGCCAGTTGTTGGAAGGGCTAGTTGATTCTGGTTCTGGTTGCATTCTCTAGCACAGTGTCCTGGTTGACCACACCTGAAGCACACACCATTATTGGGAGCGGGAGAAGGAGTTCGGGATGGTGGTGCTGGAAGCCTTGGCTGCGTAGATGGAGCAGGAGGCAGACGAGGTGCAGCATAGGTCTGCCTTGGGGCAGGTGCAGTTGGCTGGTACATGCTGTTGGGAATCCATATCCTACGCTTCTGTGAGGGCGGGCCCGAAGATGAGCCCGTGTCACGGTTGCGCCTGTGAGAGCTCTCGTGTTCCTGCAGACCAGTTTCGACATTGATGGCCTTGTTCACCAAGGTGGCGAAATCAACAAAGTCATGCAGTAGAAGTGCGAGCTTGATGTCAGCTTGTAGTCCATCACGGAACTTCTCCTATCTACGGGCATCAGTTGCAATGTCCTCTTCAGCATAGCGGGACAAGTCCAGAAACTCCCGTTGATAAGCTTCAACAGTTTTGTTGCCCTGGGTGAGGTTGCGGAACTCACGCTTCTTCCGGTCCATGACTCCCTGAGGAATGAAGCAAGCACGAAAAGCAGCTTGGAAGTCTGGCCAGGTGATGATTGTTCCAGCTGGCAGAGTACGCCTGTGGCTGTCCCACCATTGAGCTGCAGGTCCCTTCAGGAAGAAGGAAGCAAAGGTGACATAGCTGGCAGGGGCTACATCAGTAGACTCCATCTCATAGGTGATGTCACGGAGCCAGTCATCAGCATCCAGAGGCTGAGTTGAGCTACGGTACACAGTTGGGTTGAGGCACATGAAATCCTGCAGAGTCACTTGGGCTGGCTACTGGTTCACATTGAGGCGAGGGAACTGAGCCATCATATTTTCCATGAACTGTCGGTTCAGCTCGAACTGTTAGATCATACCAGCCATGTACTCAGGCGGTGGTGGGGCATGGACACCATGACCTCGACCACCTGGTCTAACCATCCTACTAAAATTTAACAGGGGTAGTTCAGCATTGAGAAATTTGCAAGGACAAGAATCATTCATGATGAAACATGCATAATCAAAGGAGCCCGATAGATACTACATAGTAGTTGGCATATCTTACAAAAGGGATCATGCATAGAGTTCGGTACACGGAGTTTAGTACATAGACTAAAGACATCATAGGCGGCACGCAGGCTCGCGGCGAATGCATCTGACACTAACAAGCAAGACTACATCAGTCCCAGGAGGAACTGTGGAGGTAGGTGTAGCCTGAAAGCTGGTAGTGTCGCATCGGGAACTCCATGTCAGCAACCTGGGGTCCGCGGATACTCTGGTGCAGAACCCAACGCTCAGGTGGCAGAAGAGGACCAAGTGCGGGAGAGTAGCCTCCCACATCTGGCCAGTCGACACCCTGGGGCACCATGGTCCTGGCTGGGTAGACCGCAGATCGCGACAGCCCACCAGATCGAACTAAGGGGTGCAACAGCGCCAGAGCATGGTAAAGGTGCAGACGGGTGGTGCACAACTCGTGGCGGAGAGCTCGGTTAGCTCGATCCAGCCCATCAGCATGCAGAACCAGGTTATGATGGTAGAAGGGCTCTCGGGTGATGGTGGAGTAGGCAGCAATGTAGTATCCCTCCGCACCAACATCGAATGCGATAGCAATGTGCCTGAAAGGGGAGGTGTCCAGCTCCCGATACTCTCCACGAAGACGTGTGAGGGCAGCATAAGCAACATCGTGAACTACCATATCGATGGTCACTCCAACACCATGAGCAGTGCGTAGCACAATAGTGGAGTCATACTCCCGAGAGTAGAGGTGTACGATAGCACGATACTGCTCCTGGTTAAATTCCTGGTACTCCTTGTAGACAGTGTACTCAGGGTGCCAGCGATAACCCAGATAGGTCATCATCTCAGCTAGCACAACAGGTGAACCTGGGACACCAATGGCCGTCGTGTGGCACACGACCTGCGTCGTGGGTTCCATCTGAAAGCAAAGATGTTTCAAAGGAGTCAAATGACAGTGTGAGTATTGTTCAAAATACTATTCTAAGGAATAACTATGGCTTATCCAACTTTGGGGTGAATGTAGTCACGGGATCCTAGTGTTAGAGTTAGTAAATTCATTTAACCCGAGTAGAAGAGAGTTCAGAGTCCTAGAGTAAAGATCGAGGAGTAAAAGATCCTAGTACCACCCAATGGTGACGTGGGCCCGTAAGACACACAACCATGTTAGTAAAAGTTTTTGCAATGTCTAGATTTGACTTCGGCCAAGGAGTGTGGAAGGGGGATTCCTATAGGCAGTCGGCTCTGATACCAACTTGTGAAGCCCCCGATTCAATCGTACACTAATCATACACGCAAACGTGTACGATCAAGATCAGGGACTCACGGGAAGATATCACAACACAACTCTAAAAATAAAATAAGTCATACAAGCATCATAATACAAGCCAGGGGCCTCGAGGGCTCGAACACAAGTGCTCGATCATAGACAAGTCAGCGGAAGCAACAATATCTGAGTACAGACATAAGTAAACAAGTTTGCCTTAAGAAGGCTAGCACAAACTGGGATACAGATCGAAAGAGGCGCAAGCCTCCTGCCTGGGATCCACCTAAACTACTCCTGGTTGTCGTCAGCGGCCTGTATGTAGTAGTAGGCACCTCCGGTGTAGTAGGAGTCATCGTCGATGGTGGCGTCTGGCTCCTGGGCTCCAACATCTGGTTGCGACAACCAGGAAGAAAGGAAAAGGGGGGAAAGGGGGATCAAAGCAACCGTGGGTACTCATCCAAAGTACTCACAAGCAAGGATCTATACTACATATGCATGGGTATATGTGTAAAGGGGCCATATCGGTGGACTGAACTGCAGAATGCCGGAATAAGAGGGGGATAGCTAATCCTATCGAAGACTACGCTTCTGGCAGCCTCCATCTTGCAGCATGTAGAAGAGAGTAGTTGGTAAGTTCACCAAGTAGCATCGTATAGCATAATCCTACCCGGCGATCCTCTCCTTGCCACCCTGTTAGAGAGCGATCACCGGGTTGTATCTGGCACTTGGAAGGGTGTGTTTTATTAAGTATCCGGTTCTAGTTGTCATAAGGTCAAGGTACAACTCCGGGTCGTCCTTTTACCGAGGGACATGGCTATTCAAATAGATAAACTTCCCTATAGGGGTGCTGAGGGAGTCCTGGATTAGGGGGTATTCGGACAGCCAGACTATAACCTTTGGCCGGACTGTTGGACTATGAAGATACAAGATTGAAGACTTTGTCCCATGTCCGGACGGGACTTTCCTTGGCGTGGAAGGCAAGCTTGGCAATACGGATATGTAGATCTGCTCCCATTGTAACCAACTCTGTGTAACCCTAGCCCTCTCCGGTGTCTATATAAACCGGAGGGTTTTAGTCCATAGGACGAACAACAATCATACTATAGGCTAGCTTCTAGGGTTTAGCCTCTCTGATCTCGTGGTAGATCTACTCTTGTACTACCCATATCATCAATATTAATCAAGCAGGAGTAGGGTTTTACCTCCATCGAGAGGGCCCGAACCTGGGTAAAAACATTGTGTCCCTTGTCTCCTGTTACCATCCGCCTAGACGCACAGTTCGGGACCCCCTACCCGAGATCCGCCGGTTTTGACACCGACATTGGTGCTTTCATTGAGAGTTCCGCTGTGTCGTCGCCATCAGGAAGGATGCCTCATCCCGTCTTTAAAGATGACACTGTTGCTAAGGGAGCTTTGGCTGTCGACCAAACTCTCCGGCTAGGTGGTTTTCTTATGACCGCATGTTCGGCCGCTGCGCCGACGATGACTTCTCGGGTCATCAAAAGCAATCTTCACGTCAACTCGGAACTCGCCGAGCAGTTAGATCCAATGGAGCTCTCTTCCCTAAATGAGCTCTTGGATCGCATCGCCGCCCTGGGAGTCGCTACAGACTACGATCAGATTGGGCCTAAACCCGATTTGAGAGAGATTAACTCTCCCCAGGTCACCCATCACGTTGCAGTGGTGGAGGAACAATGCGGCGACCCTTCATCCATCTTAAGGACTAGCTATGTCCGGATTCTCGATCCCTCCAAGCCGGATACCCGCGGAAGGGAGGACGTCACTCAAGCCCTGAACCTAGAGTCAGGCAGCGGGCTAGATTCATTGGACAACATCCAAGAATCCAAACTTCCGAGTTCGGAAACTCCTTGGCCCCTGAGTCTCAGATTGGGTGAGGTTTCGGATTCAATTCCACCCACCCACCCAAACATAAGCGATCTATCCCAAATTAGGCAAGAGCCCGAAGAAACAGTACACCATTACTGGGCCAGATTCCTCCTGGTCATGAACAGGATAAAGGACTGCCGTGACGAAGACGCAATTTCATTCTTCTGCAATAATTGCACGGACAAGGGAATCCTCAACGCCATAAGTCGCAGTGAAATTACACGCTTCGCCGACTTGGCGTCCATAATACAAAAGTACTGTGTGATGGAAAGCGCTGGAAAACCGAAATAAAACTTTTTGGACAATCCGGCCCTGAATACAAACGCAGTCCGAAATAAAAGGGTGCATTATCGTCAGACACCCGGGTTAAACACCAAAAAGCAAAAACCCTCTACAGGGCATGGAACTGTACTGGAGGGATGACTCAATGGACCCTGTAAAATTCACAGTGCAGAGGCCGCCACACCAACTCATAGCCTTAGAGCATGTTGGATACTCCGGCAGGTGGCCAAAAGTGGTGAAGATCTTCTAACCCCATAAGCCACACAGCACCAGCCCAGGGATACCAGTACGGTATTCACAGTCTTCGAGACTTTCACATCAAATAATATGCGAAAACGAACACTCCGCAGCCTTGCCGAAGTCTACCACGTGGTAACAATAAACCCATGGAGTGACACGGCTATTACTTTTAATGCCAGTGACGAACCTAAATTCCGAACAGCCCAAGCACCAGCCGCATTGGTCCTCAGTCCAATAGTGGATGGCTTTCGACTCACCAAGTTACTCATGGACGGTGGCAGCAGATTGAACCTCATTTATGAGGAAACCCTTCGAAAAATGGAAATAGACTGGAACCGCATTGAGCGAAGTAGCACAATCTTTAGAGGAATAATCCCCAATCGGGAAGCGCGCTGTATAGGAAAAATCACACTAGATGTGGTGTTCGGCACGTCGGATAATTACAGGTCCAAAGAGGTCACGTTCCAAGTGGCCCCGTTCAGTAGCGGATACCACGCTCTATTAGGGCGGGAGGCGTTTACAATCTTCCAAGCCATACCCCATTACGGGTACATGAAGCTCAAAATGCCCGGGCCCAACGGAATCATCACTCTTGCTAGTGATCCGGACATAGCACTCCGCGCCGAAAATAAGACAGCCGCACTGGCCCTCGAGGCACTATCTGAAGCCCTAGCGGCTGAGGAACTGACTGCGCTACGCTCCATGGTGAACAGGGACGACGTGATACTCGATAGAAGATCCAAGTCCACCTCCTTTAAACCGGCAGACAAAATAGTCAAATTCCAAGTCCATCCAACGGACCCCACAAAAACAGCTTCCATCAGGGCACAATTAAACCCTGATGTAGACGCCGCACTACGAGAGTTCCTACGCGAGAACTGGGACATTTTTTCCTGGCACCCTTCAGACATGCCAGGAATCCCACGCAGGCTGGCCGAGCACAGCCTAAATATCCTAAAAGGATTCAAGCCAGTCAAGCAGGCTCTTCGGCGTTTCTCTGAACCTAAGAGACAAGCCATGGGAGAGGAACTAGCCAAGCTATTGGAGGCCGGATTCATCAGAGACATAAAACATCCGGACTGGCTAGCAAACCTGGTGATGGTACCAAAGAAGGACAAATCCTGGCGCTTGTGCGTCGATTCTAAGGACCTCAACAAGGCTTGCCCAAAGGATCCCTTCCCCCTCCCCCGCATCGATCAAATTATCGACGCTACCGTAGGACACGATTCATTGTGTTTCCTTGACGCATACTCCGGCTACCATTAAATTAAGATGGCAGAGCCAGACCAAGCCGTAACGGCATTCATCACACCATACGGCCCATTCTGCTTCAACACAATGCCCTTCGGGCTCAAAAACGCCGGCGCAACATATCAGCGCATGCTTCAGACATGTCTGGCAAACCAGATCGGCAAAACAGTGGAGGCATACATAGATGACGTGGTCGTCAACACCAAGCATGTCGAATCTCTAGTAGACGACTTGAGGCTCACATTCGATAACCTCCGAACATACGACATCAAGCTCAACCCGGAAAAATGCGTTTTCGGTGTACCAGCCGGAAAGTTCGTGGGCTTCATTGTATCCGGTAGAGGAATTGAAGCAAATCCGGCCAAGATCCGAGCTCTATCACAATTGGATATCCCAAAGAACCTCAAACAAATACAAAAATTGACCGGATGCGTGGCGGCTCTAAGCCGCTTTATCTCCCGCCTGGGAGAAAAGGCATTACCCCTTTATCGCCTCCTCTGGCGCACCGAACACTTCGAGTGGACGGATGCCGCCACGGCCGGACTCGACGAAATAAAAGCCATATTGGCAACAAACCCAGTCCTGGCAGCGCCAAACATTGGCGAACCAATGCTATTATACATTGCGACAACTCATCAAGTTGTAAGCGCAGTGCTCGTCGTCGAACGAGAAACGGACGGACACAAATTCCCCCTTCAAAAGCCGGTTTACTATGTGTCCACTGTCCTTACTCCATGCAAGTCACGGTACCCGCATTATCAAAAGATAGCGTACGCGGTATTTATGGCATCCCGGAAGCTGCGACACTACTTTCAAGAGTGTTTGATAGTGGTAGCCTCGGAAGTACCACTTAACGATATTATAAATAACCGCGACACAACGGGCCGGATTGCCAAATGGGCCATTGAGCTCCTCCCATTCGACATAACTTACAAGCCACGGCGAGCTATTAAGTCACAAGTTTTGGCCGACTTCGTCGCCGAATGGACGGAAGCCGAACTCCCTAAAGACTATGGCACATATTCCAACTGGATCATGCACTTCGACGGCTCCAAAATGTTGGCTGGTCTGGGGGCTGGTGTAATTTTGACGTCCCCAACAGGAGATACAGTTCAATAAGTACTCCAGATAATGTATACAGACTCCAACAACGCAGTTGAATATGAGGCCCTTCTACATGGTCTCCAGATGGCAGTATCCATGGGCATTCAACGCCTAGAGGTGCGCGGGGATTCGAACCTCGCAATATCCCAAATAAATGGAGACTTTGATGGCAAGGATCCGAAAATGGCAGCTTATCGCAACGCCGTCCTAAAAATGTCAGCTCGGTTCGAGGGGCTCGAATTTCACCATATAGCCCGGGAAAACAATCAGGCAGGAGATGTCCTGGCACGCATCGGCGCAAAACGCGATGCCGTCCCTCCCAACATCTTCTTGGAGAGGTTGTTCAAGCCATCCGTAGTATGGGAAGGGGAACCCGGAAATAATAGCCCGGACCCAACCGCACTGCCCGACACCGAACATTCTGACATAATTGGAGGCTCTGCCAACAAAATAACATCTTCATCCCACCTAATAATGGCAGTCATCGCCCCGTGGACAGAATCATTCCTAGCCTACCTAACTAGGCAGGAACTTCCCGAGGACCAAAACGAGGCACGCTGCATAGTGCGGCGATCTAAAGCCCATTAAGTCCATGAGGGAGAGCTTTATAAGAAAAGCACCACCGGAGTCCTTCAAAGGTGCATCTCCGAAGAGGAAGGTCGGAATCTTCTGGCTGAAATTCATGCCGGACTCGGCGGTCACCATGCTGCAGCCTGGGCCCTTGTAAGCAAGGCCTTCCGTACATGCTTCTATTGGCCGACGGCCCGGGCAGACGCTCAGGACTTAGTTCAACAATGCGTTGGTTGCCAGCTTTTTGCTAACCAAAGCCATATGCCACCTACCGCCCTCCAAAATATTCCCATCACCTGGCTCTTCGTGGTCTGGGGGCTTGACATGGTTGGACTCCTTAAAGGAGGAACCCGCCAGCAAAAATACTTACTGGTCATGGTGGACAAGTTCACCAAATGGATAGAGGCCAAGCCTGTTAAAACGGCCGAATCCAGACTGGTGATAGACTTCCTATCCGGGGTCGTACACTGTTACGGCGTCCCCCATAGCATCATTACTGATAACGGCACGAACTTTACGGCCGACGAGGTAAAACTCTGGTGCAAAAACATGGGCATCAAGCCCGACTATGCTTCAGTCTATCACCCACAAACTAACGGTCAGGTCGAGCGAGCAAATGGTCTAATCATGAGCGGCATCAAACCCAGGTTAGTGCGGTCCCTCAAGGAATCTAACACGCACTGGGTAGAGGAGCTCGACTCCGTACTCTGGGGGCCATGGACCACGCCGAACTGCACTACCAGATACACACCATTCTTCATGGTATACGGCGCAGAGGCAGTTCTGCCCTGCGACATAATACATGACTCACCTCGAGTGCGCATGTACGAAGAAAGAGAAGCCGAGATCGATCGGCAGGACAGTTTGGACGCCTTGGAGGAGGAGCGTGACGTGGCAAAATCCCGTTCCGCATTCTATCAAAACCAGGCTCGAAGATACAAAAGCAGAGAAGTACGGGCCAAAACTTACAATGTTGGCGAGTTAGTTCTACGCCTGCTGGATAAGAAAAAGGACAAACTCAAGCCCAAGTGGGAAGGTCCCTTCATTATTGACCAAGTCCTGACTAGTGGAGCGTACCATCTGTGGGATGCATCGGATAATCGACTCGAGCCGAACCCATGGAACGCAGCCCAACTCCGAAGATTCTACGCCTAGTGCCGGACTCTGTGTTCGTCTCCTTCCTCTATCCATTTTTATACGCTATTTGTCTTATATTTCTCTCCTTCTCCCCTTCTTTTCTCTCACAGACTTTAAGGGCCTATATGTGCCTTGTTCGCACACAAATGACGCGCTATCCGCACTCATTATACCTCGGGGCTTCTTTTACAGAAGCTTATTCATACGGCCTTCATGCCCAACACATGTGTTATACTTCCGCATGTACCCTTTATTCACCATTATATGCATCGATATGACTTAAGTTTTGGCCAAGCTGGGTTGCCTGGCTCTTGTATTTATGCCCTACATTCCCGTTAATTTGGTTAGGGCATAAGGGGAGCACCTTTGTGATTGTTACTGCCGGGTCAGCCGGATGTGTGCCTCAGACTGGGTGAAGTCGAAAGCTAGCGTTCTTAAGGGAATATTCGGTCGGTGAACTAAAGATGATTTTGCACTTTTTACTTATGCACCCTTAGATGTTTTTTTTCTGCGTCTCTTCTCGCAGTCCGGACATGCATTTTAGGGCATGCCTCCCAGGGAAAGGAACCCCTAACGGAACTATTCTCCCTGGAAGATGTTTCTTACTAACCATGTAATATAACATAACTAGTTGGGCACTTGTCTGTTCAAGCACTAATGACCCCTACGCCTGGTCTCCATGCATGCCCCGGTTCTTACATAACCGAGAGGGTATTCGGATACACTCCGGACCATCGGGTCCCGAGGTTGAAGCGAAATGGTCCGCCACGACAAACGATCTACAATCCGGCTAGAAGGCATTATACATGTCACTTTAAATTACATAGTCAATTTGACTGGTTGAATTCCTCTTCAATACCATCCAATAGGATGTCTAGTCTACAGTCCTGTTGGGAATACTTTGTGGCCAATTCTACTTGACCGTATACTAAGCTCACAGGGATCTCATTCCCATCAGGCCCCACAGGTCCGACCTCGGCCATGTGGTTTGGCTCAGCCTTTGTGTACCGCGTCTTCACCATGGCCCAGGCTTCCATGGCACCTTGACAGTAGGCCGATATCTTCCATATTCAGAAGCACCGCCGCTCCCTTCAGATTCTCCGCAAGATCTCCAAGTCCTTCGGGCACGGAGACGGATGGCCACAAGGCCTGGGCGACGCCTTGCATCACCTGCCGAACTCGTTCGTGCAGTTGTGAGAGCTCGGGAAGAAGGTCACCCGTAGAACCGGGCATTTCCTCTGCCAGACGCCCTGTTAGCATACCTACAGACATAACTCTGTCAACCAACTTCCTCATCGAACTCTTTTTCGAAGTTCGTTCAAGCACTTACTAAAAATGTCGCGTCGAAGCCGCCGATTCTCCTTCACGGAGTCTGATAGTTGGGCACGAACATCCTTTAGTTCCACGCCCAGCTGGGTGTTGGCATCTAGGAGATCATTCTTCTCCCGCCTCACCTTTGTAAGCATGCTCTCGCCGGCCTTTAGCCGGCGCAGGAGTTGTTGCTTCTCTGGATCTACTCCGGCGCCATCTGCAATGCTATTGTCAGATTTGCATACACGCCGCACTTTAGATGATACTTATCATTAGAAGCATATAGTACCAGAGGGGGTCTCCTTGGGCTCCCCTGCTGCGGCTAGTACGGCCTCAACTTGGGCTTTGCACTCTTCCAGCTCATGGGACAGTTGGGTATTCTTTTTTGTAAGAACCTGCATAAACAAATGATCCTTAAATCAGTTATTCTAACTGTTTCAAGTCTCAGGGGCTACTGGTATATATAATCACCAAATTTTCTCACCCGTATGTCCTTTACATACTGCTCCGTGGCTCTGGCTAGACCATTTTGAGCAGCACGGAGGTACGCATGTCCCGAGTTGAAGGCATCCATTGCCTCTTAGGAGAAACAAGCATCGCGAAGAACTGTTCGGCGACGCCTGTGGTTCATGGCACTCTCCACCTCGGAATTGGTGGCGGACAGCCTGTCCGCATCCTCTGTCGGAGGAGCGTCTGGTGCACGCCTCGTGTTCGCCTCCGCTTCCGGACCCGGCCTTGGAGCCTGGCTAGTGGAGGCGTGATTGGCCACCTCTCCGGATATAGTCCGGCGAGCGCTCTTTTTCCTAAAGAGAGCACGGGCGTTAGTATGCCTCTAAGAATAATATCTTGGAATAAGATGGCGCGCCATACCGTTGCGCCGGTGTATCACTCCGGACCGCACGTCTTTTTATCCTGCTTGGCCTCGTGGCCCCTTGTTGGCTAGTCGCCGCAGGCTCGGTATTCCGCCTCGAGGCCCTCCCCTGCAAAACACCGTTGCTATACGGTAATCAAAAATACGCAAGGACAAATCCTTTTCAAAGTGCTGGGACTTCGGTCTCAGTTACCTGCGAGGCTGGGAGTAGCCCAGGATAATCGGCCGTAATGGCCACCAAGATATTGTCGTTGCTCAATTGATGAAATACCCCATCAATTAGCTCCACAAATATGTCTGGATCCTCCTGGGAGGCCGGGTCGAGGGACCATTCTGGATCCTCGGATTGTGGAGGAGGGCTGTTTATCTCCCTCACGGCCTTACGCAGCTCCTGCGCAAGATGAACTACTTAACTATGGGAATATGGAACGGATGGGCAAGAAGAAGTATCAACGTACCCAATTCGGAGGATTGTACATAGAAAATCCGCCCTGTGGATTGACGCGGAGGAATTCCTCCTCTTCTCCCTTGTACAAAGTGGAAAAGATCTTTGCTAGAGCGGCAACCGATTCCGGCCCCTTACGGCCACAGCGGGTGGCGTCGTCCTCCCCGTTAAAATCCCACATGGGGTGGCCTCTATATTGAAGTGGCTGCACCCCCCGCATAATGCATGTGGCCGTGACCTCGATCATGGTCAATCCAGATTGAGCTAGCGACCTTATCCGGCTCATCAGGAAAAGAACGTCCTTGTCGTCTTCCTCCTGGGGGCTCCATGGGCGCCAGCTCAGGAGCTTCTTCAAAGGAGCATTGACGAACTCAGGAAGGCCGATCCGAATAGGATCCGGGAGGGGGACATCTTCTACATAAAACCATTCGGAAGGCCAGTCCTCGGACGTCATCTTTGGGGTTCCGGATAGGTATCCGGTCCCGGCGATGCGCCACACTTCGGCTCCGCCCACTTGATATACTGACCCCTTCTGAGAACGGGGCACGAGGCAGAACAGCTTCTTCCACGGTGCGAAATGAGCCTCGCAGCCCAAAAACAGCTCGCAAAGGGCTACGAAGCCCGCGATATGCAATATGGAGGCTGGCGTAAGGTTGTGCAGCTGGAGGCCATAGAACTCCAGGAGCCCCCGGAGAAACGGATGAATTGGAAATCTGAGCCCTCTTATCAAATAAGGGACAAGGCATACCCGCTCTCCCTTGGAGGGATTGGGAAGGCTCTCCGCTTGCTCTCCGCCATTATAGGTGGCGAGCCCGGCTCGAACTGGGACCATGTATGCTGGGGGAAGAAATCCCTTGGTCTGAAACGTCACTAGCTTGCTGTGCGGGACGGAACATCTCTCCCAGTCTCTAGGCTGGGGGCTGGGAGGGCGAGAGGAGGAGCTGCGTCGACCGTCCATGATGCAATGGATCTCTGTCGGATGCGCTCCGATGAATACTTGCTAAGGGAGGATGGTGTGATTTGGATCTGAATCCTCGTCTCTTTAATAGGCAGCTCATTTAGATAGCTAGGGGGTAAATGTAAAAACACCCTGGCTCTTCGCATTCGCTCAACGCGTGGAAGGTGGCCATTATTGGGTGTGGAAGCCAAGGAGCGCAACATTCACGAGAAGCCGGACACTATTTAATAGGTACACGAAATTTGGAGAAGAACCCGCCTTGCAATGCCGAAGACAATATGCGCGCCGGACTCATCGTCAGTGAAGCCTAGTTCGGGGGCTACTGAGGGAGTCCTTGATTAGGGGGTATCCGGACAGCCGGACTATAACCTTTGGCCGGACTGTTGGACTATGAAGATACAAGATTGAAGACTTCGTCCCGTGTCCGGACGGGACTTTCCTTGGCGTGGAAGGCAAGCTTGGCAATACAGATATGTAGATCTCCTCCCATTGTAATCGACTCTGTGTAACCCTAGCCCTCTCCGGTATCTATATAAACCGGAGGGTTTTAGTCCATAGGACAAACAACAATCATACCATAGGCTAGCTTCTAGGGTTTAGCCTCTCTGATCTCGTGGTAGATCTACTCTGGTACTACCCATATCATCAATATTAATCAAGCAGGAGTAGGGTTTTGCCTCCATCGAGAAGGCTCGAACCTGGGTAAAAACATTGTGTCCCTTGTCTCCTGTTACCATCAGCCTAGACGCACAGTTCGGGACCCCCTACCCGAGAACCGCCGGTTTTGACACCGACAGGTGCACTGCTACCTCTTGAGCACTGCGTTGGTTTTACCTTGAAGAGGAAAGGGTGATGCAGCAAAGTAGCGTAAGTATTTCCCTCAGCTTTTGAGAACCAAGGTATCAATCCAGTAGGAGGCCACGCACGAGTCCCTCACACCTACACAAACAAATAAATCCTCGCAACCAACGCGATAAGGGGTTGTCAATCCCTACACGGTCACTTACGAGAGTGAGATCTGATAGATATGATAAGATAATATTTTTGGTATTTTTATGATAAAGATGCAAAATAAAGAAAGTAAAATAAAAATGGCATCAGAAATAGCTTGTTGTCGGGAGATTAATATGATGGAAAATAGACCCGGGGGCCATAGGTTTCACTAGTGGCTTCTCTCAAGAGCATAAGTATTACGGTGGGTGAACAAATTACTGTTGAGCAATTGATAGAATTGAGCATAGTTATGAGAATATCTAGGTATGATCATGTATATAGGCATCACGTCCGAGACAAGTAGACCGACTCCTGCCTGCATCTACTACTATTACTCAACACATCGACCGCTATCCATCATGCATCTAGAGTTTTAAGTTCATAAGAACAGAGTAACGCCTTAAGTAAGATGACATGATGTAGAGGGATAAACTCATGCAATATGATATAAACCCCATCTTGTTATCCTCGATGGCAACAATACAATATGTGCCTTGCTGCCCCTACTGTCACTGGGAAAGGACACCGCAAGATTGAACCCAAAGCTAAGCACTTCTCCCATTGCAAGAAAGATCAATCTAGTAGACCAAACCAAACTGATAATTTGAAGAGACTTGCAAAGATAACCAATCATACATAAAGGAATTCAGAGAAGATTCAAATATTGTTCATAGATAAACTTGATCATAAACCCACAATTCATCGGCCTCAACAAACACACCGCAAAAAAAGATTACATCGAATAGATCTCCACGAGAGAGGGGGAGAACATTGTATTGAGATCCAAAAAGAGAGAAGAAGCCATCTAGCTAATAACTATGGACCCGAAGGTTTGAGGTAAAGTACTCACACATCATCGGAGAGGCTATGGTGTTGATGTAGAAGCCCTCCGTGATTGATGTCCCCTCCGGCGGAGCTCCGGAACAGGCCCCAAGATGGGATCTCACGGGTGCAGAAGGTTGCGGCGGTGGAATTAGGTTTTTGGCTCCGTATCTGGTAGTTTGGGGGTACGTAGGTATATATAGGAGGAAGGAGTACATCGGTGGAGCAACAGGGGGCCCACGAGGGTGGAGGGCGCGCCTTGGGGGGTAGGCGCGCCCCCCTACCTCGTGCCCTCCTGGTTGATGTCTTGACGTAGGGTCCAAGTCCTCTGGATCACGTTCGTTCCGAAAATCACGTTCCTGAAGGTTTCATTCCGTTTGGACTCCGTTTGATATTCTTTTTCTGTGAAACTCTGAAATAGGCAAAAAAACAGCAATTCTGGGTTGGGCCTCCGGTTAATAGGTTAGTCCCAAAAATAATATAAAAGTGTATGATAAATCCAAATAATGTCCAAAACAGAATATAATATAGCATGGAACAATAAAAAATTATAGATACGTTGGAGACGTATCAAGCATCCCCAAGCTTAATTCCTGCTCGTCCTCGAGTAGGTAAATGATAAAAACAGAATTTTTGATGTGGAATGCTACTTGGCATAATTTCAATGTAATTCTTCTTAATTGTGGTATGAATATTCCGATCCGAAAGATTCAAGATAAAAGTTCAATATTGACATAAAAATAATAATACTTCAAGCATACTAACTAAGCAATTATGTCTTCTCAAAATAACATGGCCAAAGAAAGTTCATTCCTACAAAATCATATAGTTTAGTCATGATCCATTTTCGTCACACAAGAATGCTCTCATCATGCACAACCTCGATGACAAGCCAAGCAATTGTTTCATACTTTAGTAATCTCAAACTTTTTCAACCTTCACACAATACATGAGCGTGAGCCATGGATATAGCACCATGGGTGGAATAGAATATAATGATGGGGGTTATGTGGAGAAGACAAAAAGGGAGAAAGTCTCACATCAACGAGGCTAATCAATGAGCTATGGAGATGACCATCGATTGATGTTAATGCAAGGAGTAGGGATTGCCATGCAACGGATGCACTAGAGCTATAAATATATGAAAACTCAACAAAAGAAACTAAGTGGGTGTGCATCCAACTTGCTTGCACTACAAAAAAATACACTTCCGTGATGATACGTGTTTGTCACAGTAGGTCGCTTTTTTTTCATGCATGTACATCCATGACAAATTTATGACAGAATCAAGATAGTCATTCTTGTGCTGTCGTAGAAGTGTTCCATGACATTACCAAAATTATCATCATGGAAGTGTCCACTTCCATGACGATAAATCGCGCGTCACAGAAGTACTTTCATCAAGGGTGACCGACACATGGCATCCGCCGTAACAGAACGTCGTTAAGCTATCGGGTGAGGTTTTGGATCCGATAACCCGTTAACAGCCCCGACCAATGGGAAATTTCCACGTGTAAAATTCTTATTGGCCGGACGAAACACATGTCAGCTCGTCAGTGGGTCAGATAGGCGCCTATGATATGTCGACACGTGGCACGGCCCAACAGAGACCCATTCCTGTGAAAAGGCCGGCCTGTTTGACTTAGTCAAAAGCTGGCGGGCCGGCCCATGGAAAGCCTGTTAACGGCCTATTTGAATATAGCCCATTTACAGCCCGCTAACCCAAGGCCCATTACGCCCTATCCGAATTAGGCCCAGTAGCGTCATCTGGGCCATCCAATATGATTCCAGCCCGTTTTCACTTATGGCCCATGTATGGCCCATGATGTCTTTCGGCCCATATGAGGCCCTATGTAACTCTTGGCCTACTAACGGCCCGTGGTGAAACTGGCCCGTAATGAACAGTGTATTACTTTACACCCTTTAATGGCCCGTGGTGAAACTGGCCCGTAATGAACAGTGTATCACTTTATACCCATTAATGGCCCGTTATTCCGTTGGGCCGTTTCCAGCCCATGTTATCTTTCGGCCTTCTCAGAGCCCATTTATTCTTGGGCTCATTTCCAGCATTTGTTTACTTACGACCCGTTACTGTCATTTTCTGCTTGTGGGCCAAATTCAGCCCGTGGTTACAGTCAGCCCGTTTGTGGTCCGTTAATACGTTGGGCCGATTTCATAGCGTCATCAAATACGGCCTATTAATGATGGCTCGTTATGGTCGGCCCATGAATGGACGATTCCAACTCTAGCCCGTTTACGGCCATAATGCGGTCTGTTTGGCCCATGTTTGGCCAATCGATTATACGGCCCGTATAAGGCCCATTGATAATACAGCCCGCAGAAGGCCCATTGTTTCTACGGCCCGTAGAAGGCCCATTGTTTCTACGGCCCGTAGAAGGCCCACTGTTTCTACGGCCAGTAGGAGGCCCAGTGTCACTACAGTAAATATTAGCCCATGGTTATTGTGGCCTAGTTTTAAAAAATAGGTTATTGCAGCCACTAGCTAACCGCGGAAAAAGAACTGCAATGACTAGAAGCAAACAAATAAACAAGACAACAAGGAAATAAATAAGCAAGCAACTAACGCTAGGCTATCATGACTATTACACATATTACATCCACTGGGCATCAAAGTTCGCCACCAGTGCAAATATAGGGAACAAAGCAGCATATCATATACACTGGTTGTCAAAGTTGGCGACCAGCGCAAATAAATGCCACAGCAAAACAAATCCAGAACTGAAACCACTTCAAAAGATCTCAAGAAACAATATCCTGGGTACCCATAATGTTGGCAAGATGCTTAGCAAGCTTATTAACTTTCTCTTGTTTGGCGCTTAAATCCTCCAGCGCTTGCTGTTGCACCAGAAAATATGCATCTGAATTTTGCAGGGACTTCCTCAGTCCTTCAACTTCCTGTCGCAGCACATCTGATCGATGTCTTTCAACTTGAAGTTGAGACTCAAGAAGACGAACTGATTCAGGCAGCGAGTTCGAAGAGCTTGTGCCAGCAGTAGTGGCCAGTAACTCGAACACTACATCAAGACAGGACTTTTGGGTTCCCTCACTGTCGTCAAGATAGTTTTTATCAGCTTTCTTGGAGACCAACAGGGATGTCTCACTATCTTGAACCTTATCTGCATTACTTCCTTTACCATTGGATAACGCGGTACTGTTCTCCAATATTTTGTCCGCATTCTAAAAGAGAAACAAGCAGACACATCACATGTTTACCATGTTGTATATGAAACTCATTTTGGTAAATGAGTTCAGTAGTAAAGTGGACAGGATAACAGCATGAAACAAACATATATCTATGTACCATGGTCACTTTATGGTCTATATCATTCTAGTTTTTGTTGCCAAATCAAGATAGAGACACAGTTCAAATAATATTTGTTCAAGACAAAGCAGAATAGACAGAATATAAGTGTGCATAACTATAGAGCAATAACAACACTTGTAATGTGCATGACATGAGAACATAACTATTTATTCAATTGAAACTGAAATCAACATAGAGCAGGTTACAATAGCAAACCAGTTAAAGAAACGGGTTTAAAACATACCTGTTGCTCCATTGGAGTTTCAATTCCATCCTTCAAATTTGAAAATAGTTGGTATGAGTAAATATAGTCATGCAAGAGCAAAGGAGTATGAACCATAGCTACAGAACCTGACCTGAGAACAAATCTTCTTCTCCTTTAAGCGTTGAGTTGGGATTTGGAGTGGTGGTCCTCGTGCTTTGGGAACTGCAGTTCCCTTACTAATTGCTCGTGTTTGGGTGCTCTGTGGTGGAGACGGTGCTGTGTCAACTGGAACTGGGTTACTATCTGCCGGGGTTGGGGTTAGAAAGGGTGTAGCTGGTTCTCTGTCCAACTGGGTAGGGGTACAATCTGCGAGAGTCTGGGTTATGTGCGGTGGATCTGGTCCTTGGGCAAGTACAACCGTGGTTCTATCTGCATCAACTGGTAGCACTATCTTTTCTGAAGACCGTGTTGTTACTCCCTTAGATACTGCCATCACGCTCTCCAATTCAAATGGCTGATAAACAAGAAAAGTAATTGAAAGTATAGACATTGTATGATAGACAGGTGCAATGGATAGTGGGGAATAAAAGAGGGCATGAAATAATTCATATTTATGTTGTCTAACCAAACAGGATAGCATGACACAATTTCACATATATGATGGCTAACTAAACAGGATAGCATGACACAATTTCACATTATGACAGCTAACTAAAAAAGATGGAAAGACATAGTTCAAAATATGAGACTATGTAAACAGGGTGACATGACATAACTATATAATGTGTTTATTAAATAGGTTGGCATGCCATAATTCACATACATTCACGGATAGAATGCCATAATTCAAAATATGATGACTGTAAACACTAAACAGGATGAGATGATATAACTATATGATGTCTTTATTAAATGGGTTGCCATGCCATAATTCAGATAGATGATGTGTATGTACTATGTAAACATGATGGCATGATATAATTCAAATATATGATTTATATAGTAAGCAACTAAGCAGATGGGAATCCATATATGATGTAAAAACTAAGCAATGCAAGACAACATGCATGACATGGGTAATATAACCCTCCCAAGTTTGAGCATAGACCTCGGGGGGAAAATAGGACTGGTCATCAGTCTCTGAATCCTCCTCGAGGAGCTCTCTGTAACTAGCAAGATGTCTGCTTCAGCAGGTAGCATTGTCTGCTCTGAATACCTTGTTTTCACTCCAGATACTTCCATCACCACTTCAAATGGCCGATGCACAGGAAGAGTAGTTGAATATACAAACATTGTCGACAAATGGAACACGTAATACAAAAAAATGATAGCATGATATAATTCACATACATGATGATTGGCTAAACAGCATGGCATTTCATAATTCACATATATAATGCCTTTGCAACAAGATAGCATTGTATAATTCACATATATAATGTCTTGCAACAAGATGGAAATGCATAATTCACATATATGGTAATTAGACACTGAACAGGTGGCATTCACACAAAGCATGTCTAAACTAATCAAATGACATAGCAATGCGAGACACCATACGCACGATATGAGCAACATAACCCTGCCAAGTTAGAGCATACACCTCGGGGGGGAATAGGACTGGTCATCTGTCTCTGAATCCTCCTCTGAGGAGCTATCCGTAACCAGCGAGATATGCGCTTCGTCAGATAGCATAGTCTGCTCTGAAGACCTTGTTTTCACTCCAGAATTTGCCATCACCGTGTCAAATGGCTGATGCACACGAAGAGCAGTTGAATGTCATAACATTCTTGACAAATGTAATATGTAACCAAAAAAAGGATGGCCTGATATAATTTACATATAAGATGACTGGCTAAGCAGGATGGCATTGCAAAATTCACATATATGATGCCTGGCTAAACAAGATGGCGTTGCATAATTCACATAAACGATGAATAAACTAAACAGATGGCATTCGCACAAAGGATGTCTAAACTAAGCAGATGACATATTTAATGTATAAAGTAAGCAATGCAAGACACCATATGCATGATATAACCAACATCAGCATGCCAAGTTAGAGCGAAGACCTCAGGGGGTAAATAGGAGTTGTCTTCTCCTTCTGAATCCCCCTCAGAACAGATATCTTCCTCTCAATTACAATCCGAAATGCGTGGAGGGGGGCTGCCTTTGCGCCTACCATGGAGCGACGTCTGCATGAAATTTTATTGCCACGCAAAGCTCGTCTCTTTTGCTCTACATGTTCAGTTCGATTGTTTACAATAACTGTCATGCATAGGAATAAAACATAGTGAGATTATGTAAGGAGTGCATGCAGAAATCCAGAGTGATGGTAGCAACTTGTGGATAGACCCAAAACCAATAATAGCAGGCAGATAATGGCTTCAGTTAAAAAATACAGATAATGGCTTCTTTACTGTTTGTTTCCCACCCAACATGAAACTCATAGTAGACACCGGAGACTAACCAGATAGTAGATAGATACTATTGATAGCGGCCCCGATATGTACCCCACAACCATTTAAAAACTCAAGTTTGACCATTAGTTTGGAGCTGACTCGAAGTCTAATCGGTGAACAGGACGATAAAGTAGCATGTAATATTATGTGATGCATAATGTAAGCAGACACGAAAGAGTGCGACCTCTCTTGCGGACCCGTGTAGTCCTCGAGGTCATCTGCTCGGTTGATGATGGTAGTGCAGTTTTCATGGCTGCCAGCGGCGGGGAAGAAGATCTGAGGCGGCAAAAGACAGTGTGGAGGCCGGATCCCTGCTGTGCTGGACCCTTCTGTCGTTGGAGCAGCTGAGCTGGGGTGGACGATGGCGCAGCAGGAGCGGGACAAACCACGCAAGGTTTTCTTTGACAACTATCTATAAGAGAAGTAATTCTGTAAGGGCTCGTTTGAATTGGAGGATTCCAACAATGCAGGGATAGGAAATAGATAGGAATAGGATAGGAATGCACGTGCAAAACAGAGAATTTAAAAACACAGGATTTCTGCCAATCTGGGTGTTTGATTCACAACAATTGGAAGATCACAGGATGTAAAGAAGCATGGTGAGATTAAGTCAAACCACAAGAAAATGTACGGTTATAATGCTATTATGCTACTATCTCTTAGTCTTGTGCTTCATGAATAGGAATTTGAAAAGGAGGACAAGTGAAAATTAAAATTCCTACATTTTTTCTTTCAAGGAGACACTAAAGGAACAAATCCGTGTGCTTAGTGGACAATATATATAACATGTAGAGTAAAAAAGAGATGCAACAAGTGTACAACCTCTTTGGTGAAGCCATGTCGATCTCAGCGTGATTGGGTTTGCCGGTGAGGATGCTCCGGCTGACTTGGCTATCGGAGGAGGGGAAGAAGATCTTAGGCGTCTGGAGATGGAGCCCGAGGTACCGCTCCACTGTGATGGAGGGTTTCGTCGTTGGACCAGCTCCGGTGAGTTGTACGACGCCGAGGCTGAAGCAGGACAAGAGAGACAACGAACAACGTTAACCTGAGTGGAATTCTAATAGCATCTCCAATACATGACGTAAAATACATAACCACAAAGTGCTAGATGTAAAATACATCAGCCGCTCATCTCTGAACTTAACTGTCGAAACTGAATTTAACTGTCGAAACTGAATTTAATTGTCAAAACTGAATTTTGTTGTCGAAACTGAATTATGTTGTCGAAACTGAACGCACTAGCAAGGTGAGGCTACACGTCGGTCGACTGACTTTTTCATCTCTGGTCAGTCGATTTTGCAGCCGTTGGATACGAAATCAAGGGTCTGCGGTTCATCTTCAACCTCCACCCCCCTGAGCCGGCCAAACAGCAGCCCCCCGCCGCCCGCGGCCGGCGGTGCGCCGCCCCGCCCGCCCCGAAAACACTCCCCACCGCCGGTCCGCCGCCGCCCAGGCCATCCCTCTAGGCCCCCCCATGCCGAGCTTTTTCTCCGGCGATCCCCACGCCACCGTCCCGCCACCGTCGGCGACCACCGCCCCATCCTGAACCCTAAGATAGATAGTGGGGTACCTCTCCGGCGAGCCCCCCTCCCCGCTGCGGCTGGTTCTTCCTTCACCCCGGCG
>NC_041392.1:636587202-636602153 GCF_002162155.2 Triticum dicoccoides | reverse complement strand
AATAGACTGACCCAAAAGTCGATTCAGTCGACTGAAGTGTAGCTAAATCGGAGCAGCATCGCAAGCAACAGCAAGAGCGAGAGTAGCAGCGCGAGCAAGAGCAATAGCAAGAGCAGACCAGGTAGGGGACCAAGAGCAAGAGCAGAGCAACAGCACAAGCGAGAGCTAAAGCAGCAGAAGGTCCTACTGATGTGGACGTTGCCGCCGAGGGAGCGACGCCATGGAGGAAGTGGTCGGCGACGCCGCCGTGGATGGAGCTGTGCCGTGTCGGCTCGGGACCGAGCACTGACAGCACCGTGAGATTGAATCAAGAAGAAAATGCGGTGATTAGTGTACAACCTCTTTGGTGGCGCCGATTAGGCCACAGCTTCATCCGAGGAAACAGTGATGATGATGCTCTTCCGGTGGTGCAGGTGAAGACGGCGGTGTGGGAATGGAGGTGGCGCGAAAGACAAGGGGAACGTCGGGGCAGCTCCTTGGAGGTGGAGGACGGGGTGGCTGAACCAGTGGGACGATGAGATCGACGACAGATCCTCATCCGGTACTGTGGATGAGGGATGTCGAGGTGTTGTTGTGGACGACATCATCGGGGAAGAGGCTCCGGCTGGGTGGCGGACGGAGCAGGGTGTGGGGTTTTGTCGCGGGTTTTCACGGCCTCGGTGTACGAATAGGTGGGCGGAAGGGATGGCAGTGGGGAACCATGGCTTAGAGACGCGCTTGTCCGAAATGTGGGGTAAGTTACGAAAGTACCCCCGCCGATTTGAGGCGGTTCTTTCGGTTCAGGGGTACCACGGGCATTTCGCGTGTCAGGATTTCACAGGAGGTGGGAGTTTTCGCGCGCGTTGTAATTTCAGAATAGCAAGGCATGGGTTGAGATGGAGGGAGTTGTCGGAGCACAACGAGACAAAGATATATCTTAAATATTTCGGGCTAACAAGGCGCGGGTTGATATTTCCGGACAAGCCTAACATGTACTGTCCCAAATCAATACGCCCTACAAATGTCATTCAAAACTTTGAATTCATGTTATGTTCAATAAAATATTTCGCTACGTGTATAATGCATGCAACCTACTACTCAAATGAACGTTTTAGTGCATTCCAAACGTATATACTACCACTTCAATATGAACTAAATTTGAATTCGTTTCTCTATTCGAATAAGATCTACAGTAATGATTGTTGTGAAGTCAAAGCATTTGAATTCGTTTCTTTGTTTTAATAAGATCTACAATCATCATTATTGTCAAGTTAAACCATCGTTTGTGTATTATCTTCACAACACACCACATGATTAGTCTCGAGTTACATATGAACTATGTGTACTATATGAACTCGAACTAGATTTTTTGAATCCACTTTATTTTGATTTCAAATCACATTACATTTCTAGCTCTAGCTAGATCTTCATAATCTAAACCATGTCTCATATGTATAATGTGTTTATCACATTATGTATGTTGCCCCGCCCCCTACGCCTACAAGTATTTAGATGTGAGTTGCAAACACCACACATTACCACAAATTCAAATAAAATGTGAGAATGTTCGATATATAGTGTTGTTTAGATTGTTCGATATTTAGTTGTAAGTGCGAACGCCACACATTATCACAAATTCAAATAAAATGTGAGATTGTTTGATCTATAGTATGGTTTAGATTGTTCGGCATTTAGCTGTGAGTTGCAAACGCCATGCATTATCACATTATGGTATAACATGAGCACAACACGTGTATCACCGCTATATTCATGCATGCAATGTTTAAAACACTATGATCTCCTATTCAAATATATGAATTCGCTTTCATATCAAATTATGATCTTTGTTAGTCTCTTACACCCACACAATCCTCTAACCTTTGTAGCTACCACTAACTTTCTCTCGTGCATGCACATGCCCTCCTCGCCCTCCCCCTCCCTCGGCATTCTATCCACCTGGCACATTCATTTTTTCTTTAGGTCGTTCTCCCAGAGTCTCCACAACTCCTTTCCGACACACACCGATCGATAAACCTCTCCAGCGATGCCTGCCTACAACATACAAACACACCTTCAATATCCTCCTTTATGTGTCCTTGCCTCGTGTCTCTCATACGGTCAGACACACGTGTAAACTCTCGCCCCTCTTTTCATCGCTCTCACAACCGCACACTCCTCCCCCTATCTAGCTAGTAGTTGGGCCTCTCGCACCACCTCCTAGCTCCATTCTCTCTGTCTATCCGTCTCGTTGGGCCTTATTTGCCTCTAACAAATGGACGTACACCGACCGATCTCTCGCTATACATATAGCTAGCTAGGTCCTTATAACTCGTTTTTACCCACACGTCAATCGATCTACCTCATTAGTTGTGTCTCTCCCTTCCTCCGACAAACAACAATTGATCTATTGATCTAGTTAGGTTTGCTTACCAAACACATGGTTCCCCTTCATCATCCATGGATGCGTCCTGACAGATCTATCACGCACAGGCACACAGAGAAACACATCCCCACTCTTATTGATAACATTGTCGTTCCACCCTCAGTTTGTCTAGTAGGCCTCTCCCACCATCTTCGAGAAGCAACTCCATCACCCATCCAGCACTCTGCCCCTCTCCCTCCCTCTCTCCCTCCTTTCTCTCTCTCTCTCTGTCCCATCATATTTCCTATCCTTCAGTTATGTATGGATGTCGACCGATCTCCCTCAAGACATAGTTGGGTCTCTCCTTCTCAACACATATACGAGTCGTTCTACCTATATAGTTAGGCCTCTGCCTACCCCTCCCACCACCCCCCTCCCCACACACACACACCGATACATCGAGCACTCTAGTCATGTCTCCCTGCCACACACAAACTTGACGTGTGCCCTCTAACATTCCGGTAGGCCAGTCGCCCTATATCTTTGACTTGTACACAAACACAATTTCGATGGCTCTCTTCATCGATCTCGCACCCACCCACTTGATCCTCTCTTCGCCTCTATCGATAGCTATGACCCCTCCCTCTCTTCTCATGGATTGCCCGACCCTCTATGTATGATATGGATAGGCCTCCATTTCACACACATTGCATGCAAAATTTTGTTTGAGATGTCATCGACACATATTCCCACAAATAATTCACGAAATCAACCCCCCACCCCACCCCCACCCCAAAACAAAAAACACTCACGAACGCGGTTTGTATCTCTCACACACACCCACGTAGGTGGGGGACGTGCACGAAGAGAAGAGGTGTATGCACGGCGCACGTACTCCCGTCTCTTTCCCAACCACACCCGCGCAGGTACACGGTGGAGCTCATTTCTGTATGAAAAAGGCAGTTCATGTGG
Source organism: Triticum dicoccoides (assembly GCF_002162155.2). Lineage (NCBI taxonomy): Eukaryota > Viridiplantae > Streptophyta > Magnoliopsida > Poales > Poaceae > Triticum > Triticum dicoccoides. Next base: position 636,598,840 of record NC_041392.1, on the reverse strand, counting down.
TAATTTGGCACGTGTACTAGTTGTCCACTTGGTGGAGGGAGGATCATCTATCACGGGTGGACAAACAAATTGACTTGACGTGTTATGTTAAAAAAAGAGGCAAACCATGTGGGGCCTACCTTAGAGGCAAGGCTCTATACACTGGAGTACTTTTGATGTGTCCCGTCAACTCGCAGAACGAGGAGAAGCTTGCTTAGTACGCCGTCTCCCCTGCCCACAGGCGCGGTGGCTTGCAGGATGAGGTGAAGCTTGCTTACTACGCCTTACGCCCGCTCCCTCGCCCATGCGCGCGGTGGCTCGCATGACAAGGAGAAAAATTTACTACTCCCTCCGTTTACTCCTCGTCCCTACTACCTTGGTTATAGAGATTATACTATCATATTGTTTGGAATATATATGTCCTTTAGTAGATTTCAATATGAACTACTAGTACATACTCCAAACACTGATGTATATAGACGTATTTTAGAGTGTAGATTCACTCATTTTGCTCCGTATGTAGCACTCTCCCTCGCCCCTCGACCCTCGCCCACGTGGTGGACATGCAGCAATTCATTCGGTCTCATATAGCCAGAACGATATATACTGCACTACCATTATTGCTCGACTTCCCGAAGAGGCGAAGAGCCAATCGCAAGGTTAATATTTTGGAGATGCCAAGCGCAAGGTTATAGGAGAACGAGTAGTAGGTGATGCGACATTTATAAATAAAGTTGTTTTTCTTCAGTGGCACGTACGCAATATGATAGGTTCATATAGAAAGAAAAGGAAACCGCTCCACTATATACATAGTCAGGACGGGCCAGCCTACACGGTTGCTTGCTGGGGTTGCTCTCTTCACACTCCCTCGCACAAAACGACTGTGGCCACATCTCTAACATCCTGGTGGATCACGTCCGCTTGGGGAAGGGGTGGATGCTTAGTGTAGATGCAGTGGCCATCACCGACGGCGAAAACCCACTGTCAGCACGTCCCGATCAAGGGTCCCCGCCGTTCTCTCTCACAAAGCAGGTGAGGTTGCCTTCGTCCCTTGCTCACTGTCGCAACGTGGGCAGTTGCCGCCTCCTGCCGCCCTCCTCAAGGTTGAGCTACGTCCCTCAGGTACAACTCCCTTTACAGCCGGCTTGCACCACTGCTCCAGCTGCCCACATCACTCCCTGTGGATATTTCTCTATACTTCTTTGCCCCGCACATACCTCTACTGGCTTCTACGTACTGTATTTGTGATGAGTTTATGTCTCATCAACTAGTCCCAGTAATCTTATTCTAATCACGCTTGTTCAATTTCTTTGCCACAGGGATGCTCATCTCGATTTTGGTGAAACTGCACAAAATGATCCGATGGTCAAATGGTTGCAAACTTCATTTATTAGGAAGCTCGAACATTGCCAGCAAATTGAAGCATGGTCAGGGTTCACGGTTCAAGGGCTAGGGACTGCATGGATCGTCTTTTTCTTTAGCTGCCTCTGTTCCAAAATAAGTGTCAACTTTAGTAGTAGTACAACTTTGTATACTAAAGTTTGCACAAAGTTGAGAAACTTATTTTGGAACGGAGGGAGTACATATTTGCTATGATCTGTCAATCATTGAGATGCAATAGCATGCATGTTAGTCTCCTTTGTATTTGATGAAATGTTGCAACGGGCAACCTTGGACGCAAGATACATGTAACAGAAGCTGGAAGCTTCATAGTATTGTACAAATTTATCTTGCTGATAAATTACAGTACGTACTATACTAGTACTTCCTCCGTTCCTAAATATAAGTCTTTGTAGAGATTTCACCATGAACCACATGCGGATGTATATAGATGCATTTTAAGTGTAGATTCATTCATTTTGTTCCGTATGTAGTGGAATCTCTACAAAGACTTACTATCTACTAGTAATAGCTAGCCCCCACTACTAGGAATTCTCTATCCTCTCCTTGAGCCACGTCATCAAAATTGATGTAGCCGTTAGATGAAGTAAATCAGTCCATAATAGCCTTCTGATCTAGACGTTGAGAGGCTCCGCACTAAGCCACATGCAAGCATGCAGAAATACCGTGCCACATGCATGTGAGTGGGTTTTAAATCACATCAACATGTCTGCATGCAAGCATGCACCGGTAGCATGCATGTAAGTGAGCTTTTAAGTCCCATTAACATGTCAAAAAGAAAAATATAATCCCATTATGCAGTAGGAGTTGGCTGATCTTTTTTCCTTACGTGGGATGATCTAAATGATGATGGGAGTTTATTTAGTTTGGCTACCACATTTGTCATGCGATTATAGAGTTTTTTTTGTTCTATGAAATCGATAATTTTGCGCAGAGAGATATACCGTTGTTCCGCGCCAACGCGCGGGGACTCATCTAGTAGTAATATTTAGGAACGGAGGGAGTACTATGTAAAGAGTTAGGTGTCGCACGGTGATAGTGTGAGGTGGGCCATGTAATCACTGAGCCTGCGTGTTTTCACTGCTCTTGCACGCCTCCGCTGTAAGAATGGAGAAAATTGTAATCTAGTACTCCCTCCATCCGGAAATACTTGTCGGAGAAATGGATGTATCTAGATATATTTTAGTTCTAGATACATCTAATTTTATTCATTTCCTCGACAAGTAATTCTGGACGGAGGGAGTAGTAGTATACCTCCTTTCGCCGAAAGCGTGGGACATCCAGCAGTCCTACCACCTCAGTAATAAAGACCAATGAGCCGTCAAATCACATAGACCCAGCAGTAAGTTGGACGGATGAAGCAACCATCACTCTTGCGCAAGTGAGAGGTCGCGTCCGCTCTGCCCGGGCATGAATGTGGCACCGATTCTTTGGAGCGGTGCTGACCGTTTTGGGCGGGAAGCGCGCGCGTGATAGAGGGGCTTTGGGTGGGCCAGGCTGGTCAGAAGCGGGCGTGGCAGCTGTCCGCATGTCTCTACCGGACACGCCCGGAAACGAGAGGATGCACCGTCTCTCGCGGCTAAAATCGTACACTACACAACATCTCTCTGTAGGAGTAGGTCGATCTGTCACTCTCTCTAACACACACACGGTGTTAAACACACACACACACGCACACGCACACGCACGCACCTTGGTCTCATTGCACCTTCTAACGTGACTTATTACACCTAGACGGAGGGAGTAGTAAGTATACGAGATACGGTGGCACACTGACTTAAGTCGAATACAGGTGCCCAAAATTTGTGTGCATGTTATAATAAGGATTCGCTTAAAATAGTACGTGAGCGAACAAAGGGATCAATTGGACAGTGTTCCCGGGCAGTAGCGAGATGTGTGAGGTAACATACACCGCTGGCGCTTTTAATTTTTCTTATTAATTTGTTTGTTTCACCCTCTGACTGGTGGGATCCAACGTACTACGTGGAGAGAGGTAAGGTGATTTCTGCACCACTGTGGATAGTCTTACCACCAAAGCCACATGACACGATTATGATTGAAATCCCAATGACTCCCACACACACAAAAAAACACGGCATGCTTGTCACACGAATGCAGGAATGTATAAAAGGTTATTTCCCTCTCGTTGAACATAACGGGAGGGTTGTGTAGCTGGTTAGCCTGTTCGCTCATCAAACTTGATGTCTCGGGTTCGATAACTACACTTGAGCATAATTTGTGCCAGGAGGATTCTTTGACTGGTCAAAATGTTTTCTAGGGTTTGCATGCTTCACACACTCTCTCCAGTATATATATACATGTTGGAGCCTCGGCGCTTGTAGTTGCTCTCTTCACACTCTCTCGCCCTCTCCCGCTGGAGCCTCAACGCTTGTAGTTGCTCTCTTCACACTCTCTCGCCCTCTCCAGATCTAAACAAGACTTCATTGGCCTCTCTCTCCCCTCACTGCTGCTCAAAGAGCCGGCAGGATTCGTCCGCCGGGAAGGGAAGGAGGCTTAACATTGTTGCCGTCGGCGAGGGACTACCAGCGTAACTGTTCACTTTCCACCCAGCGGCGGCGCGGTAGGGCCTCCGACCCCTTCTTCTTCGCCGCCGTCCTGTCGCCCACCGAACCACGCCCCAAGAACCTTAAGGTATAATTTACTTACTCCACATGCATTGCTCTAGCTGCATGTATACCATGAATCTAGGACGTGGTTCAAAGAGGAAAGGAGTGGGGGAAAGTAGTGGGAAAAGTTGTATATGGCATGAATCTAGGACGTGGTTCAAAGAGGAAATTAAGGGTGAAAGTTGTATAGCATTAATCTAGGACGTGGTTCAAAGAGGAAAGGAATGGGGGAAAGTAGTGGGGAAAGTTGTATCGCATAAATCTAGGACGTGGTTCAAAAAGGAAAGGAAGGGGCGAAAGTACTAGTTCAAAAAGGAAAGGAAGGGACAAGGCTGTAGAGTTTGAGCAGGACTAGATTTGATGCGCTCACATAGGGAAAGGCGTCTAAAGATAACAAAACTGGAACCAACACAAATATGCTCCTTGGTTGTTTTTTCTTTGTTGCAACAGACTATGCATGACCACAGTACATCGGTAGATGCACATGGTGCTTGTGCGTCCACTGTCCCGTGCAACTCATTAGCTGTTGTTAATCTAAGGCCCTGTTTGGTTAAAAACTCCCTTGTCCCTACCTGCTGGGTTCCAGGGACTAAACATGGACTAGAGGTTATTAAATGACATGCTAAAAGACCATGTTACCCCTAGTAATGAACTAATAGAGACAAGGTGCGATGCGTGGCAGGGGCAACTGTTGGAAAAAGTCCCAAAGACTCCCTCGGTGTCTTCTTTCTTTAGTCCCAAATGCCCACTTTTAGTCCCTAAAAGTCTCTCCTCTTTGGTTTAGATGGGACTGACACGGAGTTTTTTTAGTCCCTACACCAAAATGTCCCTGTAAACAAACACCCTCTAATAATGCCGCTGGAAAATTGATGCAATGCCACAGTTAAAAGCAAATTACATGTTTAACGAATTTTATTGTTAATATAATCTCTATGTTAATATTAATCAATGCCACCATTTGAGAAATGCTACTATCTTGCTTTCTTTCCCATTTAGATAAGGTAGATGCTTCTTTTTGTTGGCTTCTATGTCATCCACCGTTATTGACCACTAATTGTTTCCTTTGCACCTCTGTGTAAACAGGGTTATCTGCTTCACCTCGTTGCCATTGTGACCTTTTGTTGCACTGCACAAAACACTTTTGTTTTAAGAGTGTTTTGTGCAGTTCAACCAAAATGTCACACCGACAACGTTGCTTGATTGCTTGATCTTAGTGGAACTGCACAAGAGGGGATCTTACTTCCTATCCGTTAAGGCGAATTTGGTTCAGATCTTCTTCTTGTGAGTTGTTTGAATTCCGCATCATGAGAGGTCAGTACTAGCCTTCTTTCACATGATTCTGCAGTGTGCATTCATATGTTGTGCTACTTGTACGATAATGTTGCTTGATTTTAGTGAACTGCACAAATGGAGACAAGACTTCCAATCTGTATGTGCACCGTAATATCCCATTGAGGTAAGATAAGGATATTTCACAACTGTTGGCCTGTATTTTGCCACTTTCATCAGAAAATTAAGTTTAGTATTATACTTGTGCTCCCTAATTGACATGCCAAATCTTACATTGAAGGCGAAGCTTGTTTGTTATTGAACCAAGTGATGAAGGGGAAGAACAAGGGGAAGAAAAACAAAAATCAACTCCCGGTGCTGTAATGAAGCACTGGAACTGTGATGGCACAAGTAATGATATAGTTTTGCATCTTAATTTATTGCTATGGCTGGAACGAGCAATTGTTTTGCCACTGATTTAATGCCACTCTTAATGTAATATGTAATTATCTCTACTTGTGCAAACAGGGATCTTCTTTGAAGATACCATATATTTTAGTGGAACTGCACAAGAAGATGTTGGAAACATTAAACTAATCGAGGAGTATATAGTAAGCTTGGCCACCACCGTAGATAGCAACAGATGGTTCCGGAGAAATGCTTCATCTGTATGCTCTACACAATAAGCCTCCTGACAAAGGTTGGTACTCGCCCACAGATTTCATCCATATGATTGAGCTTTGTCATCTCTATTGGTGTTGTGCTACTGTTTAGATACTGTCATGAAAAAGTGGTATTGTCCTTGAGAAGTGCTTCATCTGTGCTGTTTTAAATATTTCCTTTCCTTTTTTCGAGCAAACAGTGATGCTAGCATTTAGTAGTCCTCTTGTCTTTGCACAACATGATCATCTTCCTCTGAAGAAGAATGTGGAGTACGTGAAGTGACTAGTTCCGATTATGCCAGGATGAAGAAGCCATGTCTATCTTATCATCAAAAGGAGCAGTTGAAGGATGGTCACATCACTCCCACAAGACCAAACTAACTTCAGCTCAGAAGGACTGACAAAATCTCCATTTTTTTGCTGTGATGCGCAAGTACAATGTTGTTCTAGGATTCTTTCTGGTGAGTTCCATTTTTCTAAAAGTGTGCTCTACATGGACCATGTATGTGCCTGTTGAAACTGTCAATTCATAGTGCAGTTTGCTCTATACTAATCACTTTTTTGTATTTGTGCAAACAGGGGTGCTCAGCTTGATTTCAATGGGAACTGCACAAAATGTTCATGAATACATCGAATCATTCATTTCCACCACAAGAAAGGAGGTGTCGATAAGTTCAAGGCATTGCAACATATAAGGGCGAAATCATACAAGCTACGCGTGAATTTGGTTGATTTTGGTGGAATTGCACAAAAAGAACAGCTGGTTTATTTAGCACGAGGTGCCATGTCAATGTCCGAACTAATGGCAAACCCTGCCCATTCCACAATCGTAGGCATTTGATATTTTGGAATGGGACAACCTTGTCAAATTTTGCTCATTGATTTTAGCAAGACATGCGTTTGATATTTTTGAATGGGACGCCCTTTGTTGTCAGCAGCGTCGATCAATTTTTTCTTTATTCCTTAGTTGTGAAGTAAATATTGCCTCTGACATGTGAGTCGCTAAGATGCATAATCATCGATTGTTTTGAATGTTCTCTATGAATTGCCAGGCCTGTGTGTTTGATTGCAATGTACAAAAACGCTAAAAAGCTGCTCAAACTCTTTGTACTCCTTCTGTTCCTTTTTACTTTGCACATTGTGAAAGTGCATACTTTTTTGTATAAGATTGGTCAAAGTAGAGATACTTTGACTGCAGACAAAACTTGTATGCAGACTAGAAAGGACCGGAGGGAGTACATGTGAAACTGCTGCAAACGAGGTGATCACCCTGGGAATAATGCTAGTACGTATTGTTTTGCATGTTCATCCAATGCCAGTGATATAGGAATTCGAACTAATCGAAATAAATTCATTCATACACGGTCGGATTTCATATAAACATGCCAGATTTCATTACATTTCATACATTCTTCAACTAAAAAGGGGTGCGCTAGAGGTATAATTAATTAACCGAAGCTACCCACCTGTGTCCCGCTGAGCCGAATAGAAGCTTCAGTGACTTAACTGCAGGTGCAGTTGCGTAACTGAAATGTGGCCTATTGGGCCCACGTGTCAGTCAACCAATTGCACCAGTAGTTAAGTAGAAGCAGCGTTGTTCTCCAGCAGAACTCCCCGACTCCACGTCGCCGCCAAGAAGCTAACCGGCTGTCAATGGTCAACCCGCCTAGCTTGGCTTCAACAGGAGGGTAGCAGCAGTGGCCTTACTTGGACCCGAGCAGCGGCGACCTACCGTGTTCTACTCTTCCTCGTTTTCTGTGTGGCGCGGCCTCATTGGCAGCGGGGCGGGGCCTCAGTGGAGCCGGCGATGTCCTCTGTCTCGTTGCCAGCGGGCGGCGCCTCAGCGGAGCAGTGGAAATCCTCCCCCGCGTTGCCGGCTGGGTGGGGCCTCGGCTGAGCCGACGATGTCCTCTGCCTCGTTGTTGGCGGGGCGGGGCCTCGACGGAGCCAGCGGTGTCCTCTGCCTCGTTGTTGCCGTCGCGAGGCCTCGGCGGAGCAGGGCCTCGTCGACGCTAGCAGAGCGGGGACTCGTCGGAGCCGGCATTGTCCTCTGCCTCGTCCTCGCTCTCGCCAAATAGCGCCTCGCCCGCTTCATCGCCCTCTTCGCTAGCCTCTTTGTAGGCGGCCGCAGCCTCGGCCACCCGCATGCGGTACCGCCAGCGCTCGAGGCGGCCCTTGCGGGCGGAGCGGTACGAGTCGAGCAGCGCCTCCTGCTCCGCCCGCTCCGTGGCGATCTGCTCCTCCGCCTGCAGGTGCTCCTGGAGGAGATGGTGGTTGTAGGCGGCGTCGGTCTGCGCCTCCCGGAACTGCTCCTGATGCATCTGACTCACACTGTCCATATATTGGGCATGGGCCTCACTGATGGTCATGGTGCAATGCACCGGCGAGGATGGCGCGGAGGAGGGGGTTGGCGCCGGATCGTCGACTTCCATGTTCTCCATTGGGACGTCGTCGTCCTCCGGCTGCCTACCGGCCAGCCGGTCGGCAGCAATGGCTGCCATCTCCTTGTGGTCCATCGTCCGCCCGTCCCGAAGAACGCTGGAGCGCGAGGAAGCCATGGTGGGCAGTAGTGGTGTGGACAGGAGAAAGGGAACGGATGCGGATGACTGCGGCTATGGCCGGCGCAACAGTTTATATAGCAATGGTGGGCGGGCGGAGGGACGGACGTGTGGCGTCGGAGTAGCTGCCTCGGCAACCGTGTATCATTAATGTGGGCGGCAGATGGACGGACGGACGTCACTTGTGTTGTTTGAAGGCGGAGCAATCGCCTGCACCGGGAAGCGGGACAGGCGGCGCTGACTGTTTCGGGCGAAAAGCGCGCGCGGGCGAGGAGATGACTTTACTTGGAGAGGATGACAATGGGGACCCACCAGGTCCATAGCCTCACATACGCAAGTGTCTCCTTATTATATATATATATATATGTGTGTGTGTGTGTGTGTGTGTGTGTGTGTGTGTGTGTGTATAAAAATATACTCCCTCCGTCTAGGTGAATAAGTCGTATTAGAAGGTGCATCACGACCTAGGTGCAAGCAGATTGGTGGAAAAGAAGAATATTTCTCTCTTCTAAACACAACATTTAATCACAACAGTTAAGAGGATGCCTTATTAGCTACCCATGCAGGCCATCGTAATTCATAGCATGCAAAGCACTTTTATTTCTTGCCTAATAACCGCATGGACGTGCTGCATGCATTGGTCCTTGCCCGAGCAAAAAAAAGGGAGGAAAGGGGTTTCCTCGGGAGACAACGAGGCAGAGGTGGAAGCGCTCGCTGGAGTAATTTATTTTGCTTCCCCCTGGTTTCCTAACATCACGGTCCCACACCATTGTCAACCTATGTAGTAGTCAATAAACGAGAGAATTGCACAAGAAGCGGCCAACAGCTGGGACCAAGCAGCTCGAGCAATATTTGTGTTTTTCAAGTGTGAGCACTTCAGAGTTTTTCGATGTTTAGCCCAGATATTAATTTTCCCCCTCTGAACAACAACGAAAACATCGCTGCAGGTATTATGGGCGGGCTATGGCCCATCTAGCCTAGGCCAGATATCCAGCCTAGATATTATTTTTTTCAAGCTGAAAATGGCTAGCCCAACTATACTTTTTTTAGGAATACCCAGGCAAGGTCAAGTTGTTATTCTCCACCCCGCTGGGCTGCAAATCTTTCCTAGGAGGGATGCATTAGGCTTAACAAGAAAATGGGCTTTAAGAAATAATAAATGGGATGTAATTATAAAAACTGGGCAGTAACTATAAAAAAATGCACCAAACACGTGATTACTTTATAAAATATTATTTTTGGATATTGAATTTTTTTAATTTCATTAATTATTGCGAGCGCAATGTTTCGTTGGATTTTTACGTAATATAAATTTATAGTGAAATTATATTTAATCTGACTAGAAATTTCGGGATAAAAATATTTCGGATCCCATCAAAATGTGAGAAATTTTATTGAATTCTGTTTTGAACGGTTGGTTGAAATGGGTTGTACTTTTAAGAAACTGTAAATGGGCTGTAGTAAATTCCATTAGAATTCAAAAATGGGCTACACATTCTTAGAAATCTCAAATGGGCTATAAGTTCTCTGCCACACACTTCTGGCCTTACTAAGTTTACGTGTCCCCTAAAAAAACAGAGTTGACGCGTATGCAAGGCTTTGTCAACTTATATTCAACACACGGTTCTAGCAGCAGTGGCCGTTGGATGTCCATCCAACGGATGCCGTGCTTCTTCTTCAATCTCGGATATTTTAGCTTCACCCGCCCAAAAAATGATTCCTCCCCTAACATCTGGGGCGCACCGTTTCGGAAGCTGACCTGTGGGCCTACTAAGTTGACGTACCAAGGGCTTTGTCAACTTGTCAATATAAACGATTCTAGCTGCAGTGACCGTACGATGTCCATCCAACGGCCGTAGTGCTTCTTCAACCTCTGGTCTTCTTGCTCCAGCCGCCCAAAGCAGCGCCGATCGTGCCGCCTGCTCCTGCCTCCCGTGGTCGGCTGTGCTGCCGCGGAGGCCTCACCGCCCCTACTATTCCCACCGCTGGCCAGGCCCTACGGCGACGGCAGCCTCACACCGCAGCCGAACGAGTGAACCCTCATACTCCTCTCCGCGTGGGCATCCACTGCCGCGTCTTCACCAGCTCCGCGTCCTCCCCTTCCTAGGCCTCGCCGTCGGCAACATGGTCAAGGAACGACTTCCATCGGACGTGGACTGTACGTGGAGAGGCTGACAGCTGGGTCCATGGCGGCAGCAAGGAAGTGCCTCCTTATTACGCGGAAAATAATGATTCCTCCACCTGACAGCAGGGACCCATCGGACGGGCCACTGTATTTCGCAAAAAAAATGTTCCCCCCCTGACAGCTGGGACCCACCAGCTACACCTTCGCACACAAGGAAGTGCGTCTGGGCAAAAAAACGATTCGCCCCCCTGACTGCTGGGACCCACCAGCTACATCTTCGCACACAAGGAAGTGCGTCCGGGCAAAAAAAACCAAAACGATTCGCCCCCCTGACTGCTGGGACCCACCAGCTACATCTTCACAGGCAAGGAAGTGCCTGACAGTCGGGACCCACCTGGTCGAAGCGTACGTAGCATTGTCATTCTGGTCGCGAACGTGTACGTACATATATACTGGTCGATGTAGAGGCGCGCACGTGTCGTAGTAGAGGCACGTACGTGTCATAGTAGAGGCGCGCACGTAGCATGTACACGTACGTACAGCGGCCAGGGTGCAAGAAAGAAAATACAGCCATGTATGTGTACATACGGGCGGGGTCTCGAACGCCTACTCGCGCATACGTACGGCCAGGGCTCGTGTACATGGCTGGGTCGGAACGGAGAAACGGCGTCGTCGTCGTGTTCATGGGGAGGCAACGGAATGTGTCATGTTCATCGGGAGGGCTTGGACGGAAGAGGCGATGAAAACGAGGCCTGGCGTACCGCACAACGGAGGAAACGGACATCCTACGGTCGAAACGGGGGTCCTGTTGATCGGAAGGGGTGTGGCGTACCGCAAAACGGAGGAAACGGACCTCCTACGGTCGAAACGGGGGTCATGTTGATCGGGGAGGGGTGTGGCGTACCGCAAAACAGAGGAAACGGACCTCCTACGGTCGAAACGGGGGTCCTGTTCATCGGGAGGGGTGTGGCGTACCGCAAAACGGGACTCCATGGGATACTATTCATCTCCACCGTC
>NC_041392.1:636581467-636586799 GCF_002162155.2 Triticum dicoccoides | reverse complement strand
CCCCCCCCCGCAACGCTCACTGTTCATCCAGAGGCAGCATCGATCGGCTTCAGTTAGCAGCAGTAGCGAAGGAATCGCTCGACCGGGTTCAGTTAACAGTCATCGATCGATCACTCGGGTTCAGTAACGCGTAGCCTGCAGTGCAATCGCTCGGGTTCAGTTAGAGCCAACGCCTCGCACACACGCGCGTACGTGTATGAAAGAAACGCGCATTGCTCGGCCCCCGACCTCCCACCGTAATCGGGAAGTCCCCGAAATTTTCCTCCCCCTCGCTTCTACCACGATTTTTTCTGTCATGGACGGCCCAAAGAATGTCATGCAGCTGCGTCTCCGGCCCACCCAGGACGAAAAGCCCATTTCCTGTCATGATTTTTTGTCATAGAAGTAGGAGCCCACCACATCTATGATGATACCGGGTTTTGTCACAATTATCGTCATAGAAGTGTCATATGTATGACAGGAAAAAAATTCGTTCGGCCCAAAATGTCACGGATGTGTCTTTTTTTGTAGTGTTGCTCACGAAGACCTAGGGCATTTGAGGAAGCCCATTGTTGGAATATACAATCCAAGTTCTATAATGAAAAATTCCCACTAGTATATGAAAGTGACAAAACAAGAGACTCTCTATCATGAAGATTATGGTGCTACTTTGAAGCACAAGTGTGGTAAAAGGATAGTAACATTGTCCCTTCTCTCTTTTTCTCTTTTTTTGGGCCTTCCTCTTTTTTATGGCCTTTCTCCTTTTTTTATTCCTTATTTGGGACAATGCTCTAGAAAATGATGATCATCACACTTCTATTTATTTACAACTCAATGATTACAACTCGATACTAGAACAAAGTATGACTCTATATGAATGCCTCCGATGGTGTACCGGGATATGCAATGAACCAAGAGTGACATGTATGAAAGAATTATGAATGGTGGCTTTGCCACAAATACTATGTCAACTACATGATCATGCAAAGCAATATGACAATGATGAACGTGTCATGATAAACGGAACGGTGGAAAGTTGCATGGCAATATATCTCGGAATGGCTATGGAAATGCCATAATAGGTAGGTATGGTGGCTGTTTTGAGGAAGATATAAGGAGGTTTATGTGTGAAAGAGCGTATCATATCACGGGTTTTGGATGCACCGGCGAAGTTTGCACCAACTCTCAATGTGAGAAAGGGCAATGCACGGTACCGAAGAGGCTAGCAATGATGGAAAGGTGAGAGTGCGTATAATCCATAGACTCAACATTAGTCATAAAGAACTCACATACTTATTGCAAAAATCTACAAGTCATCAAAAACCAAGCACTACGCGCATGCTCCTAGGGGTATAGATTGGTAGGAAAAGACCATCGCTCGTCCCCTACCGCCACTCATAAGGAGGACAATCAAAGAACACCTCATGTTTCAAATTTGTTACATAATGTTTACCATACGTGCATGCTACGGGACTTGCAAACTTCAACACAAGTATTTCTCAAATTCACAACTACTCAACTAGCACAACTTTGATATCACTACCTCCATGTCTCAAAAAAATCATCAAGCATCAAACTTCTCTTAGTATTCAGCACACTCATAAGAAAGTTTTTACTAGTCTTGAATATCTAGCATATTAGGATTATTTAAGCAAATTACCATGCTGTTTAAGAATCTCAAAATAATCTAAGTGAATCATGATAGAATAATAGTTTCTATAAAACAAAACCACCACCGTGCTCTAAAAGATATAAGTGAAGTACTAGAGCAAAAACTATATAACTCAAAAGATATAAGTGAAGCACATAGAGTATTCTAATAATTTCCGAATCATGTGTGTATCTCTCAAAAGGTGTGTACAGCAAAGATGATTGTGGTAAACTAAAAAGCAAAGACTCAAATCATACAAGACGCTCCAAGCAAAACACATATCATGTGGTGAATAAAAATATAGCTCCAAGTAAAGTTACCGATGGAAGTAGACGAAAGACGGGATGCCTTCCGGGGCATCCCCAAGCTTTGGCTTTTAGGTGTCCTTATATTATCTTGGGGTGCCATGGGCATCCCCAAGCTTAGGCTCTTGCCACTCCTTGTTCCATAATCCATCAAATCTTTTACCCAAAACTTGAAAACTTCACAACAAAAAACTTAACAGAAAATCTCGTGAGCTCCGTTAGCGAAAGAAAACAAAAGACCACTTCAAGGTACTGTAATGAACTCATTCTTTATTTATATTGGTGTTAAACCTACTGCATTCCAACTTCTCTATGGTTTATAAACTATTTTACTAGCCATAGATTCATCAAAATAAGCAAACAACACACGAAAAATAGAATCTGTTAAAAACAGAATAGTCTGTAGTAATCTATAACTAACGCAAACTTCTGGAACTCCAAAAATTCAGCAAAAGTAGGAAGACCTATACAATTTGTTTATTGATCAGCAACAATTGGAATCAATTTTTTATCACGTTCTGGTGATTTTTAACAATTATTTTCGTGAACAGAAAGTTTCTGCAATTTTCAGCAAGATCAAATAACTATCATCCAAGAAGATCCTATAGGTTTAACTTGGCACAAACACTAATTAAAACATAAAAACACATCTAACCAAAAGCTAGATCAAAGATTTATTCCTAAACAGAAGCAAAAAGAAAAAAAACTAAAAATAAAATTGGGCTGCCTCCCAACAAGCGTTATCGTTTAACGCCCCTAGCTAGGCATAAAAGCAAGGATAGATCTAGGTATTGTCATCTTTGGTAGGCAATCCATAAGTGGCTCTCATAGTAGATTCATATGGTAATTTTATTTTCTTTCTAGGGAAGTGTTCCAAGCCTTTCCTTAACGGATATTGGAATCTAATATTTCCTTCCTTCATATCAATAATTGCACCAATCATTCTAAGGAAAAGTCTACCAAAAATAATAGGACATGAAGGATTGCAATCTATATCAAGAACAATAAAATCTACTGGCACATAATTCTTATTTGCAAAAATAAGAACATCATTAATTCTTCCCATAGGTTTCTTAATAGTGGAATCCGCAAGGTGCAAGTTTAGAGAGCAATCATCAAAATCACGGAAACATAGCAAATCGCACAAAGTCTTTGGAATCGTGGAAACACTAGCACCCAAATCACACAAAGCATATCATTCATGATCTTTAATTTTAATTTTAATAGTAGGTTCCCACTCATCATAGAGTTTTCTAGGGATAGAAACTTCCAACTCAAGTTTTCTTCATAAGATTGCATTAAAGCATCAACGATATGTTTAGTAAAGGCTTTATTTTGACTATAAGCATGAGGAGAATTTAGCACGGATTGCAACAAGGAAATACAATCTATCAAAGAGCAATTATCATAATTAAATTCCTTGAAATCCAAAATAGTGGGTTAACTAATATCTAATGTTTTGATCTCTTCAATCCCACTTTTATCAATTTTAGCATCAAGATCTAAAAAATCTGAATTTTTGGAACGCCTTCTAGGTAAAGTGGATCATATTCAGTCCCATCATTATCAAGATTCATATTTCAAAACAAAGATTTAATAGGGGATACATCAATAACTTTTAGATCTTCATCTTTATTTTCAAAGTTTTCCGGCTTAGCGGCCATCTTATTAACTAAGGTGACCTACTTATCCGAAATTTCAGCTATTAACTTCTCAAGATGAGCAATTTGGGATCTCAAACCATCAAATTCCTTAGACATATCATCGAGCTCTTTATTCATATAACTCATAAAGCTTTGTTGTTCCTTAAGCTCGTTTCTAAAGAAATTGTTGTGTTCAAATTGTAAGACCATGAAACTCCTAACGTTGCTTTCAATCTCTTCTACCTTTTAAGGTGAGGATCACCAAATCTTGGTAGAGCCATCGAGACAAACACGCAATCCAACACACGAGCAAACAAGAAGCAAGCGAAAAAGAAGTGAACGGAAAAGAGAGAGGGCGAATAAAACGGCAAGGGTGAAGTGGGGGAGAGAAAAACGAGAGGCAAATGTCAAATAATGTAATGCGGGAGATAAGGGTTTGTGATGGGTACTTGGTATGTTGACTTTTGCGTAGACTCCCCGGCAACGGCGCCAGAAATCCTTCTTGCTACCTCTTGAGCACTGCGTTGGTTTTCCCTTGAAGAGGAAAGGGTGATGTAGCAAAGTAGCGTAAGTATTTCCCTCAGTTTTTGAGAACCAAGGTATCAATCCAGTAGGAGGCCACGCACGAGTCCCTCGCACCTACACAAACAAATAAATCCTTGCAACCAACGCGATAAGGGGTTGTCAATCCCTACACGGTCACTTACGAGAGTGAGATCTGATAGATATGATAAGATAATATTTTTGGTATTTTTATGATAAAAATGCAAAGTAAGGAAGTAAAATAAAAATGGCGTCAGAAATAACTTGTTGTCGGGAGATTAATATGATGGAAAATAGACCCGGGGGCCATAGGTTTCACTAGTGGCTTCTCTCAAGAGCATAAGTATTACGGTGGGTGAACAAATTACTGTTGAGCAATTGATAGAATTGAGCATAGTTATGAGAATATCTAGGTATGATCATGTATATAGGCATCACGCCCGAGACAAGTAGACCGACTCATGCCTGCGTCTACTACTATTACTCCACACATCGACCGCTATCCAGCATGCATCTAGAGTTTTAAGTTCATAAGAACAGAGTAACGCCTTAAGTAAGATGACATGATGTAGAGGGATAAACTCATGCAATATGATATAAACCCCATCTTGTTATCCTAGATGGCAACAATACAATATGTGCCTTGCTGCCCCTACTGTCACCGGGAAAGGACACCGCAAGATTGAACCCAAAGCTAAGCACTTCTCCCATTGCAAGAAAGATCAATCTAGTAGGCCAAACCAAACTGATAATTCGAAGAGACTTGCAAAGATAACCAATCATACATAAAAGAATTCAGAGAAGATTCAAATATTGGTCATAGATAAACTTGGTCATAAACCCACAATTCATCGGTCTCAATAAACACACCGCAAAAAAAGATTACATCGAATAGATCTCCACAAGAGAGGGGGAGAACATTGTATTGAGATCCAAAAAGAGAGAAGAAGCCATCTAGCTAATAACTATGGACCCGAAGGTCTGTGGTAAACTACTCACACATCATCGGAGAGGCTATGGTGTTGATGTAGAAGCCCTTCGTGATCGATGCCCCCTCCGAAACAGGCTCCAAGATGGGATATCACGGGTACAGAAGGTTACGGCGGTGAAATTAGGTTTTTGGCTCCGTATCTGGTAGTTTGGGGGTACATAGGTATATATAGGATGAAGGAGTACGTCGGTGGAGCAACAGGGGGCCCACGAGGGTGGAG
>NC_041392.1:636543405-636581030 GCF_002162155.2 Triticum dicoccoides | reverse complement strand
CCCCCTACCTCGTGCCCTCCTGGTTGATGTCTTGACGTAGGGTCCAAGTCCTCTGGATCACGTTCATTCCGAAAATCATGTTCCCGAAGGTTTCATTCCATTTGGACTCCGTTTGGTATTCTTTTTTTGCAAAACTCTGAAATAGGCAAAAACAACAATTCTGGGCTGGGCCTCCAGTTAATAGGTTAGTCCCAAAAATAATATAAAAGTGTATGATAAAGCCCAATAATGTCCAAAACAGAATATAATATAGCATGGAACAATAAAAAATTATAGATACGCTGGAGACGTATCATGCACCACATTACCCAACACGCTCGATCCCATTTGGCTGGACACACTTTCCTGGGTCATGCCCGACCCCGGAAGATCAACACGTCGCAGCCCTACCTAGGCACAACAGAGAGGTCAACACGCCGGTCTAAATCCTATGGCGCAGGGGTCTGGGCCCATCACCCATTGCACACCTGCACGTTGCGAGGGCGGCCGGAAGCAGACCTAGCCTCCCTAATACAAGAGTAGGCGTTCCAGTCCAATCCGGCGCGCGCCGCTCAATCGCTGACGTCAAGAAGGCTTCGGCTGATACCACGACGTCGAGTGCCCATAACTGTTCCCGCGTAGTTGGTTAGTGCGTATAGGCCAGTGGCCAAACTCAGATCAAATACCAAGATCTCGTTAAGCGTGTTATTATGAAGTAACCGCGGACACCGACCAGGGCCAGGCCCACCTCTCGCCTAGGTGGTCTCAACCTGCCATGTCGCTCCGCCACAAAGATCCACTCGCGGGTACTCTACTAGCCAACCCGACTTTAGTCACCACATGTATCATATAATATGTATATAAGTATATACCTGTGATCACCTCCCGAGTGATCACGGCCTGATAGTATAGCATGGCAGACGGACAAGAATGTAGGGCCACAGATGGAATACTAGCATCCTATACTAAGCATGTAGGATTGCAGGTAAAGGTAACAACAGTAGTAGCAAGGACAGGCTATGCATCAGGATAGGATAAACAGAAAGCAGTAACATGCTACACTACTCTAATGCAAGCAGTAGAGAGAAGAATAGGCGATTTTTGGTGATCAAGGGGGGGGGCTTGCCTGGTTGCTCTGGCAAGGAGGGGTCGTCAACACCGTAGTCGTACTGGGTAGCAGCGGCGTCGGTCTCGGAGTCTAGCGAGAGAAGAGGGGGAAGAAACAATAAATATAATGCAAACATATGCATGACGATGCATGACATGACAATGAGCATTGCTAGGGGTGCCCAATCGCTGTAGTAGGTGATACCGGTGAAGGGGGGGGAACATCCGGGAAAGTATTCCCGGTGTTTCGCGTTTTCGGACAGATGAACCGGAGGGGGAAAGTTGCATGTTCGCTATGCTAGGGATTTGTGGCGGACGAACGGGCTACGTATCCGGATTCGTCTCGTCGTTCTGAGCAACTTTCATGTAGAAAGTATTTTCATCCGAGTTACGGATTATTTTATATGATTTTCTAAAGTTTTAATCATTTTCTGATTTTAATTATATATTTAAGTCCAACATTATCCAGAACAGTAAACGATGACGCAAGCATGACATCAGAGTGATGTCAGCAAGTCAAATGGTCGGTTGACCAGTCAAACCAGACGGGTGGGTCCAGTGGGACCCACATGTCATTGTCAAGGGCACTAACAGGGGGTTTAAACTAACTAAATGGGTTAATTAGCGGGTGGGGCCTAGTAGTCAGTGAGAGATTAAGTTTTTAATTAACTAATTTAATTAATTAGCAATTTATCTATTTATTTTTATTCGTTTATGGTGTGGGGCCCGCATGTCATAGACACAGGGGAGCCACGTTAGTGCTGTTGACTTTGGTCAATGTGGCCAGTTGGGGCCCCTAGGCCCACATGCAGTGACCAGGTCAGCGCTGGCGCCGGAGTTGCCCCGGCGAGGCAAAACGCGGCAGCGCGGCTCGGGAGGTGGCCGGAAATCCGCGGTGGTGGTCCGTTCGCCGTGTTTTTGGTCACGTTCGAAAGCTGGAACCGGGCCGCATCACGTGGGGGTGATGACGACGACGGAGACACACCGGAGCGGCGTTAACAAGCAGAGAGGCGGATGCCTGAGTTTGGCCATGAGAGGGAACGACGACGCGGCGCGGCAACAAGCTCTCTATAAGGCCAGGAGGCCTCTACGTGTGCGTACGAGCACAACGGGCACGAGCCCGAGACCAAAAGGTCACCGGACGGTTCCCGCTGACGAGCGCGTGCGGCGACGCGTTCGGGCGCTCAACGAGCTAGGGGCTAAGGGCCACGGGGAAGCGCGTGCGTGGGTGCGTTAGGTTCCAGGAAGCACCAGGAACACGATGCCGTGCTCAAGCGAGCATGACGGAGAGCATGGCCACGGCGGTGAGGCGATCCGCGGCGACGGTCTCACGGCAACGGCGATGAGGTAGCTATGGTGCGCGAGGGGCTTATCGAGGAGGAGCAGGAGGCGGAGGAGCTCACCGTGCGGCACGCAAGATGGCCCATGGTGGTTTAGTAGTAGCAGGGGGCATCGCCGGAGTTGGTGAAGAACGACGGCGACCGGAGATGTGGAAGAAGGGGACCGTTGCAGCAACGCCTCCGAGCTCCAGCTGCGGCCACCGGTCGACGAGGAAGACGATGGCAGAGACGACAGACACGCTGGCGAGGCGAGGCGATGGCTTTGGCCGCGCATTTCACGGCGGCGGGTCCATGGCGGCATTCGGACGCGGTGGGGAAGGGGAAGCAGCGAGGTGGATCTGAGGAAAGGGGAGGCGCAGGGACTGAGAGGGAGAGCGTGGGTGAGTGGGAGGCGGGATCGAGGAGGCGGGGGCATGGCGGCCTTATCCCCTCCCGGTGTCGGTGCCGGCGAGGCGGTCAGGCGGGGACGCGCCCCTGTTCCTACCCGGGTCGGGGGAACAGGGAAGGGAGACGAGGCAGGGGGCCGGGCCGGCTGTTGGCTAGCTGGGCCAGGTGGGCCTGTGAGCTGAGCCGCCTGGTCCAGTGGGGGGGGGGTTTCTTTTCCTTTTATTTCATTTTCACCTTTTCTTTTTATTTATTTTCTTTTCTGTTTTATTTCATTTTAGAATATTTAGGCACTTTCTAAAAAAATGTTTTCTCCACAATAATTACCAGTGCAATATTTGGCATCCACCGAACATTTTTGTTTCAAGGTTTGAAAACTTTTGTAGTTTGTCATATTTTGAATTGATTTTTGAATCGGTTTTGAACTAACGAAAGATTATCAACAATAATGAAGGTGACGTGGCATCATTAGCAGAGTTTTACTGTCATTTAATTATCCGGGCGTTACAGAAGATGTACTCCCTCCATCCCAAAATTCTTGTCTTAGATTTTTCTAGATACGGATGTATCTAACACTAAAACGTAATTAGGTATATCCGTATTTAGACAAATCAAAGACAAAAATTTTGGGACGGATGGAGTAACAATTGCATGATACCACATCTTCCTTGTGTGACATCTTTGACAGTTCATGTCTTTATGCGTGAGTTATATTCTCTTGGAGATGGTGTAACACATAGAGCACTGCTACGCATACGACACATAATGGACCAGCAGGACATATGTACTAAATGGGTCGACGCGGGCCTGTTTGGCACTTATGCGTCATGGGCCTATTTTGGGCCAATTACTTCAAAAAATAAAGAAAATTCTGAAAATTCATAAATAAATAAATGAATAAAAGTGAGATAAAGTGTCATATGGGATAAATATTGAGCTTTATTAGTAGCTGTCTCGTTAAAAATTTCCATCCACGAGAAGAAAAAAGAGAGTACAAAGCTTCCTCTACACTACAAAAGGATAAGGATTTTTCTTTAAAAAAACCTACTTAAACGTGCCAGGCGGGCTGTGCCGTGCGCCGTGCCGTGCATGGCACGCGGGCTTGGCCTAGGCGGACAAGCAAGGCCGCACAGGGCGGGCCACGGGCCAGGCACAGCCCGGGCGGGGTTTGGCCCCGACCCCCGCCGCCCTCTCCCCGACCCTTCCCCCTCCTCCCAGGCTCCCACCCCATCCCCGCCTCCTCCCCACCCCACTCCCATTCCCGACCCTCCCGTCTCCCCCTCCTCCCACCCCCACCATCGCCGCTCCCCGGCGGGCGCTGCCCTAATCGGATCCAACTATGATATCCGAGACGCAGTGCCCCCCGTTCCGGCGATATCCCCCAATTACTCTCGTCCCAGAGCGCGATGGCGAGATCTGGCGGCAAGCGAGGCGTGATGGAGCACCACTGCCTGGACCGATTCCGCCGCCGGCGACTCCTCGCCTTTCTCCGCCGCAACAACCTTCCCGCCACCTTCGACGCGTACGTATTCGACGGCTTAATCTCTTGCTCTATCTCCAAGATCCACCTTCCTAGCTGGCACTGATCGATAGACCTTAATTTCTATCCAGGCTGAAGCACGAGACGCGCGTCTTTCTCGATCTGCGGTTCCTGCGGCGCCTGGTGGCGGACGGCCGGTGGCAGGAGGCGCGAGAGTACTTCAGCCGCTTCCTGCCGTGCCGGGATGAGGTCGACGCGCACACCGCGCTCAGATTCATCACTCGCCTCGGCGTTCTCGACGACATGGCCCAGGGGAAGCTGGGGTGCATCGATGCTGCCGACGATCTCCGGACCCAACTCGAGTCTTACCCTTCCAGCATGATCGAGGCCGACCCGCACTACGCCGATGCTGTCTGCGCAATCTTATACAATGGCTCTCACCCGGCTTACTGGTCTCGTCTCTTCTCTCCCTCGCCTAATCGTCCCTTCATCTATCTAATTACCCATTATTTTCATTGATTGTTGTTTGAGCCTCTCGATGTTTCTTCCACGCAGGGATCCCGTGGACTGGCGGCTCATTAGGCTCAAAGCCGCACAGGTTGTCAAGGACTTGGTCACGCGAACCACTGAGTTCAGGCATCTGCTGCGGTTGCCGCGGTGTCCAAGCCACCCATGTCACACAATCCCCTTCGGGTTTAGGTAAGTACAACATCCTCATCCCCATCTCCATCTCCAGCTATGAGTCCATTATGTAGAGGATCCAATTTACTCGTGTTCATGAGAAGCCGCACTTACAGTTAAACTAGTAACGGGCTTGTCGCATTATCTTGTTGATTATTCAGGGGTTGCCGGAGGCATAAGAGGAAGAAGAACATAGGCCGCATGTCGGCATCTCTTCTTGCCCGCCGTTTTCTTCAGAAAGAGAGGTATATATATCGTATGCACAGAATTGATGCTCTCGTTGTTCCACTGTTTCCTAGTTTGTAAAATTAGAGATTTTAACCTTTTGCTTCATGCAGGCGTCCTTCCTCACCATGCACTCAAGGTTTCTCACTTAGCCATTGTATGATCGATAAGGATACCTGATTATTCCTGTTTAAGCATGCTAACTGATGATCATATGTTTCAATTGCAGGCTTATCGTGTGAACCTATGGATTTGGAGGAAATTATTGGTAAAAATATCTGCCTTGACTCTGTCCTTCCCGCATTTTTTGTGTTCATGCATAAGCCGGTGTTCTGTATGAATTGCTTGAATTTTGTGATGGCCTTCATTTTGTTATAAGTATGGCATATTGCTTTCTTGTGCTCTTCTATCAGAAGAACTGCTTTAGTGTATTGGGTTTATTTGTTATCATTGCTTAAAACACAGCATTTGTAATAAACTTATAATATGTTGCGGGAAGAATTAGTCGTGCCACTTTGTTTTTCGTCGATTTATGCTGTGCAATCATTGTTTCAAAACTAGAAGCATGATATATTTTGCAAAAGTTAGTCTACTTCCTAATATACCTAGATATTTTGCAAAAGTTCTCCTTTCTAACAAAATGTGGCAAGCCATGACGCACAAACTTGTGTGATTTCAGATGAAACTTTGCTAGCTGGGAAGCAGGAGGTCAAAGAACATTCAGATTCTTGCAGTGAAGGTAACATACCATCATTTGCTCCATATAGAAGTTTATTCCAGTTACTTTCATTGTTCCCACTTACCTCTGTCTCTGTTTATTAGTTATGTACTTTAGTCAGTAGTCACAATATCTGTTCCCACTTACAATCTGGACCTTTTATCTCTTGTTGTGCCCTGCAGTTTCCTAGACACCTGCAGGCTACTCTTCGCTAATGAATAAGTGGTGCTTGCCTTTTCCTTTCTAATACCAATATCTAAACTCTTGCAGGCATTCCAACAGTACCTGCTAATGCAGGTATACTCAACAGTATTCTTTCCAGTTGGTTGAACCCTGAACATTTTCATTGCCTGTTACTTACTAAATTGTATCTACTTAGTTATCCTTCATATTTTTCTTGTGCAGTCACAAAGTGTTTGAGTCAAGAATGTTCCGCTGAAAGTGCCAATTGCGCAAAACTAAAACCTACAACTAGGGAGTTTTGTCCGGTAAGTCACTCCTACACTTGGCAGTGTTCTTTTACTTCATCAATTATGTTTCACATTCCAAATCAATAGCAATACAAATGTGTCATTTAGCCATTCAAAATAAATGTGTCATTTAATACTGCACAATATACAAGGCGACCTAAAAATTGTGGTCTGCCATAAAGCAAGTTTAGTCATTTGCATTTCCCAGTCACATAGGTTTCTGTATAATTTAGTACTATGTATGATTTTGTGATATGCTTTCTTGAGACACAACAACAGCAAAGTCTTTCAGTCCCAATCAGGTTGGGGGAGGCTAGAGTTAAAAACTTCAAACTCAACAGGAGCCACTAATCAAGGTTCAGGTACATGAATAGGCTTTCCAAGCAGTCCTATTCAAGCACAAATCTTTGGATTTTTTTTGAAACTATGATGATTTTTATAGCAAATTCAGAAACTATACACCCTAATGGAGAAAAATCAAAAGTATCACCCCGTCGGCCTCTTGTTGGCCGAAAAGGGACTTTCCGGCCTCCTGTTGGCCGAAGAGGGACTTTTCGGCCAACAGTTGGCCAAAAAGGACTTTTCGGCCAACGGTTGGCCAAAAAGTACTTTTCGGCCAACAGTTGGCCAAAGAGTCCCTCTTCGGCCAACACCTGCTCTACTTTTTAGAAAATTCATATCAAATAGGATTTTTAGTATTTTAATTTGATTCTTTTTGCATTAGATTAGAAATTTTATGAAGTTTCTGTAGATATTAAGTTTGACTAGATTTGGAAGTTTGAATTTGAATTTTCATGAATTTTCTCAAATCACTAGATTGCCTATAATTTGAGCTAGGAGTATTCTTTTTAGATGATTCTTTTTGCTACTGGTTCTTTGTGACTTTGTTTATCAGTAGTAATTAATTAGTGAATTTTAGGATTATTTAAAATTAGGTTTTTACGTCATTCTCTCCCTCCATTTTCTCCCGCCATTTTATTTCCCACCATTCTCTCCCTCCATTTTCTTTCCCGCCATTCTCTCCCGCCATCTTCTTTCTCGCCATCTTCACTTCTCAACTTATAAAACGAGCCTCATGGTGTCCACGATCGTAGAAGTCATAAGTGTTTGCAGCTTCGTCATCATCATCGGAGAGTGTTTCACACTTATGACTTCTCTCACACAGTGTTTCACACTCCACATGAAGGCATCATCGTCATCCTCCGTCGATGCAGCACTCCTTAGTGTGGCGGGAGAGAATGGCGGGAAATAAAATGGCGGCAAAGAAAATGAGGGAAAAAGATTGCGGGAAAGTATTTTTTTTCATGTATAAAATGGCAATGGTTGTACAGGATTTACAAGGCACTTTTAAATATAAACTCCTATGAAGCTCAAAACAAGATTTCTAGTAGGATAAAAGAAATAAAATACAAAAAATACTACAGATAAAATAGCTACTGATACCTAAACAGAAACAAAAAGAATATGTCAAAAAACTAAAGAAAAAAATTTAAAGCAATTAAAATTAAAAGAAATAGCATAAAACCTAACAAACACTACAACAGAACTGTTTTCATAAAAACCTAATTTTAAATAATTTTAAAATTCGCCAATTAATTACTACTGATAAACAAATTCACAAAGAACCATTAGCAAAAAGAATCATCTTAAAAAATACTCCTAACTCAAATTATAGGCAATCTAGTTATTTGAGCAAATTCATGAAAAAATTAAATTCAAACTTTCAAATCTAGTCAAACTTGATATCTACAGAAACTTCATAAAATTTCAAATCTAATGCAAAAAGAATCAAATTAAAATACTAAAAATCCTATTTGATATGAATTTTTTTTAAACAGCAGAGCAGGTGTTGGCCGAAGAGGGACTCTTTGGCCAACTGTTGGCCGAAAAGTCCTTTTTGGCCAACGGTTGGCTGAAAAGTCCTTTTTGGCCAACGGTTGGCCGAAAAGTCCCTCTTCGGCCAACGGTTGGCCGAAAAGTCCCTCTTCGGCCAACAGGAGGCCGAAAAGTCCCTTTTCGGCCAAGAGGAGGCCGACGGGGTGATACTTTTGATTTTTCTCCATTAGGGTGTATAGTTTCCGAATTTGCTATAAAAATCATCATAGTTTCAAAAAAAATCCAAATCTTTGGTTATATCCCATTCTTTCAAGTCTTTTTCTGTTGCCTCCTCCCATGCCAATTTTGTCCTTCTCCTTCCTCTCGCATTATTATCGTGGCTTAGGATTCCACTATGCACTAGTGCCCCCAGGGGCCCCCTTCGGACATGGCCTAACCATCTCAGCCATTGCTTTTCTTCGATTGATGCTATGCCTAGCCGATCATGTATATCATCGTCCGAACTCATTCCATTCTTGTATGACCACAAATTCAATGCAACATAGGCATGTCGTCTTTTTAGTTTGCGGTCTGATGCAAACCTGATCCTTGCTCCTTCTGGGGTGGTTAGTTTGATGGATCTGCCAGCGCAATCTATAACTCCGTGATGTCTATAACTTCCACATCCGGACTCCGAACTGGGTGAACTTTTTTTTGTTGGAAAGCTTATCTTGTGGACTTCCAAACCCAATTGGATCCACCTTCAAATTCGTTATCGTAAAAAAACTGTGCGACGTTGTTGCTGAATCCGAGTCAAAATCCAAGTTAAAAGGTGCTGTGTTGCCTGCACTTGGGCCCATGGGCCTTGTACGACTTAGGGTTGGGTTTTGGCTGCCTTGGGACGTTCGTCCTTCCCCTTGACTGCCACCCCTTTGTCCTACATAAGTATATCAATCTTGTAGCTTTTCTTTGGGTTCTGTTTAGTTAAAAGTTAGGCATTGCTGCAACTTCGTGTACTTTGTTTGTGTCCAACGAGGACACCAAGACCACTTATGGAACCCCCACCTATATCCGTACTTCATCTATATAATCGCAATATTCAGATTGCTTATTATCATAGTTTTTGTTTGTTCTTTGATTGCTTGCAGGGACTAGACCTTTGTGGTCGCTTCCTGCATCGTCACACCTAATCATCTTCCTTTGCATTGGCATCATTTCTTGATCAAATATAGAGGAAATAGCAATAGTTTTGGCTGTATCCATGGTAACGATGTCCTTATCTGTCAGCCATACTATAACTATATCCCTGGGACATCTCCACACCTCGATTGAAATACAATCAGGGCCTATCGCCTTAACCCCCCCTCCATCCTTTTCATTGTCTCTTTGATATCAGATTCTTGGGTCGTCCGCACAAAGTGCGTATTAGTGTCATCAAACGAGTCATCCAATTGGGGGGCATACGCACTAATTACGTTTAAGACCATATCATGAAAGCCAAGCTTAACTAAGATGGACCTATCCCCTTTCCTTCTTACATCCACCACACCATTCTTGAGGCTCTTATCAATGTACCAGAGCTTGATGCCAATATTGTCCACCTCCTTCACCTTCTGACCTTCTATTTAATCTCTTGAACGCAAGATATTTGCACGCCTCCTAATTGCCGTATCAACTAAAACTCATTTTTCAACTAGCTAAACTCTGAACTAGGATCAGTCAACTCTTGTTAATAGATAGTAGATGTAGAAGTTTTTTTTCCCCGGATAGATGTAGTATGAGGTTGGGAATTGCCTTTATTGAGTCTTAGTTATGGTGAGCAGAGCAGGGTCGTCTCAAGTTTAGATCAGCTACACATTACAAGTTTATAGAAGGAGTGTATCCAATATCATTATTGCCATGCTTCTTCACAGTGGGGTGGTGCCTTTCTTTTTTCTTTGTACAAGTCTGGTGCTCCATGATTTTGTGTGTAGCGTAGCCTTAGCTCACTAATCTCACCCCTCTCAGTTTCACCCATAAGGCCGTAACTGTTGCACCTGCACTCAACCACCACTATTTACAACCTGTCATACATACAATGCAATATCTTTTTTGGTTTTCTTACTTCATTTTTATTTTTTTATCAGGATGTCGTCAATGCAGTGGACGCTGATCATGTTTTAAATAAAGTAAGGGCCCTGGGAGACATTTCAAATGCCATGATCATGCTGGTGAAGTACACATCCACACATGGTCCAGATCCCAGGATGTTCGTGGAGAAATTAATGGAGCAGGAGAAGCTGCTATTCGAACTGCGATTAGATTGCGTAAATGCAATGATAAGAGGTTGTAGTACTTCTTCATTCGCAACTTGAGCACCCGGCAGAACCTGAAACTCTTACCCGCTGCATTTATTGATGTGCCTCCCTCCGTACCTCTAGTTAGATACATCCATTCGAGTGACATGACAAATAATTCCGGACGGAGAAAGTACAAGTTATAGCATATTGGTTTCTCTCTAATGCTCTACCAGAAAAGGGCTATAGTGTTTTCTTTGCTTGTGCGATTGTTATTTAGAAAATATGTAACATTTTTTTGCGGGAAAAATACGTACCATTTGTAAGAAGCTAAAAATGCTTCCCACAAATAAAGAAAAAAAGAATCCAGTAATGCACTCCTTGGTGGAGAGGATATCGGCAGCCCGCCTGTAGGACTGTAGAAAACATAGCCAGTTTCCGCTCCGATCCGGGTGAGGCATTTCCACGAGCGCGTCACGGCCTTCGTGTTGTAAGGCAGGCGGCAGAACTGGTTCGAGCAAACACGTGTGGCTGCCTTCGTGTTTGCTTGCTGAAGTTGCATGTGATCAGCTTTGCCGTGTTTTGATGGCGCCCGAGTGATGCAAGAATCATCACCGTTCTCTTTCTCTACCGTAAGCACGCTCGTGCACTACTGTTCAACCATGCTAATTTTCAGTCTATAGAGGAAAACCATTCTTTGTTTCATTGTTTCCCTACTTATTGCACTTCGTTCCGATAAGGCGAGGCTTCCGTCATGCAACACACAAAAGCCAAGCGAATGGATCAACGAAAAGACTCGATGCAGCCTTTTTTGTAGAGGAAGGAGTTGGAGCTACGTCAACAATTATTAGAGATGAACTAGGTATCTTCCTTGCAGCTCAATGTAAGTTTACCTGCTATGCCGCGGAAGCAATGACATCAGAGGCAATGGCGATGAGAGACGGACTGAACTTGGCAAATAGCCTAGGGTTCCAACGAGTTGAAGCGGAATCCGACTCTCTTACGGTGATCAATTGCCGCTCCGGTCAGACTACTTGGTGGGACGCAGCGGCAACGATATTCGTGGAGTGTGTGGACATCTCTACCTTGCCTAGTTTTAGTTATTGTAATAAAGTTTCTTCTAGTTGGACCTACGAGCCTCTAAATTGTCTGGTAAGCAAGCTCGTAGATAGTGTATCTCTTTTGATTAATCAATAAAATTGGACATGATGGTCTTTTCTTAAAAAAAGACTCGTACTCTTTTCTCTCATAAAAAAAGAAAGAAAAGGAAAAAAATACTCTGTACTCACAAATGGATCAGAAGGAGAATGCAGCTTAATTTGTCTCCCTTGAAATACGTAATCCTAGACATGAACGAAAGCATGTGAAGTAAAAGGAAAAGGGCACTGTACAATTTATCCATCAAGGGACGGCCATTTCCTTTGCTTGAGCTGTTCCGTACACCCATGGGAGAATATTAGATGATACCATCACTCAAATGCTTCGACGATATCTATTTGAAAATTCTCAATTTTAGATTTGTCAAAAAAAAATTCATGAATGTTCATCATATATGTGTCTACAACGTCTAAAAAAATCAGATCTATATCCAAAACACACAAAGAGAACCAAAATAGATTTAGGCCTCCTTTGGTTCATAGGGTAGGAAAATCGTAGAAATAAAAAAGTCATAGGAAATGAAATGACATGTTTCTCAAGTCCTATGAGTAGGAATAGGAAAGAAGATGCCCTTTGATTCACATCATAGGATTCTTTTCATTGAGTCTAGACTAATGTTTATTTTCCTATAAAATGTGGAGGATAGGAAGAATTCCTCCATAGGAATAGGATTTCATTCCTACCAACCAAATGGCTCTAGAGAAATTTTTCCTATAGAAATCCTATCCTATGAAATTCCTATAAGATTTCTCTAAATGAAAGGAGGCCTTCTCTATTTTGGCTCTCTTCGTGTATTTCAGATTTTGATATAAATTTTTTAGCGGTTGTAGACACATATGTGATGAACATTCACAAATTTTTTTCGAATTTTTTTTGACACATCTAAAATTGAAATTTCCAAACTGGTGTCATGGAAGCACTTGATATTCTCTCTTTGTGCTTGACCTGTCCAGTAGCTGCAATGATGAGTTGATGGGCTCTTAACTCAGTGGCACCTCCTAGCTGGCGCCTGTTCGAATCTCTGTTCTAACATGGGTCTCACACTTCCTTCTTATCTTAACTAAAAAAATTAGGGGCTCCTCCCCATATTGGTCTGTTTCGTCAAAGAAAGGAGCAACGATGACAAGGGATAACACATAACACTCATCAACCCATCCAATTGTTTTCATCTTAGATCGATCGCTTAGCAGGATCATCTTGTCATTCTTAGGGACGTACTTGGATGATAGAGCACCTAAGGTTAGGTGCTCCAGGAGCTTCCCAGCCGTTAGATATGAGATCCAAAGGTCACGGAGAGAGTTCACACATATTTGCAAAAAAACACCCTTAGGAGTCCGTTATTACACCCAGATCTAGTGCTTTCTTAGATGACCTTTGGATCTCAGATCAAGGGTTGAAAAGCTCTTGGAGCATCTAACCTTAGGTGCTACCGTAGCACCTGATATTTTCCCGCAGTGTCAAGCTCTAGCCTTGTGGAGCCGAACTCATGCGACTTAGAAGTCCATTCTATACCAACCTCGAATCCTAAGTGGGTAATGCAATAAATCGACAATCGTGCATGATCCAAGAGAGGTGGATTAGTCAAGGGATTACTTTGATGAGGATGTTGAAAATGATGTTAATATGTTAAAATATGCATATGTACCATCTTTCTCTTTGCAAGATGATTATGATGGTGCTCATATTGTCTTGGCCTTGGCGTGTTTAGGATTCCGGGTTGTTTTGCACCGGTTCTTCTTCTTCTTCTTCACCTGTTGGCTGGACGTCAGAGGTGGCCCAATTGATCCACTCAAAGCTTTGAAAACGGCTTCATCGTCTATAAGGGTTGACGGGTCAATGTTAGGAGCAAAGGTGTGCTTATGTGTTGGCGGGATAAGATCCACAGCCTGATGAACCGGCGCCTTCACCTTTGCGTTTTCAGCATCATAAACCGGATGATACTTGGAGAGATCAGTTTCCTCGGCCAATTTTCTTGCCAAAGGACGCATCTCCCTTACTATGTTAGGAAGGTCAAGTTTAAGCATTGTTTTTGATTAGCAAATCAAGCGACACATGTGCTAGCTAGTTTTAGTTATTGTAATAAAGTTTCTTCTAGTTGGATATACGAGTCTTCAGATTGTCTGGTGAGCAAGCTCGTAGATAGTGTATTTCTTTTGATTAATCAATAAAATTGGACATGATGGTCTTTCCTTAAAAAAGACTCATACTCTTTTCTCTCATAAAAAAAGAAAGAAAAGAAAAAAAATACTCTGTACTCACAAATGGATCAGAAGGAGAATGAAGCTTAATTTGTCTCCCTTGAAATACGTACTCCTAGACATGAAAGAAAGCATGTGAAGTAAAAGGAGAAGGGAGCTGTACAATTTATCTATGTTAGAGTTGTCTCAAATATTACTTTACAAGATAGGTTATAATTGGACTTTGTTTTAGACTATGTGTAGATAGGGTAGGAGTTGTGTCCTAATATGACACTTGTATACTAGGCCTCTCATATATATTGAGGGTAGACACACGATGTAATATATGTCAACATAATAGCACGAGCACGGTCGGCGGTGTGTGCCGGCGTCCGGGCAACCGGGTGCGGTGTTGTGACGGTGTCACGGGAAGGAGCGCCCGTAGTCAGGCCCCGGGATGTAGTTATATTGATGAACTTCGTTAATAAATCTCGGTGTCGTGCTTGTGTGATTGCTTGATACTTAGATGATCGATAAAACATTTCAGATTTATTCTAACAAGTGGTATCGTGAGCTAGGTTATTTGAAGGTCGCAATTGTGGTGATCTGAGAGGAAATTTGTCAATTTTTCGTATCGTCCGTGTGGAAGCAGTCGGGAGATCGGATCGTATGTACGGCATGCAAGTCGTCCGGAAGCGAGGGAATCAGACTGCACACGGCAAGATTACGATGCCGTCGGCAAAGATTGCAGCGATCGGAAAGAGCGGCTCTCGACAAGATGCGTTTGACAGACGGCGCGTTGACGCACGCGCGCGCGTTGGTGCCCTAAAGCGCAGCAAGGCCTAGCAGAGCGTGCGGGCCACAGGACGGTCGCGGTTGGCTGGTGGAACAAGGCTACGAGGCCCAGCGGTGCTTGTGGCTTTTTTGTGTTGAGCGTTGCTGTATAACGCTAGTTTGTGAGATTTGTTTGGACAAAAAAAAGAGGCAAATCCTAAAGGGCGCCCGCTGCGCCCGTTACAGTACATTATGCAATCGGGCACACCCCCCCCTGCTGCGCCGGGCCGGCCCATTGTCTTTTTTTTTTAATTCTGTTCAAACTGAATCAAAGCAAAAAACGGCGTCTGAGGCAGGGTTCGAACCTTTGATATCTAGGTTCAAAGTGCAGCGCAAAAACCACTACGATAAACCTACATATATGTCCAGTACAATCATGTTTGGTTTATTCTTTGTCACGGTCGCGGAATCCCCCACTTTTTGGAACAGTTTTTTACTTTTCTTTCTTTTTTCTTTTTCCCATTCTGTATTTCTTTTTCAAATGCATGATTTTTTTTTCAGATTCTATGAACTATTTTCAGATTGATGAACTTTTATTTAAAATCAATGAACTTTTTCAAACTCGATGCATTTTTTCAAAGTCAATGATTTTTTCTTCAAAATCGATGAACTATTTTCGTGAACTTTATTTTTTGTGAACTTTATTTCAAGTCGATGAACTTTTTCTAAATTGATGATCCATTTTTCAAATCTATGAACTTTTTTCAAAATTGATAAAACTTCTTTCTACTTGATGAACTTTTTCTTCAAAACCGCTGAACTATTTTCAAATCAATGAACTTTTTTTCAAAATGGTGAAATTTTTTCAAAATTGATAAACTTCTTTCTACTTGATGAACTTTTCGTCAAAATCGATGAATTTTTTTCAAAACAGTGAACTTTTTTCTTCAAAATGGTGAACTTTTTTCATAACGGTGAACTTTTTACAAAATTGATAAACCTTTTGTCAACTTGATGAACTTTTCCAAATTAATTGAACTTTGAAGTCTGATGAACTTTTTTAAAATCTGATGAACTTTTTCAAAATTGTTGAGTTTTTTTCAATTTTTGTGAACTCTTTTTCTAAAACGATGAACTTATTCAAATTCACGATGTTTTTTGTAAATAATTAGAAAATTAAGTGATATAGTATACATGCAAGAAATAGCGCAGCTGCACGTCCTTATAGTGTCGGCGCTGTTATCATCCACAATAGGCAAGTTGTTCTAGTGGTTAGGAACACTAGTATAGGGCGGCAGGTGATGGTATTTACGTGGCATGGATAGCAACATGGAAGGTAATGACATTGGGAGATGTGAGGCACATGCTTGGTGAACCACGAAGGCTACCCGGAAGTTATTTTCTTTTGGATGTGTTGCTAATTGCACGTGTGTTTCCTATCGGTTTGCTGGCAGGTCTACGACATGCGCATGAGGTTCGTGAAGCCTGGAGTGTGTGTACAAGGATCATGCAAACACAAGGCGTCAAGCAATGCACAGATTTGCGGGCGGACACGACGCAGGGTGGAGCATGGTTGTAGTCGGATAATTTCAGCTGGGTCGGATTGGACTGTCCGATGGATCGACGGATGTTGGTCAAAGCAGAAGACGGCGGTGATTTCAGCGACGACGACATAGGAGCGTGATGCTGATGGTGACCGACTTCTGGGGTGTGAAAACACGTGGTGCAGGCCTGAGGGCTTCTGCGGCTTCGACAAGACTATGGCGCAGGGTTGATTCAAGACAATGCACACATGAGAGTTTGAAGTCGACGGGACGCGGGGATGACACGTACAACCACCATGGAGTCATGTTGAAGGTGGAGCTGGAGTCTGGCGGAAGACTTCACTCTGTGCTAATGGAGGGGCTACGGCGTAAATGCATGGAGAGTCGAAGCCTATTTCAGCGGGTAAAGCGAGAGACACGTGGTTCGGACTGGGTACCAGTGGTCTGATGGAGACGTGATACTCGGCACTGGTCGGTGATGATCGATGGTTCTCTGCAGCAGAGGTTTGAGTGGTGTGGGTCCACGGCCCTAAAGACTCGACCAGGACAGCAGAGGTTCGATGTGGTGACAGCGGCGAGGCGTGCGGTAAGCACGGGACACTGCAACAGGCCAAGGCACTAGTGGTCAGATATGTTGTTAGACAAAGTGTGCAGGGGTGCTGAAGCAGCGTTGACGTGTACCAGATCCAAGTTGGTGACTGGGTCTACCAGTGCTAGTTGATGGACATGAGTTGACCGTGAAGAATCTGAGAAAGTGGAGGAAAGTATGAAATTGTCAAAAGCTGAGAGGGTACACGACCGTATATTCTGTGGTATTCAGTGCACATGGCAAAATGCGGATGACAAGTAGAGAAGGAGGCGGAGTGCTATAGCTATGGGACATGTCAAAGACTATCCGGAAGAAGGGTGAGACAACTGTGAATTTGACTCAGGGTGACAGGGCGACGATGAAATTCTTTCAAGTTTCAGACAAGCAGTCAAGAAAGAGCGATGACGTTGAGTTCAGGTAACTCTTATATGTGGCGTCCAATATGTAAGTTGTTCACTTTCACGCAGACATGGTCAGTGTGTGATGGTGTTGAACGGCTCCAAAAGTTGGGAGCACAAAGTAGAGTAACGAGGAACTTAATTTTTGCTCGAGTGTTGACTTTGAAGAAGACGAGAAGGGAGTACGGTTGCAGGTGGAGTCACATGGAGCCTGGAAGTAGTAGCGGTGCTCATGGCATATCTCAAGTCCAATGTACACGGGGGTTCGACGCATCGATGAATCCAAGGTGGTGGATAATATTCGTCAAGGTGGAGTTTGTTAGAGTTGTGTCGAATATTATTGTACAAGGTAGGTTACAGTTGGACTTTGTTTTGGACTGTGTATAGATAGGGTAGGAGTTGTGTCCTAATATGATACTTGTATCCTAGGCCTCTCATATATAGCGAGGGTATACACACAATGTAACCTATGTCAACATAATAGCATGGGCACGGCCGACGGTGTGTGCCGGCGCCCGGACAGCCGGGGTGCGGTATTGTGACGATGTCATGGGGAAGAGCGCCCGTAGTCAGGACCCGAAGATGTAACCATATTAGTGAACCTCGTTAATAAATTTCGGTGTCGTGCTCGTGTGATTGCTTAGTCCTCAAATGATCGATAAAGCGTCTCAGATTTATTCTAACAATCCATCAAGGGACAACCATTTCCTTTGCTTGAGCTGTCCCCGTACAACTCCATCCATGGGAGAATACCAGATTATACCATCACTCAAATGCTCCCATGATATCAATTTGAAAATTTCAATTTTAGATTTGTCAAAAAAAATCATGAATGTTCATCACATATGTGTCTACAACGTCTAAAAAAATCAGACCTATATCCAAAACACACAAAGAGAACTGAAATAGATTTAGGCCTCTTTTGGTTCATAGGGTAGGAAAATTGTAGAAATAGAAAAGTCATAGGAAATGAGATGACATATATCTCAAATCCTATGAGTAAGAATAGGAAAGGAGATGCCCTTTGATTCATATTATAGGATTTTTTTCCATTGAGTCTAGGCTAATGTTTATTTTCCTATGAAATGTGGATGATAGGAAGAATTCCTTCATAAGAATAGGATTCTATTCCTACAAACCAAATGGCTCTAGAGTAATTTTTTCTATAGAAATCATATCCTATGAAATTTGTACAAGATTTCTCTAAACCAAAGGAGGCCTTCTCTTTTTTGGTTCTTTTTGTGTATTTCAGATTTTGATGTGAATTTTTTAGGGGTTGTAGACACATATGTGATGAACATTCACAAAAAAATTCAAATTGTTTTGACACATATAAAATTGAAATTTCCAAACTGGTGTCATAGGAGCACTTGATATTCTCTCTTTGTGCTAGACATGTCCAGTAGCTGCAAGGATGAGTTGATGGGCTCTTAACCCAGTGGCACCTCCTAGCTGGCGCCTGTTCGAACCTCTGTTCTAACATGGGTCTCACACTTCCTTCTATCTTAATTAAAAAAACGTAGGGGCTCCTCTCCATATTGGTCTGTTTCATCAAAGAAAGGAGCAACGACGATAAGGGATAACACATAACACTCATCAACCCATCCAATTGTTTTCAACTTAGTCGATCGCTTAGCAGGATCGTCTTGTCATTCTTAGGGACGTACCTGGACGGCAGAGCACCTAAGGTTGGGTGCTCTAGGAGCTTCCCAGTCGTTGGATCTGAGATAAAAAGGTCACGGAGAGAGTTCACACATATTTGACAAAAAGACACACCCAGGAGTCCGTAATTACACCTAGATCTAGTGCATTCTTAGATGACCTTTGGATCTCATATCAAGGGTTGAAAAGCTCTTGGAGCATCTTGTTAGACATACAATACTGACGCGCCATTTATACATATGGACATGTCAGTATTATACATCTATCACGCCCCCTTAATGTGAACTTCTCAAGTTGAGATTACGTTTTGAACTCTTCGAATTTTCTTGTAGCCAAGGCTTTTGTAAACCCATCTGCAACTTGATCTTTTGAAGGAATAAATCGAATCTCCAACTCCTTGCTTGCAATTCTTTCTCTCACAAAATGATAGTCAATCTCAATGTGTTTTGTCCTTGCATGAAACACAGGGTTAGCAGAAAGGTATGTGGCACCAAGATTATCACACCAAAGACATGGTGTTTGAGCATGTATTCCAAGTTCCTTGAGCATGGACTTAACTCAGATGATCTCAGCTGTTGCATTAGCTAGTGCTTTATACTCTTCCTCAGTACTAGATCACGCCACTGTTGCTTGCTTCTTGGCACACCAAGAAATAAGATTAGGTCCAAAGAAAACTACAAAACCACCAGTGGACCGTCTGTCATCCAAGCATCCTGCCCAGTCATAATTAGAAAAAGCACTAACAAGAGTAGAGGATGACTTGCTGAAAGTGAGTCCAACACTCAATGTACTCTTTACATATATCAGAATACGCTTAGCAGTAGTCCAATGAGCTGAGGTAGGTGCATGCAGAAACTGACACACTTTGTTAACTGCAAAAGAAATATCAGGCCGTGTAAGTGTCAAGTACTAAAGTGCTCCAACCAAACTTCTGTACTTGGTGCCATCCTCTTGATTCAAGAGTACACCCTCTGCAAGAGATAATTTTTCTGCACTGGAAAGTGGAGCCGGGGATGGTTTACAGCCTTGCATCCCAGCCTTGCTCAAAAGATCAGTTGCATATTTTTCCTGAGAAAGATGAAGACCACCTTCACTGTTTCTCTTCACCTCAATACCAAGAAAGAAGTGAAGATCTCCCAGATGTTGGGGAACGTAGCATGCAATTTCAAAAAATTTCCTACGCTCACGCAAGAGCTATCTAGGAGATGCATATCAACGAGAAGGGGAGAGTGTGTCCATGTACCCTCGTAGACCGAAAGCAGAAGCGTTAGCTTAACACGGTTGATGTAGTCGAATGTCTTCTCGATTCAACCGATCAAGCACTGAACGTACGGCACCTCCGAGTTCTGCACACGTTCAGCTCGATGACGTCCCTCGAACTCTTGATCCAGCAAAGTGTCGAGGGAGAGTTTTTGTCAGCACGACGGCGTGGTGACGGTGATGGTGATGTGATATGTCTCCAACGTATCTATAATTTATGAAGTATTCATGCTGTTATATTATCATTCTTGGATGTTTTATAATCATTTTATAGCAACTTTATATCATTTTTTGGGACTAACCTATTGATCCAGTGCCCAGTGCCAGTTGTTGTTTTTGCTTGTTTTTTACATCGCAGGGAATCAATATCAAACGGAGTCCAAACACCGCGAAACTTTTTGGAGATTTTTTATGGACCAGAACACCCAGGATGGGCCAGAGAAGCACCTTGGGGGTGCCCCGAGGGGGGCACAATCCACCAGGGCACGCCTGGGGGCCCAGGCGCGCCTAGGTGGGTTGTGCCCACCTCGGTGGCCTCCTGCACCCCCTCTTTACCCTATAAATTGCCAAATATTCCTTTTGCAAAGGGCCTATATTTTACTTTTTAATATTTACTTTTATGCAAGAGTCAAAGTTTTTCTCTTTATTCCTTTTTATTTTTATCCTTTGGCAAGCATCATGTGGTGAGGAAAGATCTAGGCACATATGTCCAGTTTAATATGGGTAGCATGAGTTAATTATTGTTGACATCACCCTTGAGGTGAATACGTTGGGAGGCGAAATGATAAACCCCTATCTTTCTATGTGTCTGGTTGAAATGTTTTGCTCATGTGGTGAGTGACAGCAATCATAGAAGACTATATGATGGTTGAGTATGTGGAGCTCTTACTTAGACTCTATTGAATAAGTTGAATTGCAATTGCTTTGTGACTGAGGACATAGGTTGTTGAGTTTCAAGAGAGTTCATTGTTTGAACCTTAACATGTGAATTGGTTGCTACTTTAACATGAGAAATTTTATGAGAAAGAATTGCTGTTATGATGCTAGGAAAAGTGATTGAAATTGTCATTGATCAAACTTGAGCACTTTGCTAGCATTCACACTTCATAAATTATTTCTTTTATCATTTACCTACTCGAGGACGAGTAGGAATTAAGCTTGGGGATGCTGATACGTCTCCAACGTATCTATAATTTATGAAGTATTCATGCCGTTATATTATCATTCTTGGATGTTTTACAATCATTTTATAGCAACTTTATATCATTTTTTGGGAGTAACCTATTGACCCAGTGCCCAGTGCCAGTTGCTGTTTTTGCTTGTTTTTACATCACAGGAAATCAATATCAAACGGAGTCCAAACACCGCGAAACTTTTTGGAGATTTTTTATGGACCAGAACACCCAGGATTGGCCAGAGAAGGACCTGGGGGGTGCCCCGAGGGGGGCACAACCCACCAGGGCTCGCCCAGGTGGGTTGTGCCACCTCGGTGGCCTCCCGCACCCCCTCTTTAACCTAGATCAGAAGTTCCGCCGCCGCAAAGCTCTGTAGCCACCGAAAACCAATCTAGACCCCGTTCCGGCACTCTGACGGAGGGGGAAATCATCACCGATGGCCATCTTCATCATCCCGACAGCCACCACGATGAGGAGGGAGTAGTCCACCCTC
Organism: Triticum dicoccoides; assembly: GCF_002162155.2. Classification (NCBI taxonomy): domain Eukaryota; kingdom Viridiplantae; phylum Streptophyta; class Magnoliopsida; order Poales; family Poaceae; genus Triticum; species Triticum dicoccoides. Next base: position 636,559,325 of record NC_041392.1, on the reverse strand, counting down.
GGGGCTGAGGGTTTGTACCAGTAGTTATGTGTTCAATCTCTCTCTCTCTCATGAGATGTCACGATCTTGATGTATCACGGGCTTTGTTAATATAGTCAGATCATATGGTGTTTTCCCCTCTCTATCTTGTTGTGATGAATTGAGTTTTTCCCTTTGAGATTTCATTGTTATCGGATTGAATACTTTTATGGATTTGAGAGCACTTGATATATGTCTTGCATATGAATACTCGTGGTGACAATGGGGTATCGTATTGATTCACTTGATATATGTTTTGGCACTCAACTCGTGGATTCCTGAGGTGACATTGGGGTAATCTATGCATAGGGGTTGATGCACGTTCTTGTCTTTGTTTCTCCAGTAGAAATCTTGGGGCACTCTTTGAAGATCTTTGTGTTGGATTGAGTATTATGAATCTAAAATTATTTGGTGTTATTTTAGTACGAACTCTTGGATAGATTGATTGGAAAGAATAGCTTCGAGGTGGTTTCGTACCCTACGAGTATTTTCTTCTCATGTTCTCCGCTAGATAGGAACTTTGGAGTGATTCTTTATCGCACTTTGAGGGGTGGTTATATGATCCAATTATATTAGCATTGTTGAGAGATTGCACTAGCGAAAGTACGGACCCTAGGCCTCATTTTCAAGCATTGCAATACCGTTTTTGTGCCCGTTTACTATTTGCTACCGTGATGTTTTTATTTATTCAGATTATAAAAATATATTTCTACCATCCATATTACACTTTTATCACCATCTCTTCGCCGAACTAGTGCACCTATACAATTTGCCATTGTATTGGATGTGTTGGGGACACAAGAGATTTCTTGTATTTGGTTGTAGGGTCGTTTGAGAGAGGCCATCTTCATCCTACACCTCTCACGGATTGATAAACCTTAGGTCATCCACTTGAGGGAAAATTGCTACTGTCCTATAAAACTCTGCGCTTAGAGGCCCAACACGTGTCTACAAGAATAAAGTTGCGTAGTAGACATCATGATGTGATCCGCGCAGGGCTTCGCCTAAGCACTACGACAATATGACCAGAGGAGTAAACGGTGGAGGGGGGCACCGCACACGGCTAAGAACAATTGATGTGTCTTAGAGGCGCCTACCCCCACCGCCCGCATATATAAAGGAGGGAGAGGGGAGGAGGCCGGCCTAGGGGCGCCCCAAGTGGGAGGAGTCCGACTTGGGCTCCTAGTCCAATTCGCCCCCTTCCTTTTATCGAAGGGGGAAAGGGGGGAGGAGAGGGAGAAGGAGAAGGAAAGGGGGGCCGCGCCCCCTCCCCTAGTCCAATTCGGAATCCTCCCTTGGGGACGCATGCCACCCCTTGTGGGCTGGCCTGCCTCCCTCCTATGGCCCATATCTTCCCCCGTGGGGTTCCGGTAACCCCCCGGTACTCCGATACGTACCCGATACATTCCGAAACACTTTCGGTGTCCGAATACTATCGTCCAATATATCAATCTTTACCACTAGACCATTTCGAGACTCCTCTTCATGTCAGTGATCTCATCCGGGACACCGAACAATGTTCGGTCACCAAAACACATAACTCATAATACAAATCGTCATCGAACGTTAAGCGTGCGGACCCTACGGGTTCGAGAACTATGTAGACATGATCGAGACACCTCTTTGGTCAATAACCAATAGTGGAACCTGGATGCTCATATTTGTTCCCACATATTATACGAATATCTTTATCGGTCAAACCGCAATGACAACATACGTCATTCCCTTTGTCATCGGTATGTTACTTGCCCGAGATTCGATCATCGGTATCTTTATACCTAGTTCAATCTCGTTACCAGCAAGTCTCTTTACTCGTTCTGTAATGCATCATCCCGCAACTAACTCATTGGTCACATTGCTTGCAAGGCTTATATATGATGTGCATTACCGAGAGGGCCCAGAGATACCTCTCCGATACTTGGAGTGACAAATCCTAATCTCGATCTATGCCAACCCAACAGACACCTTCGGAGATACCTGTATAGCATCTTTATAATCACCCAGTTACGTTGTGACGTTTGATAGCACACAAGGTATTCCTCTGGTATCCGGGAGTTGCATAATCTCATAGTCAATGGAATATGTATAAGTCATGAAGAAAGCAATAGCAACAAAACTTAACGATCATTATGCTAAGCTAACGGATGGTTCTTGTCCATCACATCATTCTCCTAATGATGTGATCCCGTTAATCAGATGACAACACATGTCTATGGTTAGGAAACTTAACCATCTTTGATCAACGAGCTAGTCTAGTAGAGGCTTACTAGGGACACGATATCCACACATTTATCAAGTTTCCAGTTAATACAATTCTAGCATGGATAATAAATATTTATCATGATATAAGGAAATATAAAATAACAACTTTATTATTGCCTCTAGGGCATATTTCCTTTAGTCTCCCAATTGTACTAGAGTCAATAATCTAGTTCACATCGCCATGTGATTTAACACCAATAGTTCACATCGTCATGCGATTAACACCCTATAGTTCACATCGCCATGTGACCAATACCCAAAGGGTTTACTAGAGTCAATAATCTAGTTCACATCGCCATGTGATTAACACCCAAAGAGTACTAAGGTGTGATCATGTTTTGCTTGTGAGAGAAGTTTAGTCAACGGGTCTGCCATATTCAGATCTGTATGTATTTTGCAAATTTCTATGTCTATAATGCTCTGCACGGAGCTACTCTAGCTAATCGCTCCACTTTCAATATGTATCCAAATTGAGACTCAGAGCCATCCGGATCAGTGTTAAAGCTTGCATCGATGTAACCCTTTACGATGAACTCTTTGTCACCTCCATAACCGAGAAACATATCCTCATTCCACAAAGGATAATTTCCTCCGCTGTCCAGTGATCCACTCCTGGATCACTATTGTACCCTCTTACCAAACTCATGGTGAGGTACACAATAGGTTTGGTACACAACATAGCATACTTTATAGAACCTATGACTGAGGCATAGGGAATGAATTTCATTCTCTTTCTATTTTATGCCGTGGTCGGGTTTTGAGTCTTACTCAACTTCAAACCTTGCAACACAGGCAAGAACTCCTTCTTTGACTGTTCCATTTTGAACTACTTCAAAATCTTGTCAAGGTATGTACTCATTGAAAAAATCTTATCAAGCATCTTGATCTACCTCTATAGATCTTGATGCTCAATACGTAAGCTGCTTCACTGAGGTCTTTCTTTGAAAAACTCCTTTCAAACACTCCTTTATGCTTTCCAGAAAATTCTACATCATTTCCGATTAACAATATGTCATTCACATATACTTATCAGAAAGGCTGTAGTGCTCCCACTCACTTTCATGTAAATATAGGCTTCACTGCAAGTCTGTATAAAACTATATGCTTTGATCAACTCATCAAAGCGTATATTCCAACTCCGAGATGCTTGCACCAGTCCATAAATGGATCGCCAGAGCTTGCACATTTTGTTAGCACCTTTAGGATTGACAAAACCTTCTGGTTGCATCATATACAACTCTTCTTTAAGAAATCCATTAAGGAATGCAGTTTTGACACCATTTGCTAGATTTCATAAAATGTGGCAATTGCTAACATGATTCGGACAGACTTAGGTATCACTACGAGTGAGAAAATCTCATCGTAGTCAACAACTTGAACTTATCGAAAACCTTTTGCGACAAGTCGAGCTTTGTAGATAGTAACACTACTATCAGTGTCCGTCTTCCTCTTGAAGATCCATTTATTCTCTATGGCTCGCCGATCATTGGGCAAGTCAACCAAAGTCCACACTTTGTTCTTATACATGGATCCCATCTCAGATTTCATGGCCTCAAGCCATTTATCAGAATCTAGGCTCATCATTGCTTCCTCATAGTTCGTAGGTTCGTCATGGTCTAGTAACATGACTTCCAGAACAGGATTACCGTACCAATCTGATGCGGAGCGTGCTCTGATTGACCTACTAGGTTCGGTAGTAACTTGATCTGAAGTTTCATGATCATTATCATTAGCTTCCTCTCTAGTTGGTGTAGGCATCACTGGAGCTGATTTATGTGATGAGCTACTTTCCAATTCGAGAGAAGGTACAATTACCTCATCAGGTTCTACTTTCCTCCCACTCACTTCTTTCAAGAGAAACTCCTTCTCTAAAAAGGATCCATTCTTAGTAACAAAAATCATGCCTTCGGATCTGTGATAGAAGGTGTACCCAACAGTTTCTTTTGGGTATCCCATGAATACGCACTTCTCCGATTTGGGTTCGAGCTTATCACTTTGAAACTTTTTCACATAAGCATCGCAACCCCAAACTTTAAGAAATGGCAGCTTTGGTTTCTTGCCAAACCATAGTTCATATGGTGTCGTCTCAAAGGATTTAGACGATGCCCTATTTAACGTGAATGCGGCTGTCTCTAATGCATAACCCCAAAACGATAGTGGTAAATCGGTAAGAGACATCATAGATCGCACCATATCTAATAAAGTACGGTTACGACCTTCAGACACACCATTACGCTGTGGTGTTCCAGGTGGCATAGTTGTGAAACTATTCCACATTGTTTTAAATGAAGGCCAAACTCGTGACTCAAATATTCGCCTCCGTGATCAGATCGTAGAAACTTTATTTTCTTGTTAGGATGATTCTCTACTTCACTCTGAAGTTCTTTGAACTTTTCAAATGTTTCAGACTTGTGTTTTGTCAAGTAGATATACCCATATCTGCTCAAATCATCTGTGAAGATCGGAAAAATAACGATACCCACTGCGACCCTCAAACACTCATCGGACTGCATACATTGGTATGTATTATTTCCAATAAGTCAGTGACTCACTCCATTGTTCCGAAGAACGGAATTTTAGTCATCTTGCCCATGAGGCATGGTTCAAAGTATCAAATGATTCATAATCAAGTGATTCCAAAAGCCCATTTGCATGGATTTTCTTCATGCGCTTTACACCAATATGACCTAAACGGCAGTGCCACAAGTATGTTGCACTATCATTGTCAACTTTGCATCTTTTGGCATCAATATTATGAATATGTGTATCACTACTATCGAGATTAAATAAATCATTTATATTTGGTGTATGACCATGGAAGGTTTTATTCATGTAAACAGAACAACTCTGACTTAAATGAATAACCGTATTGCAATAAACATGATTGTCGGCGTTCTGGGATTGGGGGTCCCCAGACTTGCCTGCCTGCGGCCCATGACGTGGCTATGCAAGCGGGCCTGTACGGCCCATCTTCATCAACAAGGCATTCAAGACCCTCGCGAGGGGCCAAGCCTCGCGAGGCGGATGAAGCGAGACTTCCTCAGGAGCGGCCTCACCAGGCTGCCTCGCAAGAAGCGGAGATATCAAGGCAGGGCAAACCTCACGAGGCTATCATGACGTGAGCCATGACGATCAAGATCAGGCAGGCGCCAGCGCGCGCAACGTCCTTGTTTCCTCTTTGGTGCTAAGGAGGCCAGCGCAGGCGCGGAGTACGAAGGCATCAGGCAAAGGTTTCCATATCAGTGCAACAAGACCAAGACCAGCAGGACGGCAGGACAAAGGTCACGTGGAGCCCGAGACGGCGTCACCACCAGAGCTTTCTGCAGGTGAAGACCGCTTTTGTCAGGATAAGCTGTACTAGCTGTCCCCTTTCGAATTGGCCGTTGTTGGCTCCCTTCCCGCTCAATATTTGGGGAGAGGACCAGGGCCTATATAAGTAGAACTAGCCACCACCAAAGGGGGCAACTTGATCACATATGATCGAGAGCCAACCCTTAGCCACACGCCGAACACAAGAACACCTCAACCTCAGGAGGTTGTTCTTCCCCTTGTACTATTCATCATCAGCCCAAGAGGCAATCCACCACCACCACACTGGAGTAGGGTATTACACCACAACGGTGGCCCGAACCAGTATAAATCTTGTGTCTTTGTGTTGCGAGTTTGTCGAGTTCGTTCGCGAGATCTTAGCGAGCTAGGGCGTAGATCGGTAGGGAGGAAATCTCCGTGCGCACCCCAGTGTTCGAACCTTGAGGGTTTTGCCGGAACCGTGATCCGACATTTGGCGTGCCAGGTAAGGGTGCGCCAGAGCCTCTTCCTCGCCAATCGACCCACCGACGGTCTGCGGCTCCGATGTCCGGTGACCCGAGGGTCGACTCCAACCACTGGGCAGCCTGGCCCACCCGAGCAGCGCCACCTGGCCATGAAGACCTCAACCCCGTGCCCCAGGCGGCCCGGGCGCCGCCTACCACAGGGTGCGGGCGGCGTGGCGGGGCGCCGTCCGCCCTCACTCCACGACAAGTGAGAGCCACTACAAGGGCCGCAAGCCATGCTGCAGCAACGGCACCGCACTCACGGTGGGAGCAGGCGAACATGCGGGCCACGCTCACGGTGGCACGAGAGTTGCTGCGGTGCCGGCTGATGGAGAGCGGCCGAGATGCCTTGCTGGAGCGTGTCGCCGAGCTGCTGGATGCGGTAGTGTCAGGAGCGCCACCCTTCTGTTATCCGCTTCCTTCTCAGGCCGCTACGGGGTCCCACGCGGGCCTCGCCACAACCACGCGCCATCAGGTATGCCTGGGGGCTTCATCAACACTAGCACGGCCGGCGGCGCCGGGGGCTCCACCGCCCCCGTGCCACCCGCGACAAGCATGGGCACAAGCGTCGCCTCCCATGGTCCCAGTGAGATGCCGCACTACCATCCTCAGGACGCCGCGCTAGGCCGGGCAACATGGAGTGTGGGGCACTATGGCGAGGTGTTCGAGGTAACGGCCCCGGAAGCCTACGTGCCCCGCATGATGGACCAGGAGTACGTGCCGGAGGACGACCCTGGCTCGTTCCTCCGAGAAGATTGGGAAGAAGGGATGCTAGGAGTTGAAGCCTTCCAGGAACAGACGGAGAACCGCGACGATCACGCCAGCAACAACTACAGGGTACCGTTAATCTCTCGAGAGCAGGCATACGCTAACCATGGGCTGCAAGTGAATCAGGTCACAGCGTCGGTCGACGACCCCGGCACAGCAGCATCCCTTCCGCCGGTTGAAGCACGTTGGGGGCTACACGGAGGGAGCCAGGAGCAAGGCCCCTCCCTACGTCGGTGAAGCCAGGCAACGCCCGGAGGTAGGCCCTCTGCCGGGGAGGTGTCGGCGAGCCTTCCCCCGACAGAGGACCCGTGGTCGCCGAGGGCACCGCTGGCGTCCCCTTTCCCCCCTCTGTGTCGTCCAGGTTGTCGGTCGGCTCAAAGGTGGTCGAGGGTGGCGCAAGGCGGGCCCCTCGTCTGGTGGGATGAAGCAAGGCCGGTTCCTGTGAAGAAGGCCCAGTGCCTGTGAAGCTCGCCGCCCGTGACACTCTCACGTAATAATGAGTTGGGCTGTACATGCCCTGGAGTCTCAGGGGTGCCGGCCTCAGGCCCTGGGGCTCCCTCCCACGCTAGTGGCAGCACTTAGCTCTGCGCTGGTGAGAAGACTCGAAGACCAGAAGACTAGACTAGGCGCCGGACGCGGCCATTTCCTTTGCATCTCTTCTTCTGTAGCCTTGCTTTCTGGATTTGGATTTAAGTTGAAGTTGAATTTTCGTTGATGTGCGCTGGGGGGTGCCGTTTCTCGTTCTGATCAATTTCTCGTCATCTGGTTCTTGCCTCATTTTGGACCCGCGCGCGCACGCTAATGCCGCGGCTGGAGCATGCCTCTCACGAGCCCCCCTCGGGAGGATCGACGGGCTCTCCAGGAGTCCTGAAGGCTCATGACCTCACGACTCGGTTCGTGACCTGCTCCAATTAAGGTAAACCACGATGGGAACTTGCTTCCAGGTCCACGGTTTCGCGAAGGCACACGCTTAAGCGACATGAGAAAATAAAGGCCGCGTTTTGTTCACACGAGGGGCAACCCCTCTCAAAATGCTCTCATAATCTTCAAGGGCCACGCCCGAGTCTTTGCGTACAGGATAAAACGGCAAGAGAACATGGGGTCAGGCAGATATGTCACTCGCTACATCACCCTCGAACGCGTCACTCGCGTCGTCATCATCTTCGCCGGCACCGTCGCCGCCTTCGGCAACACCTCCATGGCCGTCGTTGACCACATCGCCCTCGTCTGCGACGACCACCGCCGCATCGTCATCAGAAGCGAAGGCTCTGACCAGCGCGTCCACGTTGTCCTCCACCCACCGTGTCAGGTCGCCCCGGACGGCCTGTGGTACGGGGGCAATGGCGGCGTCTAAGTCGAAGTCGGGGAAGGTGTTCCGGAGATGGCTGAAGACGCGGGAGAATGCACGCCCGAGCAGGCCCCGGCTCCTCTCCTCCACAAGCTGGCGAGCCCTGACAGACCGAGCTTCCAGATGCATCACCACGTTGGTGAAGAAGATCAGGTGACTGGCGTAGTCATTTGAGTGGGGGTGCGGCGCATTCTCATCACAGATGTGGCCCAAGGCGGTATTAGCCCTGTTCCGGAGATCCTGAAGCATGGGGGCGTGCTCGCGCTCTAGCGTCCGCCGTTGAAGCACTTCCTCCCTGTTTTGCCGAGCGACGGCCTCGGTGTCATCAACCCGTTTCCGAAGAGAAAGCAGCTCGGCATGGGCGGAGGCCAAGTCCGCCTGCGCCGTGACCAGGGCGGCAGTCGTGGCCTCCCCACACCTCTCTGCCTCGTCTAACCTGGGCCTGAGGGCAGTAGTCCTGCCCACTGCCTCGGTTCCCGAAAGCTTCAGCTTCAGGTTATACCGACCTTCGAGATCCGCACGAACCTCGGCCACCCGGCGATCGACTTCCTCCTGGACCTTGGCCTTGCGAGCCCCAACGGCATCTTCTGCTTGAGCAACTTGACGCTCCCTCGTCTCCAGCTGCTCGAGCTCGAGGCTGCGTTCCATGGCTTCCAGAGCCAGCGCCTCCTCGCGCTTCCGGACCTCCTCTTCCTCGGCAGGCGTCCCCCTCAGCGACGCAAGGGCGACTCTGCGCGCCTCCACCTGACGCTCGAGGGACGCACTCCAGGCTTGGAGCTCCCACGCGTGCTTCTCCGCAGCCTCGCGAGCCTCCTCCAGGGCTCGGGAGCAAGCTTCACGGGAAACCTTGAGGGACGCCTCGGCCTTCGCATTGTCAAGATCACGCTGGTAGCGGCCCAGGTTGACAGCTGTTGGGGATCGTAGCAGAAATTTAAAATTTTCTACGCATCACCAAGATCAATCTATGGTGTAATCTAGCAATGAGGAGAAGCAGAGTGCATCTACATACCCTTGTAGATCGCTAAGCGGAAGCGTTACAAGAACGCGGATGAAGGAGTCGTACTCGTAGCGATTCAGATCGCGGTTGATTCCGATCTAAGCGCCGAACCACATCGCCTCCGCGTTCAACACACGTGCAGCCCCGTGACGTCTCCCACGCCTTGATCCAGCAAGGGGTGAAGGAGAGGTTGGGAAGACTCCGTCCAGCAGCAGCACGATGGCGTGGTGGTGGTGGAGGAGCGCGGGACTCCAGCAGGGCTTCGCCAAGCACTACGAGAGACGAGAAGGGAGAGAGGTAGGGCTGCGCCCAGAGGGAGAGGATCTCGTGTGTGTTGCAGCCCCCAATACCTCAAGTATATATAGGGGAAGGGGAGGGGCTGCGCCCCCATCTAGGGTTCCCTCCCTAGGGGTGGTGCCAGCCCCAAAACCCATATAGGGTTGCCGCCAAGGGGGGAGAGAGGGGGGCGCACCTAGGGTGGGCCTTAAGGCCCATCTGGACCTAGGGTTTGCCCCCTCCCACTCTACCTTGCGCCTTGGGCCTTGGTGGGAGGCGCCCCAGCCCACCTAGGGGCTGGTCCCTTCCCACTATTGGCCCATGTAGGCCTCCGGGGCTGGTGGCCCCACCTGGTGGACCCCCGGACCCCTCTGGTGGTCCCGGTACACTACCGGTGATGCCCGGAACACTTCCGGTGGCCAAAACCATACTTCCTATATATCAATCTTTACCTCCGGACCATTCCGGAACTCCTCGTGACGTCCGGGATCTCATCCGGGACTCCGAACAACATTCGGTAACCATGTACATACTTTCCCTATAACCCTAGCGTCATCAAACCTTAAGTGTGTAGACCCTACGGGTTCGGGAGTCATGCAGACATGGCCGAGATAACTCTCCGGTCAATAACCAATAGCGGGATCTGGATACCCATGTTGGCTTCCACATGCTCCACGATGATCTCATCGGATGAACCACGATGTCAAGGATTCAATCAATCCCGTATACAATTCCCTTTGTCTATCGGTACGATACTTGCCCGAGATTCGATCGTCGGTATCCCGATACCTTGTTCAATCTCGTTACCGGCAAGTCTCTTTACTCATTCCGTAACACATCATTCCGTGATCAACTCCTTGGTCACATTGTGCACATTATGATGATGTCCTACCGAGTGGGCCCAGAGATACCTCTTCGTTACACGGAGTGACAAATCCCAGTCTCGATTAGTGCCAACCCAACAGACACTTTCGGAGATACCTGTAGTGAACCTTTATAGCCACCCAGTTACGTTGTGACGTTTGGTACACCCAAAGCACTCCTACGGTATCCGGGAGCTGCACAATCTCATGGTCTAAGGAAATGATACTTGACATTAGAAAAGCTTTAGCATACGAACTATAGATCTTTGTGCTAGGCTTAGGATTGGGTCTCGTCCATCACATCATTCTCCCAATGATGTGATCCCATTATCAACGACATCCAATGTCCATGGTCAGGAAACCGTAACCATCTATTGATCAACGAGCTAGTCAACTAGAGGCTTACTAGGGACATGGTGTTGTCTATGTATCCACACATTTATTTGAGTTTCCTATCAATACAATTCTAGCATGGATAATAAACTATTATCATGAACAAGGAAATATAATAATAACCAATTTATTATTGCCTCTAGGGCATATTTCCAACAGTCTCCCACTTGCACTAGAGTCAATAATCTAGTTCACATCGCCATGTGATTAACACTCACAGGTCACATCGCCATGTGACCAACATCCAAAGAGTTTACTAGACTCAATAATCTAGTTCACATCACTATGTGATTAACACTCAATGAGTTCTAGGTTTGATCATGTTATGCTTGTGAGAGAGGTTGTAGTCAACGGGTCTTGCCATATTCAGATCCCTATGTATTTCGCAAAAGTTTATGTCATATCGTAGATGCTGCTACCACATTCCACTTGGAGCTATTCCAAATTGTTGCTCCATTATACGTATCCGGTATCTCTACCCAGAGCTATCCGGATAGGTGTTAAGCTTGCATCGACGTAACTCTTTATGTTGAACTCTTTATCACCTCCATAACCGAGAAACATTTCCTTATTCATCTAAGGACAATTTTGACCGCTATCTGGTGGTCCAGTCCTAGATCACCTTTGTACCCTCTTGCCAGACAGGTGGCAAGGCACACATCAGGTGCGGTACTCAGCATGGCATACCGTATAGAGCCTATGACAAGAGCATAGGGGACGACCTTTGTCCTTCCTCTTTCTTCTGCCGTGATCAATCTTCAAGTCTTACTCAACTTCACACCTTACAACTCAGGTAAGAACCCCTTATTTGACTGATCTATTTTGAACTCCTTCAAAAACATGTCAAGGTGTGTGTTCTTTGAAAGTATCATCAGGCATTTTGATCTATCTCTATAGATCTTGATGCCCAATATGTAAGCAGCTTTATCCAGGTCTTCCTTTGAAAATCACTCTTCAAACAACTGTTTATGCTTTCCAGAAATTCTACATCATTTCGAATCAACAATATGTCATCCACATATACTTATCAGAAATGTTGTAGTGCTCCCACCCACTTTCTTGTAAATACAAGTTTCTAGCAAACATTGTATAAACCTAAAAGCTTTGATCACTCCATCAAAACATATATTCCGATTCCGAGATGCTTGCTCTAGTCCATAGAAGGATTGCTGGAGCCAGCATACCTTTTAGCATCCTTAGGATCGACAAAACCTTTTATTGTATCACATACAACTTTTCTTACGAAAACTGGTAAGAAAACTTGTTTTGACATCCATCTGTAAGATTTCATAATCGAAAAATACAACTAATGCTAACATGATTCCGACGGACTTAAGCATCGCTACGGGTGAGAAATTCTCATCGTAGTCAACTCCTTGAACTTGTGAAAAGACTCTTTCCCACAAGTCGAGCTTCATAGACGGTAACATTACCGCCCATGTCCGTCTTCTTCTTAAAGATCCATTTATCTCAATGGCTTGCCGATCATCGGGCAAGTCCACCAAAGTCTATACTTTGTTCTGATATATGGATCCTATCTCGGATTTCATGGCTTCTAACCATTTATCGGAATACGGGACCACCATCGCTTCTCCATAGCTCGTAGGTTCATTGTTGTCTAACAACATGATATCTAAGACAGGATTACCGTACCACTTAGGAGTAGTACATATCCTTGTCGACCTAAGAGGTTCGATAGCAACTTGATCCGAAGCTTCATGATCACTATCATTAACTTCCTATTCAACAGACGTAGGCACCACAGAAAACATCTTTCTGTGTTGCATCATTCTCTGGTTGAAGTAAAGGTTCGACAACCTCATCAAGTTCTATCTTCCTCCCACTCAATTCTTTCGAGAGAAACTCCTTCTCGAGAAAGGACCCGTTCTTAGTGACAAACAATTTGCCCTCGGATCTAAGATAGAAGGGATACCCTGCTGTCACCTTTGGGTATCCTATGAAGATGTGTTTGTCCGCTTTGGGTTCGAGCTTCTCCAGCTGAAGCCTTAAGCATCGCAGCCCCAACCATTAAGAAACGACAACTTTGGTTTCTTGCCAAACCAATGTTCATACGACGTCGTCTCAACGGATCCAGATATAATGTTACTCATAAACGATATTACTCATATAAATAGAACAACTATTATTCTCCGATTTAAATGAATAACCGTCTCGCATCAAACAAGGTCCAGATATAATGTTCATGCTTAACGCTGGCACCAAATAACAATTATTTAGGTCTAATACTAATCCCGAAGGTAGATGTAGAGGTAGCGTGCCGACCGCGATCACATCGACTTTGGAACCATTTCCTACGCGCATCGTCACCTCGTCCTTAGCTAATCTTCGCTTAATCCATAGTCCCTGTTTCGAGTTGCAAAGGTTAGCAACAGAACCAATATCAAATACCCAGGTGCTACTGCGAGCATTAGTAAGGTACACATCAATAACATGTATATCACATATACATTTGTTCACCTTCCATCCTTCTTATCCGCCAAATACTTGGGGCAGTTCCGCTTCCAGTGACCAGTCTGCTTGCAGTAGAAGCACTCAGTTTCAGGCTTGGGTTTCTTCTCTTGAGTAGCAACTTGCTTGCTATTCTTTTTGAAGTTCCCCTTCTTCTTTCCTTTGCCCTTTTTCTTGAAACTAGTGGTCTTATTGACCATCAACACTTGATGCTCCTTTTTGATTTCTACCTCTGCAGCTTTCAGCATTGCGAAGAGCTCGGAAATAGTCTTATTCATCCCTTGCATATTATAGTTCATCACGAAGCTCTTGTAGCTTGGTGGCAGTGATTGGAGAATTCTGTCAATGACACAATCATCTAGAAGATTAACTCCCAATTGAATCAAGTGATTATTATACCCAGACATTTTGAGTATATGCTCATTGACAGAACTGTTCTCCTCCATCTTGCAGCTATAGAACTTATTGGAGACTTCATATCTCTCAATCCGGGCATTTGCTTGAAATATTAACTTCAACTCCTGGAACATCTCATATGCTCCATAACGTTCAAAACATCGTTGAAGTCCCGATTCTAAGCCGTAAAGCATGGCACACTGAACTATCGAGTAGTCATCAGCTTTTCTCTGCCAGACGTTCATAACATCTGGTGTTGCTCCAGCAGCAGGCCTGGCACCCAGCGGTGCTTCCAGGACGTAATTCTTCTGTGCAGCAATGAGGATAATCCTCAAGTTACGGACCCAGTCTGTGTAATTGCTACCATCATCTTTCAATTTTGCTTTCTCAAGGAACGCATTAAAGTTCAACGGAACAACAGCACGGGCCATCTATCTACAATCAAACATAAACAAGCAAGATACTATCAGGTACTAAGTTCATGATAAATTTAGGTTCAATTAATCATATTACTAAAGAACTCCCACTTAGATAGACATCCCTCCAATCCTCTAAGTGATTACGTGATCCAAATCAACTAAACCATGTCCGATCATCATGTGAGATGGAGCAGTTTCATTGGTGAACATCGCTATGTTGATCATATCTACTATATGATTCACGCTCGACCTTTCGGTCTCTGTGTTCCGAGGCCATATCTGTATATGCTTGGCTCGTCAAGTATAACCTGAGTATTCTGCGTGTGCAACTGTTTTTGCACCCGTTGTACTTGAACGTAGAGCCTATCACACCCGATCATCACGTGGTGTCTCAGCACGAAGAACTTTCGCAACGGTGCATACTTAGGGAGAACACTTCTTGATAATTAGTGAGAGATCATCTTAAAATGCTACCGTCAATCAAAGCAAGATAAGATGCATAAAATATAAACATCACATGCAATCAATATAAGTGATATGATATGGCCATCATCATCTTGTGCTTGTGATCTCCATCTTTGAAGCACCGTCGTGATCACCAACGTCACCGGCGCGACACCTTGATCACCATCGTAGCATCGTTGTCATCTTGCCAATCTTATGCTTCCACGACTATCGCTACCGTTTAGTGATAAAGTAAAGCATTACAACTCAATTGCATTGCATACAATAAAGCGACAACCATATGGCTCCTGCTAGTTGCCGATAACTTGGTTACAGAACATGATCATCTCATACAATAAAATTCAGCATCATGTCTTGACCATATCACATCACAACATGCCCTGCAAAAACAAGTTAGACGTCCTCTACTTTGTTGTTGCAAGTTTTACGTGGCTGCTACGGGCTTAAGCAAGAACCAATCTTACCTACGCATTAAAACCACAACGATAGTTTGTCAAGTTGGTGCTATTTTAACCTTCGCAAGGACCGAGCGTAGCCACACTCGGTTCAACTAAAGTTCGAGAAACTGTCACCCGCTAGCCACCTTTGTGCAAAGCACGTCGGGAGAACCGGTCTCGCGTAAGCGTACGCGTAATGTCGGTCCGGGCCGCTTCGTCCAACAATACCGCCGAACCAAAGTATGACATGCTGGTAAGCAGTATGACTTATATCGCCCACAACTCACTTGTGTTCTACTCGTGCATATAACATCAACACATAAAACCTAGGCTCGGATGCCACTGTTGGGGAACGTAGTAATTTCAAAAATTTTCCTACGCACACGCAAGATCATGGTGATGCATAGCAACGAGGGAAGAGTGTGATCTACGTACCCTTGTAGACCGACAGCGGAAGCGTTATGACAACATGGTTGATGTAGTCGTACGTCTTCACGGCCCGACCGATCAAACACCGAAACTACGACACCTCCGAGTTTTAGCACACGTTCAACTCGATGATGATCCCCGGACTCCGATCCAGCAAAGTGTCGGGGAAGAGTTCCGTCAGCACGATGGCGTGGTGACGATCTTGATGTACTACTGTCGCAGGGCTTCGCCTAAGCACCGCTACAATATTATCGAGGATTATGGTGGAAGGGGGCACCACACACGGCTAAGAATATGATCACATGGATCAACTTGTGTGTCTAGGGGTGCCCCCTGCCCCCGTATATAAAGGATCAAGGGGAGGAGGCCGGCCGGCCCCTATGGCGTGCCAAGGAGGAGTCCTCCTCCTAGTAGGAGTAGTACTCCTACTAGGAGGGGGGAAGAAGTGGGGAGGGAGAAGGAAAGGGGGGCGCCGCCCCCCTCTCCTAGTCCAATTCGGACCAGGGGGGAGGAGGCGCGCGACCCACCTTTGGCTGCCCCTCTCTCTCTCCACTAAGGCCCATATGGC